>NW_028288714.1:2647500-2993333 GCF_059628265.1 Tinamus guttatus | reverse complement strand
AAGGCTCAGATGCAGTGACCATGAGTTGGTGGAGTTCAAGATCCAACAAGGAGAAGGCAGGGCTGTAAGTAGCCTTGCAGCAATGGACTTCAGGAGGGCCAACTTTAGCCTCTTCAGAGACCTCCTCGGAAGAATCCCATGGGCTAGAGCTCTAGAAGGCAGGGGGGCCCAAGAGAGCTGGTTAGTTTTCAAGCGGCACTTCCTCCACACCCAACAACAGTGCATCCCTGTGTGTAAGAAGTCAGGCAAAGCGGGCAGGAGACCCGCGTGGATGAGCCGGGAGCTTGTGGCAATGCTCAAGCAGAAGGCAGCGGTATACAGAATGTGGAAAAAAGGACAGGCCCCCTGGGAGAAATACAGGAACGTAGTGAGGGAATGCAGAGATGTGACAAGGAAAGCTAAGGCGCGGTTGGAACACAATCTGGCAAGGGACGTTAAAAATAACAAGAAAAACTTCAAATATATGAACAGCAAAAGGAAGATCAGGGAAAATCTGGGTCTGCTGGTGAACAGGATGGGCACCCTGGTTATGAATAACACAGAAAAAGCAGAGTTGCTGAATGCCTTCTTTGCTTCGGTGTTTAGCAAGGGCAGCCCTTTAGAGTCTCAGGCCCTAGGGACAAGAGAAGAAGCTGGTGGAGAGGAAGACTTGCCCTGGGTAGAGGAAGATTGGGTCAGAGAGCACCTAAGGAAACTCGATACCCACAAATCCATGGGCCCTGATGGGATGCACCCCAGAGTGCTGCGGGAGCTGGCAGAGGTCATAGCTAAGCCGCTCTCCATCATCTTTGAAAGATCCTGGAGAACGGGGGAGGTGCCGGAAGACTGGAAGAAGGCCAATGTCCCACCAGTCTTCAAAGAGGCAAGAAGGAGGACCCAGGCAACTACAGGCCAGTGAGCCTCACCTTTGTCACTGGAAAAGTAATGGAACGGCTCATACTGGCCGTTGTCTGCAGGCACATGGAGGACAAGAAGGTGCTCAAGAGTAGTCAGCATGGATTCACCAAGGGGAAATCATGCTTGCCTAACTTGATAGCCTTCTATGATAGAATGACCAGCTGGATAGATGAGGGGAGAGTGGTGGATGTCGTCTATCTCGACTTCACCAAGGCTTTTGACACTGTCCCTCACAACATCCTCCTGGCCAAGCTCCAGAAGTGTGAGATAGATGAGTGCACAGTGAGGTGGATTAGGAATTGGCTGGATGGCAGAGCTCCGAGCTAGCTAGCGGTGTCCCCCACGGGTCAGTCCTTGGTCTAGTCCTGTTCAATTTATTCATCAATGACCTGGATGAAGGCACAGAGTGCTCCCTCAGCAAGTTTGCTGATGACACGAAACTGGGAGGAGTAGCTGATACCTCAGAGGGCTGCGCTGCCATCCAGAGGGACCTGGACAGACTGGACAACTGGGCGGTGAAAAACCTTATGAAATTCAACAAGGCCAAGTGCAAGGTCCTGCACTTGGGGAGGAATAACCCCAGACACCAGTACAGGCTGGGGACTGACTTTCTGGAGAGCAGCTCTGCAGAGAAAGACCTGGGTGTCATGGTGGATGATAAGTTGACCATGAGGCAGCAGTGTGCCCTCGTGGCCAAGAAGGCCAATGGGACCCTGGGGTGCATTAAGAAGAGCGTCTCCAGCAGGTCGAGGGAGGTGATCCTGCCCCTCTACTCAGCCCTGGTGAGGCCACATCTGGAGTATTGTGTCCAGTTCTGGGCTTCACAGTACAAGAGGGATGTGGAGCTGCTGGAGAGAGTCCAGCGCAGGGCCACAAGGATGATCAGGGGCCTGGAACATCTGCCCTATGAGGAGAGGCTGAGGGAGCTGGGCCTGTTCAGCCTGCAGAAGAGAAGGCTGAGAGGGGATCTAATCAGTGTCTATAAGTACCTCAAGGGAGGGAGTGAGGAGGATGGTGCTGGCCTCTTTTCATTGGTGGCTACCAACAGAACTAGAGGAAACGGCCGGAAACTGAAGCATCAAAAGTTCCACATGAACTTAAGGAAAAATTTTGTAACAGTGAGGGTGACAGAGCACTGGAACAGGCTGCCCAGAGAGGTTGTGGAGTCTCCTTCTCTGGAGATCTTCCAAACCCACTTGGATGCAGTCCTGTGCCACGTGCTCTAGGTGACCCTGTGTGTGCAGGGGAGTTGGACTAGATGACCTCTAGAGGTGCCTTCCAACCTTAAGCATTCTATGATTCTATGATTTTATGAAAAAAAATAAGGACAAATGAACCTTTACAACATAGAGGGCGTTAGATTTAAATAAAGCAGAGCTTCAGCTCCTGATGAAGAAACTAAAGACCTAAGACAGACCTAATTTCAGATAAAAAGACCAAAATAAAAGCAGAGAGTTCTCCCTCCCTGCTTAGCTGGGCTCTGAAACTTCTCCAGCCTAAAGCAGAGGGGGATTTAACTGCAGCAAAGGGAACGCTCTGCCGGCTGAGGGTGCACAGAGATGGGGGCCAGGCGACCCCAGGACGGCTGCAGCTACCAGCTCACACTCGGTAACATCCCGCACTGCTTCTCTGAGAGCAGCTGCACGTTCTCGGTTTCACACCGAGGCGGAAAATCCAGCAGCCCCCCACGAAGCAGCATATCCAAGCGCTGTTTCTGCCAGTGCCCCAGCAAGACCGGGTTTGCCAAAGCACGGCACCGGTGATGAGATCAATTCTTCCTAGCCATGGGTTTAGCAGGATGTGGAAGCCTTGTCATAAACTTCAGGTGTCAGCAGCCATTCCTGGCAAATGTTAATTGCTGGAAATACCACATATATCTGAGGAAAAAGCCAGCAGAATGAAGCTTAGAATTTAACACTGGCCATCTTATTAAAAGGCTCATCAGAAGTGCACTTCAGATTCTTCTTTTTCCAAACTGATACAAATCATTTTGTCCCTCCTATGAGACTTAGCTAATATCCTCCATCCTCACCTATTTATAAATTGTGTTACTCATGGACTTTCTAATGCTGCAATTCGGTGCCAGGTATATGCACATTTTAGTCATCTCCACTGAAACACTGCCTTGCTGCCAACTTCAGAAATCATCTTTCCTCAGTCTAATAGTCATGGAGAAGAGCATCCCTATGATGTCTCAGGTAACTCTCCATAGGGAAAAAAACTTTCACCATATTGAAGAGACCACAATGGCATTTAACTATTATTACTGCTTGCATGCTTCTTTCAGCATCCTTTAACACTAAACTCGGTTATATTTACTTGTGTTTTATCTTATAAAACATATTATATTTATCTTATGTTATATTTATCTTATGTTTTAAAATTAATTTTTACTCATCTTTAATCACAATGTCTCCTCATGCTTGACAAAGAATTTCACCTCACTAAAACAGGAACTGCTCTGATGGGACATTAAGGAGACACTGTTATCAGTTCTTGCTTCTTTAGATTACAAATATTTAGTATTTTGATGGATAAAATTACTCAGTATCACAAGTTTGAGACACCCAGTCTATTCCCACACATCAAACACGGCTTTGGCCAGGAAAACGGCACGGGCTTTGCGAGATGTGAAAGCTTTGTGGAGCGACGTGTTGCTGGCACATCACTGGCATTTAATCCTTCCTGGCTCATTAATATTGCTCAATATTCTCATACAAGCTGAAAAAAAGGCACCGACTGCTGAATCCCAATGGGAGGCTCCTGCAGAGAACGCACTGAGGGTGCGGACGATGCTGGCTGTCATGCTCCTGGGAGACCGAACAGCTGTGACCAGACAGCAGCTGCACAGATCCCGCATTTCACCTCCCAGCCACCCAGAGTTCATACACAGACGGAAAAAGGAAAATAAGTTTTGATATCCTGTAGTAATGAGACAAGTCTAAAACCGGGCTGAGGAAGTGCCAAGATGAGCTAGCTCAGAGGTCTGTCATCACTGGAGTTTACACCTCTCCACCTCTCCTGGCGCCGGGCCTAGAAGAGGCACAGAGAGGTATTACAGGAACCTACAGCAAAGTCCGTTGGCTCTAAGAGCAAAGCTAGGTTTGCTCAATGACAGTATCATACAGCAACTGAGTCCATGGATGGGCACATTCAAAGATGGGTTTAGTAATTAGATCTTGCCTGTGGGACACTTGTAGCTGGCCACAGCCTTTTCCTCGGGGAGCACTAGGCCGATGAGGACGTGGGCAAACGCCCTCAGCCAAATTCCTCCTGCTGTGCTCGAGCGCTGTCATGTTCCCAAAGCCACAGGCTGCCCCCAGAGCCCCTCTGCGGCCCAGAGCGCGATGAGGAGCGGCTCAAACGCAGGGCGCGACCCAAGGCTGCAGACCAGCACCCACCAGATAACTCACTCCATCCAACACATTGTGACTGTCGCTGCAAACAATCAAAGCCAGGAAAAGGAGAACTGCCATCAGCACTGTCAGAAACTGTTTTTGTTCCCTCCGGATGACAGACCCTTCCTGCTTGAATAAAAAGTCACAACGTTCCCCAGCACTGAAGCAGGGCGTTATTCACCTCCAGTTATGCACTAACTGGCAGATACAGACCTGTTCCCAAGCTATTTAGTAAGATCGAAGTTTTCCTCATTGAGATTCCTTCTCTCTTTAACTGTAGGCAATGAAGCGTCCAGTTGTCCTGGATTTCCTTTACAGTAAATGGAAAGAAAGGGTATTTCCAGAGAAAAACGGAGGAAACTCCAAGAATTAGGCCTTTGCCTCATTGCTACTTCTGTTTTCCCACTGGTTTATGCTATCTTTAACTTGGTGGCATGCTCACTTCTTGTTATTATTAACATTCATGAACGATTTTGTCTACAGTGCTGTTAGGGACCAGATAGTGCTTACACGAAAGATATTATGCACAGCCCATATCATCAGGAATTTTATAAAGCCTCCTGAAGACTCAATTCATGAACGACTAAAGACAAACATTTCCCAGTAAAAAAAGTATAATTCATATCCCACAGACTGCTCTCACCACCAGCTATTTCAGGAGATCCTGACATTAAATCAAATATTTAAGGAAGGGCTTTCGTTTATTTGTGAGTGATGCTGAATATATGTGGATAGATGCTCTTGCTGGAGATTTATTATTAGGGTCAGCATTCCACTGAGTAATTTTAGAAGTTTGAGAAATCAAAAGATCTATTGAGGTCACTTCTCTGACATCACATGTGGATCCAATACTGAACAGAAAAATTTCACAGAGCAAGTTTTGTAAATGTTATTCATCTTGAGGATGGTGGAGACAGGAACTTGCCCCATCAATTGCACTTCTTTAATAAAAGCAAGACACTCTTCCTCTCCTCGTAATTACTACAAAGATAAGACACTATTAAAATCCATTTCACTCCCCATAACTGCCCGCAATAATGTCTCCAAATGTTCCTGCACGTATTTTTGACTGTTGCAAGTATATTAAAAGCAACATTTTTTTCTCATGGTTGAGCCGTGGGGTGACTGCCTCCACTACAAGGCTACATCAAAGGTTACAGTGGAAATAAATTCACCTACCTAAAGCTGCCTCCAAGTTATATGTTTAGTCTAAACTGAACACCCAGGCTGTCTCTCTGTAGAGAAACAAGAGAAAAGTACGACAAGAAAACAATTCAGCCCATCTCAAGATAAATGTGTCACACACATGGGATGAGTTGCCCAAAAGGGGCACCTCTCATCGCACTAGCAATCGAGGGAGCCTTTGGTTCAGAGGCTCAACTTTCAAACAACCAAAATGAGGAGAGATTAATCTTCCTCTAAAACTTCAGCAAGCTAAAATTAAGGTCTGACACGCTTTTTTCTTTTTTTTTAATGCGTATTTATTTTAAGCAAGATAATAATCCCCCAAGGGTTCAGGAGAACTCAGCAAACATGAGGTAGAAATAAAGAAGGCGGCATTGCGAGTGTGTAACTGTGACAAAGGGACAGGTCCCAATAGCTACAGCAAAACCTTCTATTTTCTGAATGCATTGCACTTGTAAATCAGGACTATCAGCAAAACGCAAATATTTCTGTGTAGCAAAAATAACAGTAAAAATATTATCCTATAATAAAAATGGTCCACTAAATTTGTCACATAAAACACTAACACTGAACAGTTTTCTAATAAGCATCTATAATGTGGACAAGAAGAAACCACAGAATCACCACTACAAGATTCATGCAGGCTACTCTAGTCAAATGAAAGAAAGACTTCTATCTTCTTCTAGGGCAGCAATGGTGGCCGTAAGGCAATTGGAGGCCGACACCACTGCAAGAAGCTCAGAATTGGACTCCACAGACCCAGCCGGTAGGGCACCTGGTGCCCCTCGCAGTCACTGCAGACAAGAGGCAACGAGCTCGGCCGCTCGCAAGGCCGGCCAGCTTGGATGGTGCTCACCGTTTCACAGAGCACAACTGGCCCTATGGGTAATTTTTTTTTTTTTTTTTTTTTTTTTTGCTAGCAGAAAATTGCTTGGCAAGGATCTCCAGGAACAGTAAAGAAGCCCAAATGTGGAAAATCCAAATAATGGTGCTTTCTGTGTAGGCTGCTGCATAAGGTCTTGAAACTGATGCCAAATAACGGAACAACATGCCTGTCTAATACCCGTGTCTTTCTAGTTATGAGAACTGGTATTATCAATTAAAAGAAACATTTAAATAACTGATACAGTCACCCACCAAATCCAGTATAAAACACCAATAAATTAGTGATTTGGAAAAAAAAAGTACTTTTTAAGAACCATGATATATCTACATATGTATATAATTATGTTAAAAATAGACATGTGAATGGCTTTTTCCTTCACCACTTGGGTAACAGCCTGAGAAACACACATGGCACATACAATGCATGCAGTTATAAAAGGGACGATTTATAGCCACATTTTAATGACTGTATTAGCCAAAGGCAAAAATCTGCTTACTGTTATTTCTAGCAATAATATACTTCTCTAGACAGCCAATCTTGTGTAGAAAAAGGGGGAAAATCATAAAAAATACACAAACCTTTCAAACTGATGCTAAGTTGTTTGTGAAATCTGTTTCTGTGCATTATGTTTAAGACGTTTTGTGCAGTGATTGGTAGCCAAGTATTACATGAGGGTGCAGAGGTGAGGGAGTCTCTGATTATTCCAAATAGATTTTAAACATTACACTGTAAATCGCTGTTCCTAGCATCACAGGCGGCCATGAAGTATAAATAAATAAATGAAATTGAAAAAATAAGGCTTTCCTTTGTTGAGAGTGTCTGAAGATGCTTAATGTGGACAATAAATCTGGAATGAATACCTAAATCCTATAGTAATATGCCCTTAATGAAGTTTCACCTCTAATCTTCAAATATTCTTAAAATAATTGTCTAATAATATAATAAAAAATACTTTCTAGGATATCACAAATGATGATTTGGAAAGAAAAATATCACTGTGATTTTCAACAGATATTAGAATACCTGTTGATCTGTTGATCCTGCAGTTACATCTATCAGTGTGATAATCTGCATTCATGACACACTATTATTTCCATTGGCCTTTGTATGGAAGTGAGGGAAACTACTCATATGGAATGATGAACCACTGCTACAACACTAAATACTGTATTTTCAGAGTACCAATTGCTTATACAAAGACTGACTGAAAACTTGGAACAAGATTTTACCCTCGAAGTGCCCTTTCGATACTTACTACCGTGCTCTACTTACATGAGGAGCTTCACTTCCCACTTAAAAACACAGCACTGGAGATTTGGGTCCCTTACAATCAGGCAGCTTGAATCAGAAACTCTGAATGTCTTCAAAGCGTCTCCTAAGTCAAGAGCATTACTGTGTCCAAATTACTTTGCAAGTCCTGCTTCTCCCAAGCAGTCAGCACCTCATGCTTAATAACAGGCTCTTCATAAACTACAGGGCAGTCTGGTTTACCTTTTTTTTTTTTTTTTTTTTTTTTTTTTTTACTTGCCAATGATTGTGCTGGTGATTGCACGGCTGGTTTTTAAACAGGCAGTTTACGGTCACCCAGGCAAGAGGTCATTTTGTCCTTAACCATAATGGTGATATGTGAGATTTGTCGGGACACCTGTTGAAACATCAGCCCATGTCCCACCAGCACGGTGGGGTCAACGAGGTTGGTTTCACACTTGTGTGTGCAAGTTGGGCTGGGTACAGCCTGCCTGGATGGCATCGGGGTATTACACCCACTAGTCTCCACATTACTAGAGTGCTCCCATCAAACTGCTGCTCACAAGTTGATTGATATTGTTAACCTACATTAAGGAAACACTTTTCTTTTTGATGTTACCTAGCATGCCACTCTATCTTCGCAGCAGCAAGTCTTTTTCCAAAGAAATTCCTGATAAAAAAAAAAGAATGAATACATATATACATATGCACCTGCTTGAACAGTATGTTCACACTGTTCTTACTATCCTATAAGTGCAGCCCAAAGGAGATGCAGCCTTCTTCCAACTGCCCCAGTAGAACAAATTCTTAAAAGTCATAATTCAAAATTTGGCACCTGATAAGAATGAAATATCTCAAATGAACATGTTTTTGATAAAGGCAGCAGTAATCTTCCACAACCGCTGTGAAAATCCAGCACCTCTGATTGCATGTCATAGTTTCTGTGTTTAGTGATAATTATCCAGACATTCTAAAAATAACTTTTATTATAGTCTAAGTTTTATTTTTTTTTCCCAAAAACTCAGCAAATCAGTTCCAGAAAATGTGGTACTGTGGATTGTTATGTGATAACTTATGTGTAGTCAAAATACGCCTGACTAGTAGGCATACAATAACATTCATTTATATGAGGAATTATTTGCATAAGACTCATTAAGACCTGACCGCTGCCACCCAGGAGAGCCTGAAGGAGCTGCACGAGCTGCACGTTCCCAGCCTTCTTTATTCCACCATTCCAAGCTGAAGCTTGGGTCTTGACGCGCACATGGATGGAGAGCGTTTCGCTATGTATGTCCACAGCCATTGCGTTAAATAAGAACCTAAGATCTTGACAGGAATTTCAAATGAAATCTCTTAGGTGGCTCAAGTGCAGATCTTTAGCACAAACAGTACTCAAATCAACACTGAAAGTCTCCAAATGTCCACTTAATTTTCTTTTAGTATTCAAGTCTGAAAGGTGTGTTCTTAAACTAAGACTTAAATGTGAGGTAAAAATAATCTAGAATTAGCTGTGACAGTCTAAAGTGATTGTCCATTCTGCCAGAACGTTTATATCACTTCCACTCTAACTTTCCATATGTCACCATATGTCCACATGTTAAACTAGTTATATGCTAGGCTAGAATACACCACCTGGAAGGTGATGTACCTTCTCCATATTTTTCTCGTACTGCTGTTAAATCACTTGCTCATTAGCTTCTACTTAACCTTTAGGAGGAAGTGATGATCAAAAGCACATATATGCTTCTATCAACAGACTTTTTCCTGGGGACAGTGTCCCATGACTTACACTGTAAGCGAACGAGTCAACATTTGAGCATTACATTCAAAAGTACAAAATCCCTAAGATTTGCTCTCATCAAAAGATATGAATTCTGTACAGGAATCTACATCCTTCACAAGGAAGGAAATTTCAGGGGCAGGTGGGTAGAGAAGCAGACAAACAACAGGAATGTAGAACAGGAGAGTGAGAAAAAAAGTAGCCTGAATTGTAGCTGAAAATGCATCTAAACAGGCCAAGCGAGAAAGGTCAGAAGTCAGCACAGGTAGATGGCTAAGAGAGGAGAGGCCACCGTGGCTGTGCAAGGCAGACACAGCTGGGGGCTGTACTTCCTTCAAGCAATCCTTCCCATGGCATGCAGTGCTGAAGATGAGGTTGACCACATCCAAAAAGCAAGGCGATCAGGAACGACAGCAAAACCAGGCAGCGTAATACGCTCAGATCAACTAAAGCAGGATGTTTACACAGTCCTGGGTACCAACTGGACTATGACCATGTTTAGGCTAGAAATTAGAACTTCATAACTGGTTGATCAGTGAGGCTTTGGAAGAGTTTTCCATAGGAATATACAGGGCATAAACAGCACCATCATTAAGATGAAGTCAAAATAAACTGGGGAGTTAAATTACGTAACATGGCTGCTTGCAATAAGAAAAGGCTATATTCAACAACCCAGAAGATCAAGTCTTATCCTCCATTTCCAAAGACAACATAAAGGAACCAAGCAATCCAAGCAAGGCCAACTCATGATTTTCTCTTGAGCTTGGAATTTTTCTTCTTAAAGCTCCCATGACTAAGGCTGCTGGAAGAATCTGTTTTAAATTTAAACAGTGAAAAAATAAAGTGTTAGCCTGGGGTTCAAGAAGAAGCACTTTAAAATATGAACTCTGCAAGCTCAAAAACCAGAAGGCAAATAAAAAAGAGAAAACATCTGTTATTTCTTAAAATCTGATGGTTTCTAAGCCACTGGAGGGAGAGGGAGGCTGATTCATGATTTCTGAATGCTTAGGTTGACAATTCAAAGAAGCAGAGTAAAGTGTAAAGGAGTCCAAAACCCAGTACACAAAAGCATTAGGATGCCTAAAAATGGAAGAGCATGGATGCTCAATTCAACCATATGAGACTTCTTGAACCTCTTTCTTGCTGCTGCTGCTTTTGAGCAGCAAACAACAGGGAGCTTCAACCACAGACCTCGCTTGCTCAAGTAACTCTCTCCTAGTCCATTATCCCGGCCACAAAGTTTTGAGATCTTCTCCCTTGGTTTGGAGCTGATTCACTTCCAGCTGAAGTTCCTTCTCCTCCTCCCCTCAAAGCTGGTCATTTCTCAGTGAAAAAAAAAGTATCAACAGAGGCAGTAAGAAAAATACTGTAAAATTATATTCATAAATAATGCAGATGATGGACCTAGCCTTGATAATGGATTCATAGAACTTCTTCAGCTAATTTCATGCACTTCTCAAACTTAGGACTGTTTTTTCATCTCAGGTTTAGAGAGATAACTTAGCTTTGAAGTGTGACCCACTCACAGTCATTCTGCATATTTGTACATAAATGATAGCAAGGTACTATGGTAATATTAAAAATATATTTTTTTTTTACAATTTAAGAGTTATTTTATATTTTTCTCCACAGATTCCTGAGAGCCTCAAGACAGCCTAAGTCACAAGTATTGGGACAAGGTAGAAGTAATGAGTATTTTTCTGATTTTTCGTTTGTTTCTGAACTTCCCCGGTATTTTTCTAGGGAAAATAACTTGACTCCCCTGTCTCTTTATACCATCTGCTTCCTTTGACAAGACCCGTCACAGAAATGGGAATCTCTCCGTAGCTTGGACTACATCAGGAAGAACTTCCACCACCTTTCATTGACAGCATGAGCAAACTGCAGATATATATGGATATAGAAAGATATACATATATATATATATATAACAAACAAACAAAAACATAAAAGCTAAATCTTTGCTATAGACTCTACTACATGGACTACTTCAAGTCCTGCAATATTTACAGAGAGAGATTGCTTTAAAATTCACTCTCTGTCTCATGTGCGTGTCCACGGTGACAGACAATTGCCTATTTTTGTATTTCACACAGTACAGAGGTGCAAAACCTATTGCATTTGATGAGTGTGAAGGACTCTCTGACTTGTACTACAGTGGGTGAACACCCCTCTACTGCCCAGTGAGAAGGCTTGTACATATAAAGCGCAGTTGGGATACTGATACCCCAAACAGGAACATATATACTCCAAAAGAGAAAGCTATGGAATATATTTCAGCAACCTATGATAAATTTTAAACAGCCCAATGGGAAAAAAAAACCACACCCTTTCATGATTGGAATACATAAAAGATAACACTTCAGTTTGCGTCAGCAGCAAAACAATAAGCAATCACCATACTCTCGTTTTCTTTTCTAAGAGATGCCAAGTCATACACAACCTTTTTCACTGCCATCCTACCTTACGTTAACAGGCAAGATGACTCAGGAGGCAGCAAATATCAACCTCTAAACCCATTCACATATACACTCCATCCACGCATACACCTGGGGTTTGGTATTTACTTCTCCATCCCAACACCATCTACACTTCATAATAAATTCAGATTTAACACCAAAACATGTTCGTTACTTCTGGAGCAGGGATGAGAGCTCGTGACTGATGGAAGCATTTTCAGAAGTGAGTTGGAAAACCGGCTCTTCTTATCCTGATTTCCTTTGGGCCGGAGAAAGGAAATAGGAAACACAAACTATAACAAGAACAAAAATAGATGAGCACCTGAAACTCTCTTCTTTCCGCTGGCTGTGTTCAGGGTCCCCACTAAGCACAATGAAGGACACATTGCTGGCCAGGGTAGTTCAGATGGGGAACTCTAAGTTGCTAACGGAATCACAGAGTCACAGAATCATTATGGTTGGAAAAGACCTTCAAGATCATTGAGTCCAACTGTAGATCATTAAGTCCAAATGTGAATCCCCTTCCAGGTGCTCAAGGACCAGCAGCAAAGCCAAAGCTTCACAATGAACCTGTGATGCAAAACCATCACCGAAAGAATCAATAACAAACAGCGAAACAGAACAAACAGTTCTTAAACTAGAAAGACTACAGATTTGTTCTGATTGTGCCTCTGTTTTATAGAAGATAATTACAAAAACAGAAAACATGGTTATTTTTAAAATTCCTGCTAGTTGATGCTGGCTGTTTACTGCTTATGCATGAGCCAGGTGAAAGGCGGCTCTCATGCAAGCCTTGTGAGCCCACGGTTTCCCTAAAGCACTGCCACTGCTACAGCAGAATTGCTGCTTTGTACCTTGGAAGCAGTTGCCTGACCTTGAATTTGCATGAAAAGGTTAAATATTTTACTGGTAACAAAACAACTGCTCTATGAGTAAGAGTTTTATATTATCCCAAGGGCCGTGATTTTGTTTATAAATTACTCAGAAATAACTTTGCCATAACATAAACCCTCCTACTTGAGCACATCTCTACAGCTGCACTAGAGTGTTATGCCTGCAGTCCAGGAGATGAGAACTCAAATCTCTTTTCATATATTTTTTTAATGAGGTTTCTGAATGCAAGGTTGGAAGAAAAATTACACAACCATAATCCTATCTGTTCTCTCTTCAATTTGAAAAGCAAACTCCAGTACAGCTAGAAGAAAAATCTGCTACCATCTTCAAGTACTTCTTAATCTATAATTAATGTCAACAACTTTTACAGTGAGTAATTCATGCATCTCACATTCATATTTTAAGAGTACAGTAGTTTTGAGCTATGCTGTGGATGGAAACAGTTTAAAAATTAATGTACTAGCATTACGTTTAATGGATAGTAGTATAAATAGATTTTTTTTTCATAGGCTAGGAATATTTTTCCTTTAAAATTAAAAAAATGGTTAAGCATTGCTTGTTAAAGTTGCAATAACAGCCTTTTAATTTTTCTTTGTTTGCTTACCTATAATCATAATACTGTGGTAGTGCTCTTCAGCCTGTCATAGAAGCTGGATAATACTGTGAATTAGCTTTCCCTCCACCAAATCCAGTATCCAGCAGCATACTGATGCACTGTGAATTTTTAAATATGTGCAATGGCTTTTTGAAGCATGCCTACTCATTTTGAAAAGATAGAACCACAGTTAAAAAGCAATGGGTTAAATCCATTTCAAGGAGTATCTGATTCACCATTGGCCACCCTGCTCTTTACAGCATGCAAAGCTACTTATTCTATATCTCCTTCTCCTGAACTCTGTTTTTCTATATGTAAATTCCCTGAAAGCAGCCACCCAAAAAGGTTCTTCCATAAAAGCTTCTCTTTGCCCTCATTTAAATCTGTATACTTCTAATGAAGCCATTCAGAGCAAGTCCCGATGCTTGAGGGACTCGAGATGGGTACAAGACTGCCCTGTCACTGAGCACTGGGCTCTCTTGCCATCTGCCACGAGAGGGCCCACATTTCAAGCTCTGCTGGAGCTTGGGATACCCAAACCTCGTTAAGAAATGCCTTACCCACAACAGGGTAAGGCATTAGGAATATCTTTTAGGCCTTAAAAGGCTTTGGCAACAAGACCTGAAGACGACAACTCCAGGCAGAGTCTGCTCAAGGTGGAGTTCACTCCTGAAAAAGGTTGGAGACAGACAGAAAGAAGCAAGTGTTAGCATTACGATTTGGATTCACTTTGGATACGGTGATGCTTGCAAGCAAAAGCAGAATTAACAGGTATAATGATATAGAGCTTAAATTCTACATGTGCTCCTGGGTTTATTTGGATGGTTTATTTTAAGTAGTCAGTGCTTGGCAAACAAGCTAAATGCTACAAGATCATGAAGCAGTGACCTCCAAGCAAGTTTTATGCTAGGTAGATGTTCTTCAGGAAAGTTTCAATGGTAGTTATTCGGGCAAAGAATTTCAAGTGCTCCTCCCCACCTTAGTAAGTCTTGTAAGTATTGAACAATAAAGGTTCAGTTGTTAATGTGCAACTGAGAAAGGATTTAAAATCAAGATGAGGATAGCCAGTCTGAAGTGAGAACTATCCCAGCAACAATGCTGTATAATGTTATGAAGAAGTCTAATTCATGGTATAATGGATTAGTGTGAGAGCCTAGAATAAGGTTGCAAATTTAGTCCTACAACGTGCTTATGCTTGAGGGCTCAATTTAGCAGCTGGTACATCCTTTTGGAAATGTTTATGCAACTATTTAAGATGTATTAAAAAAAATTATGAAAGCTCCATGCCAGAATTTTACACAAATATGCATACACCCCCACCCAAAAGAGAATATCCAATGGATTGATTTAAAGCTTAAGACAGCAAACAGAGTAGAAATAATTATCATATGATCATTTTCCCTTCGACTCCTATATTGCCTTCTGGAAGGACTTAAAGACTTCAGTTTCTTGTAGACTGAAACTCATGTGTTACTTAGGTCTCTGACCATGCCGCCTGCTGCAGCATCAGATATTTTGGCAGTCAAAAGGAGCACACACTGAAATTATTCTGAAGCTCTGATTTGCACACACCCAGGCAAGGAGGCAAATCAGAGACACTGAAAATCCTCCAGGAGAGCACAACTTTTCCAGCTCTCTCTCTTGCAACTGCTGCATCCCATTAGAAGTCACCTCAATTCCGGAGAAGCTGGCAGTGTTATTAATTCCCCAAAGGGACTGCAGTTTGTTGGCGTGTTATTCCCACTGTTCCAGGCGCCAGCTACCTGAGCCCCTGCAGGAGTGCAATCCCTGCATGACACTCACCCCAAAATCACCCTTAACACGAGAAAAGGGTGAAAGTTGAAAACTTCCTTAAGCAATGAACACAGAGGGCAGAGCAATGAGAATCTCCTTATCAGCAGCCGAGCAGAAGGCCAAAGCTGCCCTGGCTGCACTTCAGACGAGAGATGAGAAGTTCTCCCTGCGAGAGCATCTCCCGGCTCTGAGGTTGCTGACCCCACGAGTGCCTAGGCTTGCTCAAGGTCCTGGTGGTGGCTTTCCTGCAAGACAGCACATTTCGGAGAAGCCTCTTCAGAACAAGCCCTCTTCAGGGCTCACCTTCATGCTGACCTCCACCTCCCTTCTGCTCCTCACGAGGATATTTAAGAACAGGAATTACGATATTTTTCTTCTGATCGATTTTATCCCGTCCTCAGTTAACCTGCAGGAATGTTAGTGATCTTTGGGCAGAATTCAGCCATCCGTGCTCTTGCTTAGCAAAACTTGGTTTACCTCTCAGTTAGGGTTGCCTCTGACTCAGAGACATGCGGACACATCAATTGGCGATTGCCTGGTGATTAATCCAATACGAAGAAATAATGCAAAGAAACAACCTGTCGCGAGGAAAACGCTCCTATCTCTTTGACAGGATCATGTTCAAATTTGAAGACTGAAGCCTTTCCACATGATAAAATGTTTGCTGGATGTAGCTTCTGACTGTAACAAGGAAGATTTCTTGGGACTAATAAATCTGGCCCTTTTAAACATGTTATACTAATTTCTTTTCCAGTGGACCTTCCACCTAAGAGCCAAGAAGAGAGTCCTTCCTAGTCCGTCCTAGTCCTTCGTAGACTGGTATTTGGAGTTAAAGTTATATATAGCAGCTATATGCACAGGTATACAACTGGTGCACACACAAAACTTGCCCTGCCTTTTGGAGTAGGGAACAATCTCCAAGAAGATCTTTTATTTGGTGGAAATACACATCTACATTCCTTCAATACCAACACATTTGAATATAAGCAAGATACAGGCCTTGCAAGTCTCACACTCAGCATGTCCAACTTTCCAACACATCCTTTTCGCGCCACTTCTCTCCTGCTCCATGGAGCCATCATTTGGGCTCCAGCTCCTTGGCAAGGCTGTCACTGGATGAGAGATTTTCTAGGAGAGATGGAGCTCCTCTTCGGTGATCCCAGTGCGCCAAACATCTTCCCTGCCTTCTGACTAGTACAATTTATGTACAATAGGACTCCTACCTGCATCCTCTGCAAGTGAGATTTTAGTAAGTTCATTCATCTGAAAAGAGGTTTCTGAGCGTTTGTATCTTTCCTGGCCCCTCAATCAGCCTGTGGTTGCGTGTGAAGGATTACTCAACAGCTTTCTATCATTCAAAAATCAATTGCACATACGGTCATGAAAATTTATAAGATTTCTGCAGTATTATGCAGCACTTCACAAAAATACAGATGTTTGCTATTAAGACCCTCCCCTCAACTGGGTTTACAAGTCACCTTTCCTCCCTTCCCTCCCCATTCAAAAGAAGGAGGAAAAAAATCTGCAAAATCTTCATCAGTGCAAACTGAGTTGATCTGGATACAACTTACTGGACCCAAGGACTGCACCTTCAGTTCCTACTGTGCAGCAACACAAGCCATGGGCTATTTGCTTGCACTTCTATTATTCCACAATGAAAATTACAACACACACGGAGCAAAAGCCCTGCATCAGAGCAGCTTTGTCATCCCTATTCTACAATTACAGGAGGAGGGACACCAGCAGAGTGCCACGTTTTCATAACTCTTTGGGCACCAAGCCCTTAAATTTGCACTAGCAAGCTCTGATTTTCAGAGCTGCGAACAACGAAGCAACAAGCTCAGTTGTTTTTCCTCCCTGCTGCTCATATCTTGCTCCTCCGACCTCACGAGAACCCCCATGGATTTAATGTGGGGAAAGTACTTTATGCTTGTCCATGATGAACATGTTTTTCTTTCCCTTTTAAGCATCCATTGATTCCCACCATACTAAGGACTGAATTGGACGCTGTAAGAAATACCTTATATTAATTTTTATTGGTATCAAATAATATTGATCTTTTTAAGATCAAATTAATCTTGAACCTCAAAGTTTTTGGTATTCTGAAAGGCAAATGAAAACCCACATAAATATTTCACATCAATTTTGTGAAAAGCGCATTAGGGACGCAAAAAATCTTTCCTTCTTTTTCATATGGGAAAATAAATTAAACATTCTACAAAGTCACATGAACTCACTTCCTTGTAATCTACCCCTAAAAGCAAAAGAATTCTAACTGATGCACCAAATATAAAACTCAGAATTTTTACTTTTTCCCCTGTGATAATTGAAAAATGCATCAAAATGCACTAATTTCTTCATTTTAAGGTTGCATTGCCAGAATCCTGGTTCCCTCAGTAATAACTTGCACCCTGGTTTTACCACGACTCACTAGAGAAATGTTATCCTTCTTTGGCACGGGGAAGAGAGAGTTGGACTTTAGGAAATTGTCTTTAATAGCTTAAAACTGTTTGGAGGATTGTTTTTAAACTTATACAATAGTAATAGAAAAATCAGATTAAAATAATGAAAATGTCATTATTGTCATATGTCATTCATAGCCGGCATTTTTGACTCGCACTTCGCACAAGCTAAATCAGACAAGA
This sequence comes from Tinamus guttatus, assembly GCF_059628265.1. Classification (NCBI taxonomy): domain Eukaryota; kingdom Metazoa; phylum Chordata; class Aves; order Tinamiformes; family Tinamidae; genus Tinamus; species Tinamus guttatus. Next base: position 2,975,552 of record NW_028288714.1, on the reverse strand, counting down.
CTTTCTCAGGTAAGCTCCAGGGACAAAAAGAAAAGCAAATGTCTTACATCTGCTCAAAGCACTTTATCTCTCTGTGCTTTCATCTATCTATTGGCCCCTCTTGCAGCCTAGCAGCTACTACTACTTTACTACTTCACTTATTTATTTAATTCAAGTCATTTGGGGACAGCTGCCAAGACCACTCCTACTTCCCAACCTAGGGCAGCTACTTCTTCTCTCCAGATCACATTTCTTGGAGCACATCTGCTCCCTAAACACACAAAATAACATATACATGTACCAGCTGTGCACCCACTGCTTTCTTATTTCCTGCAAGGTGGTCCAGCGAAGTTATAAAATTGGTAAACCAGCATTTTCCTCGGCCCTTGGCACTACCAGAGACGTCTTCTGCAACAGTCCAGACCTTTGCACTGCCCTTTGCTGAAGCGGAAGGGAAGAATTTCCCTCTCTAGCCCTGCTGAGCGCCATCCCTGTTAAATAAACAAGCGATACTTAGTGCCGCAGATTCACAAGTTACACTTTTCACAACAGCGAGTAGGCCGAGATGAAAGGAGATGATAAAGAACTTAACTTTGTCACACCAGCTATTGCTTGGTAAAGCTCATAAAAGTTACTGAATTATTCAAGAACCACAAAAAACCTTTATACTTGAAGGTAGTGAACAACTTAATTTCTGAGGCTGTTAATTTAACATTCCTAATCAGCATCTCCGGGAAATGTGTTTATTAACCATAAAACAAGGTTTCACAGATTTTCCTTTTTTGGATGCATATAATACCTACGAGATAGGTATTAAAGATACAGAGCACTATTGCCATTGCTTTTCCTATCCTGAAGCTCTTGCAATTCACTAAACTGCAGTTTACTTAGGCTTTAAAATGAAAAACCCTTGATTTTGTTGCATCTTCTTTTCCTCCTACTTTACTACACACCTTCCTTCCAACTCAGTAACATATTTCTGCACAGTTTTATATTCTCTGTCACTCCTTTCCTCCTCCGCTGCCACCTCCTTTCCAATGTGCCACACAGTCCCTCCTACTTCCCATTTTCTACCCCTTTCTGCACGTTCCCCAAAAGATGGTGTCCACTGTTGATTGATCAGGCAGCACTCCCCATCTCTCCCCAACATGCTTATATATGCACTCACATAGCAACTACCCACACGGGCCAGGTAGCAAAAGGGTAGATACCGGAGGCAATCTAATCACTACTCCTACTAAGGCAGGAGCTGCCAGGCAGGATATTTACCTTACGTGTTCCTGAATGGCATGGGTGGCAGGAAGGGGAAGGAGAAGGTAGCAACAGGCAGATTAGGGGAAAACACGGGGTGAAGGTCCATGAGGCCCTGAAGCAGTACTCGGGCTTACTTGGTACTCAGAACCAACAGACTGCAGCTTCTGATGGACAAGAATATCATACAAGAGAGAAGTAAAAGCAGACTGCGCAACCCCAATCATTTCAGAACTGCTGCTGCTGTTGCCCTCATGGATTCCTCCTTTCAGGTTCATGACAGATGTACCAGTGGTCTACCACCAATTCATCCAAAGTCTCCCTAGACCGTCAGGTGCCTTCTCCTACTCTCTGAGGTAGAGTTAGGCAGGTTAGGAGCGCTCTACAGAAAGCCAACATCATCCACCAAGTGGTACCACACAGCATCTGGCAGTGAAATGAAACATTCAGCCTTCTCCTCCTAGCTTTTCCCAACACATTCACACCCAGGCAAAGGGAATCACAATACAGCCTCTTCCTTACAGAATCCTGGCAGCGCTTGGGAAAAAAATAGGAGGTTGGCTAACAGAGTGGGGGTAATACATTCACATTTATCCAAGAGAGTAACAGAGGAAAGAAGTCTTTCCTTCTCACTTAAAGGAATCCCTACTGGGATCTCCTCTGGCAAGCTGTCTCCCACCCTGCCAACTCATAATTTTAAACACATGTCCTGGCAATTTTCTTAAAACTCCAGAATCTGGAATCATGTATTTTAATACATGGATATTTCATTAAAAAAAAAAAAAAAGTAGAGATTTTAGCTCTCTAACTTACATGGGAAAGATTAAAAGCACAATCCACAATCTGTATGCAATCTAAAAATCTTCAAGAGGTGAAAGAAGTGTGACTTTTCCCACTTCTCAAGTTTATTTTCCGTTTTTTGGAGTAAGGCAATACCACGTCCTTGAACAGAGTACAGAGGCACTATCTTTCACAGTCTATGCCCAGCAAATACCTGCTCAGAGGTGTCTCTGCCCCAGTGCTCAGTCTTCCCAGGCTCCCCAACGGCTCAGTGTTGAAGGAAGGGCATTCTCACCAACTTAGCTGCACCCCACTGGCTTCCAAAGGACACAAGAGCAATAAATATGGCATATTGGACTCTTTCCTACACCATCCTCCCCAGACTGGTTTTCACTTTCTTAACCTGTAAACAGATGCTTCTCTCGTCCACTTTGGGTAGGATCTTACATTTGGAAAAAAGGATGTGATGTTATTCTGTGGTTAAGGCAGAAGAGAATTTCTTCCCTAATCCTCCCCAACCGTTGGTTGCGGATAAACTTTTCTAGACCTCCCCACATCGTTCTTCCTCATACAACGCCAGACAGAGGCAGGTCAGCAGGCTGGGAAGAGCCACACAGGAAATTCGGTGTTAGGATTACGGCGTATCCAACATTAACTGCACCAGCCTTGCAAATTCGCAATACAGTTCAATCTGAACAGAGCCTCTGGACTTAAAAAAAAAAGTGTATATGTATATATAAATTATAAAAAATATTGTTTCTGCTAGCAGTTGACTGGGCTTCCTGTGTGGACAGAGAGCTACGACACCTTTCCACTGTGTTCGAGTTTGATGGCCCCTGTTTCAGGAAGCCGGCCGGGCTCAGGCGCTGCAGAGCAGCGGCACAGCAGCAATATTGTGCAGCATGGTGCTTCGGACCTGCCCACATTTTACACTGTAGCCATTTTATCGCTCCCCACCTTTCACAAAAGCATTTAAAAACACTGTTATCAGGCACGCACAGCGCTTTCTCACCTGTACTTGGCACACGGCACTGCATAACACGACATTATGAATCCTCACTCTCCATAATCCCCACGCTCCCCCACCAACCCCCCCCCCGAGCAGTGTGGAAACAGCCGGCACAAAGGAAAACTAGGAGGCCGAAACACCCCATAAAACAAACAATAGCCAAGTCAGACAGTCCCTGCCAAGAAAAGGCTGTGGAGGGGGTGACGGCTCTTTCTTTACTTTCATAAAGCACAGAAAGGAAAAACACTGCTCGGAAAAGCGACACCTACTCGCGAAGGCGCTCCAAGGCTTTGCCTCGCCGGGCAGCGTAACGGCCGCTCCGCGCGCGAGCAGGAGGCCGCCTGCGGCCGCCTCGGCCTGCTGGAAAGGCGGCGTCGCCCAAGCGGGACGGCGCGAGGGCGCGCGTGGCGGATGCTGCCGCTACGGACAAGGTGCGGGAGTCACCCCGGCCTCCCCGCTCTCGCTCAGGGCATCCCTGTGGGGCCGGCAAATGAGCAAAAGGCAACTAACCACGTGCAACAGGTACTCCCTGTCTTACTTAGTAAGAGAAAAGCATGGATTTGGTTGGAGAGCTACCTATCCTTAAAAAGACTCCCTGATGACACATCCATTAAAAAACATGAAATAATCTTTAAGTAGGCCAGCTGTGGCAGCTGGGCTTGCTCTGTTCAGGGAACAGGTCTGTGTTACCGCTGCAACAGGACCTAGCAGGCTGCTCACCACAGACTGCCCCAAGGAGGCCTGACCTAAATACGAGTTTATCAGATAAATCAGCTCTATGTTCAGCATCGATCCATTCAGGGCTTTCAAACACACACTTTAGCTCTGGGCTATCTCGGAAACAGTAATTAGAAATGTCAAATGTTCTTCTCTCAAAGACAAACCTGAAAAAGAGAGTGGGAACACACAGCAAGGAGGCCAAATCACTTCTCGAGGTGAGCTACATGGGCTGCTGCACCCCTGCCTCTCTGCAGCAACCTTGGAGGTGCTTCCTCACCAGCCTTGTGCTAGCAGATGATGGGAACAGAACAGCATAATACAGCAGTTTATATTAGTTGCAGCAGTTGCATAAATTCTTTTTTGCTAGGGTCTTCAAACTAGGAGCACTGTGGCTGAAGTGGCTATATAGGAAATGCAGCTTCCTCTAAGGGGCTCCTGCAAGCTTTTTTCGCTAGCACAATACAAATAACCTTAGTGCTGCACAAGACAGAATTTCTTTATATACTTTATATACTGCACTGTAAAGCAAGGAGAGGAGAAAAAGAACGTTCAGAAGATTTTTTATATGCCTTTTGAACAAGTTGCGGATCTACAAAAGCGAACTGGGAAGGGTCCATGATGTGAATTGCCAAAAGGGAAAAACCTGTTGACAGGACAAAAACATTGCCAAAGTCCTTCCTCCCACATGCTCTTAGGTGAATGAAAGACTATGTCAAATAAGGTATTCTACTCACATAAGTACTTCAACATCTTGCAAAGCAGGTAGAGATTAAGGTGTCACACTGTCTACAGTAAGGGCTCCCTAAGGGATATAGGTGTTGACTATCATTTATTAGAATGTGTTCCCTAATGGTAATCACATTTCATGAGAAATATTCTGAAATTCTCTTTTTAAAAGCCTTCAAATCTTGCTTTAGCATAAAATAAGAAGATTCACAGAATTTGTCACTGAATATGAAACACTTGTTTGTTCCTCAGTTACACATGTTCATGCTGTACTGAACTGCTGTACTACTATTCTGCACTGGGATGCTCAAAAGGAACAATTGGAACAAGAGGAAGGAATTCAGTAAAAACTGCATGAAAAAGACACAAGTTTGGCTTTCTCTCAAGCCCATTGCTTCTCAGGACAATGAGGCAAACTGTTTCATTTCTGTGAGAACATCTGCAATGGAAGAAGTTTCAGCAAATCCATAAACAGTTAAAGACTGGCCAGAAGAAGCACCATAAAACAAAATTAAGCTCACCATCCAGTTGAAAGGATTTCCGAGGAAGATTTATAACAGCAGTCTATGCACACTTAGCCTGGGCAGTATCTGATTAGTGTCTGTGTAACAGCTGAATTGGTATCTTATAACCCTCCCTCTGCTTAGTGTTTAATGGAGGTAGGGTAGCGACTACATCCAGATGACAGCTTGTAATCCTGTTAATAAATACAGATTCTACTCCAAACTCCAACTTCAAAGCGGTGCTCACTTTTCTTTGGAATGAAAAAAATCAGAGCAGCTTCTCTTCAACTTTATTCAGCTGTTGCGAATTTTACTATCAGTAATTCAACATGCAATTACTATTAGCTACCCGTAAATGGTAGGGAAGGGAAAAAGAGACTTGTCCTTATTTGTCAGCTTAACAACAGAACTGGGGATTTTTCAAGGGTTCAGAAAGCGGAGAAGAGCAGTAATCTAAAACTTCTGGCCTTCTATGCGGACATGTACTTGGATCCACATGTACGTGTACAAGGTTGCACCACAGCTTTAAATGCTGAACAGAGAGATCACGATGACCTTTGATGCTGAGCTCAGCAGCACTGCGCAAACCAGGGGCATCTCCAATGCTGCACCAGGTGCTCAGATCCGCTCCTTGGTCTATCTACAGGGGCCACAGCAGCCACTGGGTCACAGCAGAGAGAAGTTTACCACAGCACTCACCTAGCTCACCATTTCCACTGGAAGCCAGTTCCCAAAAATATCAACACTTTAGGAAACAAAATTTCCTTCTTCCTCTACGTTTACAGAGGCCATATAATAATATGTGATTGCAAGTAGCAGTCCCCCACCAAAGGCCATTCTCCCTCCTATAGCTAGCCAACAAGCCTGCAAATGTAAATGAAAGTTCATAAATGACTAAAAAAAAAAAACAAAGGCTACATCCCACGGCATATTTCAATATTAAATGATTACCTAGACAGTCCAAAGATACAGGTTCTGACTTTGCATTATAAGCTGCAAAATAAAGGTTTCAATGAAAGAGATAAAGGTAGTTTAGCACATAAATGACATTAAAAAGAACAAAAAAAGGGAGAAACAAGTTGGACGCTTATAAGGAGATAATGCTGCAAATCATCAACACAGGATAAAAGCACTGTATTTTAAAAGTCTTATCTCAGCATGAAAAAAAATAATCTACAGGCTGTTAGGCAAGCACTGAGCCAGAGATTTCTCCAGACTGACTGGAAAAGTAGGTGTCTTTTAGAGGATCATCTGTACAGGAATGGAAATTCCAGTGCATTTATTTTATACCCTAAAGATTTTGACCAAAAGAAGAAAAGACCCAAACAGGAAGCTGAAAATATAATTATCCTGAATTGAAGAAGCAATTCAAACTTAGTAGCATGTGAAAAAACACAAATAAATGCAAACACCAATACACTGGTTCTTTTTGAATAATGACAAGTGACAATAACTTCCGTAATGGCGGAGTGGGCAACTTTACCTGTTTACCACATGTAAACTTCTCTAGCACCAAGGGAGAAGGAAGGAGAATTTGGGAATAAATAAAATTTTCCCCTCCCCAAAACCAGAACTTCTCTACGAGAAGATGCAGAGGTCTCATTTATATAAACTCCAAAAAGTGCTTGGCCTTTTGAAGAGCCAAGTTCAGTCCATGAGCCATACTGACTGAAAAGGAGCTGAACAGAACGTGAAATAGCATCTTTTAGTAATGTTTGCTGAAGCTGATGTAGGACAGCATTTCTCTGCATTAGAGTTGGGTTTAAATGTACAAAGCTACACAAATAGAAAGGAAGATAAAGCTCCAAGTGTCAAATAACAGCCTATCTAAAGACCGCAACTTGATTTGCTAGTGAGAAATCCAGGAAGGACAAGATGTTAACACTGGACTAAGTAAAACACCACTGAAAATACAGAAATTTTTTCTTACCCAGGAGCTAAGGTATCCAAGAGATGCAAAGGAAACATCTCAGTGTAAAACATGATTTGCCGACCATGTCACAAAGGTATAGTATTTAAGTAGTTATTTACTCTGTGTAGTTTGAACACAACGAACAAGAGCCTCTCATCAAAAAATGTTCCATTGTAATTATACTCGCAACCTCTTACAAATTATGAGAGCTGGCAGGTGAGCAAGAGGAAGGGAAACAATTTCAAAATAAAAGTGAAGGAGGCAGGCAGCTTCTTCTCTTTCCTCCAGAAGAAATAAAAGCAGCTGTGATGAGGGGGGAAGGACGAAAAATATCAAAAAAGGAGATATAATGTTGAAAACATTCAGAAAACACTGAAAAAAAATGCCTGCCTACTGAAGCTGGGCCTTTTGCAAAGGGCAGTGCAGCTCTTTCCTTCCATGGCCTTCATATGAAGCAGTTATGCTATGAGGGGAATGTTTTCCTTGGCTCAGTCCTGTTCTCCCAAGCTCTGAGCACTCCAGCAAACACTTACCTGCAAGTCCACTTCAGGTAAATATAAAACAAAACAAAAGAAGGGTTCATTTGCCTTTTGCTCTGGCCAGAAGTCAACGGCTAGCAAAGAAAGAAAACAGCAGAGTTGCCTTGGTTTAATTTCCTAGGATGCTTGCAGTAGAGGTCAAAGGAGAAATCTTTCACTGAGGATGTAGAAGTATTTGATCCGTCCCACTCTGAATGTGGCTACATATCCATATTCATGGCAATGAATGTGCCCTGTTATCCCTCCAGCACCGAATCTCTTATAGTCCCCCAAAAGACCCAACCAACCTACTGAACATACAAATCTGATCTTTAAATACAGATGGTTCACTTTTCATAGGCAGGATCTGGAGGAGGAAGAGGTTCTTCTGAATTAGCCCAAATGCTTCAGCTGGAGGAGGGCAAGGGGTGACCTTGGTGGGGTTGTTCTTGCAGCAGAAGGCTGGGAGCATCAGCACAACTGCCACTGGACACAGTTTTTGTAACACTGCACATGTGCCATTCCCTCAGGCTTAGGGCTCAAGCAGAAAACACCTTTCCTACACGCTCTTCCTGCAGAGGAGCACCCCCACAGGCTGTAAACCTACAGCTCTCCAAACCCCAGGGCTGCGACTTGGTTAAAAACGCCAGCTATTCGAACGCGTGACTCACTCGCCAGCAATTTCAGCTCCGCCAGGCCGCAGGTCTCCCGGGGAGCCGGCCCATTCCAGCAGCCCTCGCGCTCACCAGAGCGGAGCCGGCCCACCCAACTGGGGAAGCGGGACCGAAACTACGCAGAGCCAGCGGGGCTGCTTTCCAGGCCCTAGAACAGCAGGTGGTTTTACCTGTTCACCCCGGTCTCCATTCGTTCTGCAGTACAGGAGGCATTTCAGGCTCCTTTACCTCCCCTGGGTGCGCTCGCTAACTGGTGTGTCTGTATTTGCAAACGTGCATCTCCGAAAGGTCAAAAAATCGGTCTTGCAAATGTAATTGTAACAGCACACTGGCAGCGAGGAAAATGCCTTAAAACTGAACGACTTAGCAGCTGCACTTACCAGTCTGACCTCTGGGACAAAGTCATAAGCATGAGGTTGTGATGCTGAACAACACCAAAGTCAGTTTGGAACGCTTTAAGCAACTACAGAGCAGAGGAAGACCTTGAGTCAAATGTCAACATGAAAGAGAGTATGGATTTTCTCATACTGCATTATCATTAGTCCAGAGGGACCAAATATGTGAGAAGAGAATATTTGGATGATGCTTAAAATGTGCACCATGTACACATCATGTCTTGAATTGTCCACCAAGAGTGCAAATTCAAAAAGAGCAATTTGTCTGGTATTTAAACACACCCGGTGACTGCAGCACTTATGGATAGTAGCAATACGAACCGTATTCCAGTTAATGACCAACTGATGAATGGACCTGCACATTATTATCAACCTTTAGAGCGTTCACTTGTTCTTTGAACAATTTTTAGTAGCAGTAATCCAGGACCAGCCCATAAATTTTGATTCAAATTGATGAGCTTACTTACTGCAGTGCAACTTTCACAGTGTTATTAAGCTATAGCCTACTTCACTGTTATAAATCTACAGTCACATATTAGTCTTTCATAGAAGGAGCATTAGATTTATTCTAAGCACATTTTGTTTGTGACAGAAACCAAAGCAAGCAACTGAACTAGCAGGAAATAAATCAACAGACCAACTGTATGAACTGATCCAATGACTGAACTCAAATGAAGGTTCTGCCTTTCACTTAAAACAACACAAGGAATGGTAAAAATCCCTTGTAAATGTGCAGCAGAGTAGAAATGATCTAAATACCAGCAAAGCGAGATTACCTGTACTACCACAAATATGTAATGCTGAACAAGGTTTGCATGATCGGTTTTAACTGTTGCAGATCATCCTGGCACTCCTGTTAATAACCATATGAAGCACATGGAAATTCAGCTCACCAGTGACGACTGGGAGGCTTTGCCTGCTATGTGAGTGGACTTAATACACTAATTTCTGCAGAACTTAGCACTTTTTTCAATACTAAGTTATAGCAGCAAAAATACTTCTCTGGCTATTCAGACTACCAAATGCCAATGCAATGCCATATGCAAGAGCTGGAGAGAAGTTCAGTGCTCAGACGCCTGCTGCAGTTTGGAATAACAAAAATCCCAGCAGCAGTGCTACTGCTGCCATCAGACATGAGCCAGTTGGGGGTTGCATCCATTGAACGCTGATGGCTGCATGCCCAAAGTAAGAGCAGGCACTGCAGGTGGCAAGACATTTTTATGGGGAGCAGGACCTGGCACGCAGGAGGGAAGAGGAAAACTGGATGTCCTGCTGGTCCTCTCTTGCACTAATATGGAAGCGTGGACAGAACAGCAGCTAGAGGGGAGCAGAGATTCAAGTTTATCAGAAACCTATGGGAAGATGGCATCTCAGCATCATCTTCCAAATCTACAGACATTTCACAATTTCACTCTAGAAAAAAATCAGATCAATGGGAATTCTTGTTTTACAGGATGTGAAATATATATATTGTGGCATTAGAGTCATTTTGCCAAATATCATTTACATAAGAGGGGGAGGCCTTTTTGAAACCATCAGATTATTAGCTTATGTGACCAATGTTTTATATATATATATATATATATATATGTACGTTGAGTGTAAAATAAGCTGGTGTTTGATATACCACATGCTCTACAGCTGGGAAGTTCAGCAGTGTGTTTACAAGGAAGGCTTGCATTCACAACAACACAGCACTACTTTTAATGAATCAAGTAATTACCAACTCTGTAAAGAAAGTGTATCCCTAAGCATTCAACATCAAAAGCACTATGTTAATTTGCAATTAAAAGGCCTGAATTTGAAAGATCCTGTGTTCTCTCTGCCCCGCTTTGGAGTCAATGGAAATTAATGGTGCATAGCATCTATCAGGATCCAAATGCGCAACATTCAGCTGACTTATGTTGCCACCTAACTTCACCTGGAAAATACTAAACTTCGGAAAAGACAGAAGGAAAAACAATGCTTAATTCATGTGCAGAATTCTTCATTTTCAGGAGAGGCATTCTGGACTACACACTGGGGTGGCACGGTGAGCCTTCTCCATGTTTACAACGCACTCACACAAAATGAAATCCTGACAGCCTTTTAGAAACTACGAATTTTCCCTGTTAAAATCCTTGTGGGTTAGACATAAATTATGTACCTTTTTACACTGGGTCATTATTGACATGACAAGGGTCCATTATTAATTCCAGCTGCAATGTCCCATTTGTTTTCAAATCCTGCTTTACCATTTTCACTCTTCATGTAGGCAGTACCTACCTTGTCTAAGACTCTAGAAGGCCTAGCCTTACCATAACACACACTGAAATAGGTCAAAGACATATTTTTATTTTTTAATAAGCTCAAATCTACACTGCACCAGGCACAAGCCACTGTAAGTGTATAGCCATTTTTCAGCAACTCTGAAAAATTCCTACCTGTTCTAATAGGACAGCCTTTAACACTATGGTTAAAATTAGACTGCAGATTTTTTCATGGCTTTATCTGTTTTGGGACGTGCTTGGCACACTTTTCTGCACTATAAATGGTGGCAAAAATATGAGACTGTTGTGTATGCACTCATATCCTAATACTGCTGCATTACCGCTTCTTCAATGACCTTGGCAAGCAGGTACCTTCAGAGCGAAACTCAGAGGAGCGAAGCAGCAATACGGCCTCTCTGCAAGTTCACGAGACAGCAGAAGGAAAGAGCCAGCACGGTGCAGGTCAGCAATTCTGTTACACCACTCCAAACGACAAGCAGGAACAAACCAGGCAGCGGGAGCTTTACTTCAGAAGCCTTTTCCTGACAGTCAAGGTATGCTATCGGTTCAAAAGGAAAGGGCTCCAGCTTTTCAAAGAGAGAATTCGTCAAAAGGGGAACTCAACAACACGTTGACTATGAAGGGATTTGTTCTGCTCCCATCGTTGTATTCCACTCGCTCCTTCGAAGACCTCAGAGACAGCAGGACAACTTGCCACGTTCGCAGCCCCACGCTGAACTGCGAGGTTTGGATTCATGCTGTAAAGGCTTAGGTCTGGCATAACTGAATTTTCATATTTATATTTAGCTGCAAATTAAAATTCAGCTGCAAACTCAGAATGTAAATTGGCCTGTGCAGAGTCTACAGATTTCCCATTACTTCTGCTACTTTCTAGTCTTTATCTACATGCCAGCTGTGATTTTTCACATGGAAAACACGCAAAAAAAAAACGCTTACAGAGCAAACTAGTGATATCAATAATTCTGTAACTGGCGGGATATTTGTACTCTCTCCCTCATCGCAAGGTTCAAGATGTGGCAAGGGTGTTGTGACCTCGCACTTCAGGTATCCTGGCAGAGCTGGTGGAAAAACCCCACAAATTATCTCTCATTGGGCAAACCTCAGTGATTCCTTCCTGCTTCTTGCAAGAACATCTGGAAAGTGACACCACCGCAGAGCATTGCTTGGGGGTAGGAGGGCATGAGAAGGGAAAAGTCCTTCTGAATATTTGTGCTATATTTAAACACCAGGCCAAAGCTTCCACTTTCTCTCTGCTGTAACAATGCAAGAACCCAAGCACTGCCAAAGGATGTGCTAAGCTTTCCACAGCATGGCCCTAGGCAGCGACATTGCTGCATAGTTGTGAAAATGAGAATCTCGTGCCTCTATCTTCCATTGCAACTGTTGCAGGGACAGAGAACAAATAGCCAAAGGAGATCCCAACAGTGCATTGAGAAAGGAAAAAAAAAAATCTCAAATTCATCCTGGAAAGCTGGTCTGTATTGCAGAAACATCTTCTACAAAGAAGGTTCAAGTGAAGCACCAGGAGGATGCTGTGAAATGAGAGCAACTCAAAGTTCCAAAACAAGATGTCCTAATTTGAAATTCCAAAATTCACAGAGAAATGGAGCAATACAAGAATCACTTGTCAGTGAAGGCAGTGAGAGGTACAGATCCTTGCCAAGCCTTGTCCAGCCCTTGGACTATTCCCCTTGGCTGCTCTTCCATGTGGGCACCAAGGATACTATCATGGGAGACCTGGAAAGGATCAGCTGTGACAGTATGGCATGGGATCATGGCATGGGGGCCCAGGTGGCTTTCTCCATCCTGCTGGTGAGGGGGAAAGGCCTGAGGAGGACTAAACTGATCCTGCAAGCCAGCAATTGGTTGAACAGCTGGTACCAGCAACAGGGTTTCAGTTTCAGTGACTATGAAAACCTCATGGAGAACGAACAACTGCCGGGAAGGGACAGGATGCACTTGAAGAAGAGGGTCAGAAGCATCTTTGCCAACAGGCTGGGCAACCTGGCATGGATGGAGAGTTTTAATCTGGGAATGACAGGGGAAGGAGAGAGTGATCAACAGTCAAGTAAGGAGGCAAGTGGATGGGATTAGCAAGCAAATGGTCTGGGGTGATGTAAACAGAAGGGATTTAACCAACAAAATGGGCAGGAAGTGGAATCACCCCGCGTGTACACTCATAAATAAGGAACTAGCTCTGGGACAGAGGTAGTTCTTTCATTACATGCCCTTTCTGGGGAATCAGCAGGAGGGGGTGCCGAGATGCCAGCGCACACAGCATGGGGAGCAGACAGGAGGGGTTGGGGGTCTGCATGCAATGGGGCTACAGTCCCACTGAGGTCACATAAAAACACGAAGGGATTGCTCACACGATGGCAGTGCTTGCAGTACTACAGGCAGCCAAGACGGCAAGGAGGACAAGTAGCCCTGTATTTAAGAGGGCCAAAACACACAGAGCTTTGCCTAGGGACAGACAGTGAGGCAGTCGAGAGCTCCCGGTCGGCGCCAGTGGGCAGGCTGACGTGGGCAGAGCTGCTGGGGGTGTCTGCTACCACAAGACCAGGACGGAGCGGACAAGGCCTCCTTCAGCCAAAAGGAAGAAGCCTCCTGTTTGCAGGCCTGGTTCTCATGGGGGACTAACCTATATATCTATCTAGATCTGTTAACATCAAAATCATGCCAGTACCGAAAGAGCAAAGAGGTTCCTACCTGGCTGAGCTACCAGTACCACATACAACATTTGAGATAAAGGATGGCCTGTTCTTAGAAAGCTCAAGAGAAGTTAATACAGCTTATTCCATGAGCTAAAAGGGTGAGAACTCCACTAACTCTCTCAGGGTTAGGGACCTCTTAGGCATGAACTGGTAAACTTGCACCTGGAGTTAATTCCCTTTTTGTTTTCCTGTTTGGTTGGGATTTTAGCTATTGCAGGTTCTAGAAACTGTCATGTCAATGTTACATCTACCCAGGCTAACTCGGATACCTGAAGAGATGTAGCACTATGAACACAGAAGTGTGGGCTGATGTGCTGTGCTGAGGAGGACAAATCCGGTTATATGGAGTTCCTGCTGCCACAGTAATGCTGCTGCTCACACTCCCATGCCTAGGCAGGCTACATAACCCTGCAGGATGCAGCACCAATACGTTCTTGTTCATAACAAGATGACTATCCTCACAGCAACACAAAAAGTATTGAACAGTAACAGACATCCTACATCATCAGAATTCACACCACGGAGAATGAAAATAGTAGATTCTTTGGTATTCTTTCTCCTCTGTCTTTCCCAAGCCATAGCTAATCTCTGCCATTTGGGCTGAGGGTTCAGTGAGTAAATTCATATACAAGGGTGATATTTCCAATGAGTAAAAAAGACAAAGGGAAAATTACAGAATAGAAGCAAACACACTTAAAAACAAAACACCGCACATCAGCAAACCTTCATGGCAAAATTATAGTTACATCTTACCCAGTGTATTATAACTATGGTCCATAATAATTTTAAAATTTATTATGTCCTAAAGTTACAGACTTTACTCATTATGTCTGATTACCTTACCGAGAATTACCAGAGATAACTAAATTACTGTATTTAGTTCTGCATTTAATATTACAAGTAGCGTAATATATTGTGTCATTCATGTCAGAATTTCATGCGACTTAAAAAAAAATATGGATAAAACTTGTCTATATTGGGAAAGTTAATTTGCATTAAAATAGAGGAGCAGTTTAAAACACATTACTGAAGAATAATCTAACAAATTAAAAAAGAAGGGAGTATTCCTAAAACGTTGCTAGATTAAGGGGCACACCCCATACAAGAAGTAATGCAAGATTATGAGGTATCTGTAATTTTTTTGGAGTACAATTTTTCCTGTATATTTAACATGTGCAGATTCAGAAGGACTTATGAATGATGAGAGGGAACATGCCCTTGAAATCCTCCTTGACCACAGCTTTAAAAATAGTGCATTAGAGCCCAGGCACCACAGTCTGCTTCAGAGGTGTTTTTAACTTGGACCTTTGTACAGTTACCCTAACATATTTACATCTCAGACAGTGCAAGAAAAATATATTAACTCATAAAAATGCTTCTTTTGCAAAATCACAGGATAGGCACCAATAAAACACACCTTCCCTCTATCTCCCTGGCAACACAGAAAATGTTAAACAAAACAAAAATGTATCTGCACTTTAATGACAAGCAATTTGGAGATTACTTGAATCAGAAGGAAAGAAATCTGTAACGACTGCAGCAACACACATGTTTCCATTCCCACTTAAATTTAAGTGCCCTTACTACTTTATGCAAATTCTTTGGTAAACAAGTTGCAAGGGCCTTTAAAACCTGCAACAATACTATAAAATGCACAGCAAGGTGTGATTTGACACTATGCTGATCTGCATTTTATATGGTGAGGAGGGAAAAGCAATACAATAAATTGTTTTCTGATCCTCCCAATGAAAGGTCATGGGAAAAAAAAATGGCTACTGAGAAAGGGCTCTAAAACCAACAGCCAAAACCAGGCTTCAGAGGGGCAATTACCATCTGCTTCCCATCAACAGGGCTGTAAATCTGTACCAATCTGTAAATTGTGCAAATTTGATTACTTTTACAGCATTCTGATTCTAGAAAAAGTACTGGATTTTGACTTAGTTTGCTTCTCCAGTTTATTTTCTCTGAAATGTTCAAAGGCTGACAATTAAGTGCTGGTAGAAAGGACCACCACACACAGAAGAATGAACATGAGAGGAAATACCACCAAGGAAGCTTCAGCTGCCAGTACTCTTCAGCTGCCAAGCTTTTACCTTAGTACTTTCCTTTATGTCTCCTCTGCATAGTGAGCAGATGGATTCACACTTCAGTATCTGGTGGTATCAGAAATCATGGAATTTCAGCTTGACTGAAGTCTTGGAATCAAGAAACCAATTAATTATTTTAAGCTTGCAGAAGCCAGAGAACCCAGAGGAGTTCTGCCAGGCAGAGTTGGGAGACAATTTATAGATGTAATTGCGAACTCCTAGTAAGATAGACACTGTTTGGAAAAAGTTTTGGAATGAATGGAACAGGTTTCTAAAAAGTATAAGGGGAAATTGGGATGGATAGCTGGACTAGCATCAGACACCAGGTTCTTTCCTCAGGTCTATAAAATCCTTATTTTTTGCTCTTTCCTTGCTGTAGAGTAGTTGCTTTAAGACTCATCTCCTGGATGGCTGCCAGTTTTCCACAGAGAACTTCTTTTCTCCACCCTCTGTTCATTCTTGCAGTTCTTTTGTGAACTGTGTATCTTCTTCAATGCTGCACATCAAAACAGGCCACAATATTCCTGTGGTACTTTACTCTTCCAGTGATATTTCACACCATGCAACACCTGTCTGCATTTCCATGGAGCTATATCCAGAGTTCACTAGGTGCCATGAAGGAAGCATCACACTTGAGACTTCTGTTCATCTCACTATCAACCACAGTTCTCCACGAGGTTGTATTATGTTTTGGTTTGTTAAAGGCTGTAATGGTGAGGGTAACTTTGCACAGAAGCAGCAAAGCAGTAAAAAGAGCCTATTGAGAACCTATAAGCAGATTTTTCTTTAGCTATTTGTCTTAAGTATACTAATACTAGGATTGACTGAGTAAACAGATTTTCAAAATGAGCAATGAACTGTCATTTTTTTCCGCTTCTCCCACTACACAGATAGAAGCACTGTTTCATACTACACCTATTTAAAAAGGCATATACTAGTCTCCCTGCTTAAGTCCTATAGCAGATTCCAAGGAAGGAGACAGCAGGGTGCTGTGAAACACCAGGCCAGCCGCTCCACATTTTCTGTGCAACAGTCAGGACAGCTGACCAGCTGGTAGGCAAAGCTGAAGATAAAGCCGGTTTGATCATTTACAGCTTCCCAAACCCAGATGTGATAAGAGCCCATAATGATTAACGACGGGCAGCTGCTGAGCAGAATCACGGCAGCCCTCCATTCGCGGGGACGGAAATCACAGGGCTCCTTCGGCGGCACCTTGGAGCAGGGAACATCCGTCACCACGTGCGGAGCTTCCAGCGGCTTGTGCGGGGCCATGAAATCCAAGTCCTCCCTCAATGGAGCTTATGGTTAATTTCTACTATTTGTGCTTTCATGGTCCCTTTCTGCCAAGGCGATCAATTTGATCAAATATAATAGCCTTTTCTTCGTCTTCCTGATTTGTTTTTTTCCCCCAGTTTCTCTTTTCCCAAGTTCTGGATATACAAAAACCTGAGCATTAATTTCTTCACTTATTTCTAATACCAGTAAACAAAAACCCCACTGAAATCCTGCTTGCACGTACAAACCCTTCTCGCGGGAAAGGCTCACAGGTCGTTTCTACTCCTTCCAAGAAGCGGCTCGCGTAGGACGTGCACGAGCTGCACCGCACGTGAACGTGGCTTCTCAGCGACCCCATGCTACAAAATCTCATCTGGAGCAGTTTAAGGGCACCTCTTCTCACAAAGAAGACATCAAAGGGGGCATTTCACCTTTTGTAGGTGCAAATTTCATACCTGTCATCAAAGCAGCTGTTTAAAAAGCTTACTCTCACAAGCCACAAACCTCTTGCAAGCTTGTACAGCTAACGCAAAGACAAGACATATGAAAATCTGAACATCAGTTGAATGAAAAAAGCAGCTTCACAGCAGCCACTGCTTATAGGTCCTAACTGACATAATTTACATTAAAAAGTCATAACAGTCATATTACAAAGAGGTTTGGTTTTCTCCCCATGTATTAACAGGATATATCACAGGCTTGCTGCAACGTTATTTAAAAAATTTTAAGACCCTACTGCCAAACTGTTTCTCTGCCTAGCAGTTCAGTCCAGGAAGAAAGCCTAAAAAAATCTTTGCTTACTATTTGTGGAAATGAAAAGATTTTGCTGGAAGCTATTTATAACACAGATTTGTCCCTGTGGACAAATGCCTCTAACTTCTGTCCCGTAACTCTATATGTCTAATAACGGCGGTGGTTTGTTCTACAAACTGTTCCCTTGACAAACGGGAGCACAGTTTAAAAGACGTGGCACAGTTCCTGAAGAATGCTAAAGCTGATGCCTTCGGTATATGGAGAGTTGATGGGAACAGGAACAGCAAAATAAACTATTTTGGAATAGCTCCACTCTGCCTGCAGACACACTAATCTGAAATAAAAGTCACTTTATTCTGAAAATAATTATTTCACTCACAAAGCTCAGCAGTAAGTCTGGCCTTGAAAGAACTGACTTGCCTTCCAGTACAAAGAACCACAGAATATGAACTTCATGCAAATAAGTTGCTGAAACTGAAAGGTTGATAGCCACAAAAAAAGGTTTTTTTTATTGAAAGGTTGATCTAGATTGTAATATGCTTTTTTTACAATCAAAGAGCAACACAGTCCTTTCAAGACTTATGTGGATATACTGGATTTCTTGGAAAGAGTTGGAAGTAACTCCTTTCTCCTTGGTGCTGGAAGACAAGCACCTGGAGGACAGGTTGATAAGCCTCCCTCTACCTCCCCTCCAAGGAGGAACAAGTGACATTCAGAACTGAGCAAGCACTGGAGAAAGCTAAGGAGAAGCAGTTTACTGGCAACAAATTACTAAATCCCTTTTTTTTAAAAAAAAAAAGAAAAGAAAAAGCCCTGGTAAACTCCAGGCTCCGTAAGCGCACTTCATTCCCTGCGACTCTTAAGAGGTTGCTCAGCAACATGCCACAATAACCGTGGGTCAAGTCCCCAAGACATAATCTAGCCTATTGATTTTAATTCAGCTACCTCTGACATAAGGTACTGCCAAATGTGAGCATGAAGGAAACAAAAGCGATGCAAACTCGAGAGGTTTCAGAAGAGGTCGGGAGGAAAATCCAGTTTCCTAATGCACTTAGGGTTGTTTTGTCCAAATTGTTCTGCCCTGCTCAATGCATAATCTGTGTTGTAAGGTCATTCTTTGAAAGAAATTATTCAGAAACAAATTTTTAGCTAAATTAAATAGGAAATCAAGACCCGATTTCACTGATATAATGAGACATTTTCTGAATTGAATCTACTTTTGTATACACAGACTCCTGTTATGGATACGCTCTCACAAACAAGACCCAGTTTTGGTGGAGAAATTTGAAATAAAACATTTGTTTGTGATAAGCTTGATCATAAAGTCCTCTTTCTGTTCTTCTGGATAACTTGAGCCTTCCACAACCTATTCAGTTAATGTTTCATTAGGGAATTTAATTCAAAGTCACAAGCTGTATAAATTACACATGACTCTGACCTCTCAGGAGAACAGCACCACTCTGAGATGTATTTATATGTACCTTTTTAGGGAAGGACAGGTAGTGATAGGAGCTGAGATCCTGGGAAGGCATTAGGTTTCATGGAGAATATATTTGGCACGTGTGTGTAACACACACATGGCAGCCCTCTGATGCAGACTGCGGGACGCATGGGACAGGCAGCAGCAGTCGCTTCCTCTGCTCAAGCGTCCCTAGCAAAGTCCTCAAAATACTGATTTTACTGTAAAAAATCAGTGGGTTCAAGCAAAGGAAATTATTTCAGAAAAGGTTTTCTCTCTCACAGGAATAGCAGCATCACTCTCAAGTCCAGAATGTTAGTCCGCTCACCAAAACCCGGGTATTGCTGGGGCTGAAGTGTGTGTGTTTCCACTTAAGGATCAATTTTAAACCAATTACTTTTATTACAAATTCATTTTCAAATACTTACAGAAATTTTGCCAACATACTCTTCTTTGTCATGAAACCTGCGTTTTGAAGCTCACTGAAACAACCGAAGAGGGCAGCGATCACAGGGAAAAGAAAACCCACACGTTATTACGCTACACGAAAAGGCTCCAGCAGAAATGTTATTTCAGGTGCGTAATTGCGGAGGTAAGGCTTTTGACAGAAACAGAAGGTTTTTGACAGAAGGAGGTTTAAAGCTGGCGGCCCGCAAGCCTGCCTTGCCCTCGAGCCGGTTCCTCCGTGTGGTGGCCGTGATAGAGCAGCGGCGGCGCCGGCCGCCCGCGCCGCGCGGCCCAGGCCGCTCCCGGCACCCGACCAGGCCGCAGGAGCTACTGGGTGGCTCAGCGGCCTGAACGGAGCCGTCTTACAAGAAGCCAGCAGAAAGCAGTAGCCAAAACGTTGGGGTATAAACCCACGGCAGCCCCACGGCTGTAAATGCACACGCTGTACGGCTGTAAACACACACGTACCTCAGCACTAGCCCTCGGGGAAGAACCACAACCACATTAGGATACAAGCTGGGAAGCACAAATCGGCTGAAGAAAGCAGCATTTTGTTTGTGCTGTCACCAGTACGTGCATCTAAACATCTAAACTTGTTCCTTGCAGGGGCTAGTTTACGATCTAAAGTACAATTTTTCCTGAAATTTATCTGTGGTCTTTCTGTGAAGGCTAATGACAATTTTATCTCTTCCAAGCCTTGCGGTAATACATGTTGACAGCCCCAGATGCCAGGTCCTTGGTGAGAGCATCTGTTTGTTTATTCAGGATTAAGTTAAACTACTTAGCCGCCATTATAGTAAATCCACCTCTCCTACAAACCTTCTTAACTATACTGAGCAAAATAATGAAAAACCACAGACTGTTGTGAGATCAATTGCAATTTGAAGGTTAAGGAATCCTTTATAATTTATTCCTGGAGCACAGGGATGAGGCATAGACTGCACCAAATATTAAGTGCTGCCGGATCCACACAGAATCCCAAAGAAAAGGAAGAAAAAAAAAAAGAAAAGGTAGCGTGAGCTAAAGCTGCTCTTTGTCTTGATTTCATCACATCCCACCTTGATGCTGCAGCAGACTTTCAAATTGAGATTCTGAAAAGCTCGGTCCTGCAGTCTTTTGTCAAAGAAGGAATGTGCTGAGATATTGAAATAATGAAGTTCAGGTATATGAAAATGAAAGAAAGGGCTGGCTGCCTTTTTCTTCTTGAGGAAATTCACAGTAGACCTTTACTGTCTTTTAACAGTAAAATGTAAAGACTTTCAGATTTAATTTCCTCTGTGTTGAAGAGGTGAAGGAATATTTGAGACTTCAGATTATTAGACCTGTGTCAGTGAACAGGTACCCCAGTTTCATATTGGCAACATGCTCCCATGTACCCTATAAAAGTCTACAGCTGTCAGTGCATCACTGTGCAGTAAGACTAGAGGGTACGTGCTAAGCAGTTGAACAGAACCTATTTGAAAAGGAGATTTTCAAGGCCTGCCGCACTGCAATCTGACTACCGCAATTGAAGGCAAGCCTGGAGACAGCAGACAGCTTCCATTTTGCCATTTACAGCATCTGTCAGATTGGCCTCTAATGACTAAAAGATGGTGCAGAAGCATGAGAGAGTTCCTGCTCGCTGTTTGGAAGCCAGCGGCTGCTGCAGCGCAAGCAGCAACAGTCCCTGGGTACACCTCTTGCTCCCAGGTTGAGGTATCCTAAGCGAGACTATCTGCACACTATTGGGTCTGTGGGATTTTGATTGTACCAGTGCGATTTCTGAGACTTTTGTTCTCACGAGCAGGCAACGCAGAGCAGCCTCAGGAGGAAGGGACTTCCCACAAAAGCAGTGGGATTTTGGTGGCAGAAGGGCCGCCCGGAGAGGCTCCGAGGTGCAGGTGGTCAACTTGCGGCTTCCTCTTCATGAGATGTGGTGCAGCACGGCCCCCGCGAGACACAGGGAAGACACGGGACACGCAGCAAGTTAAGTTGACAAGTTCCCAGCAGGAACCAAGCCCCGCTTTGTTTCTTTATATAAACAGCTCTTGCTTTTCAGCGTGCAGAAGACTGACAGCACACGAAGCACAAAACTGATAGCGATCTCCAAGAGGCAGGACGGCTGCTATCAGATTGGCAACGTGAGCAGCCATTGTTGGGCCCAAAATAACCCCACGGCCTCGCGATTTGCCTCACCAAAGGACAGGGTGTCCCCCCGCAAAGGGACGCCACCGGCGCAGACATCCCCTGTGTGGCCGGCTTGCTGTGAGAAAAGGGGCTGGGAGACAAAGATACAGGAAGAAGTTAGAACTGGAACAGTCGCTACGTTTGCAGAGCCAGCTTGGCAGCTTCTGAAACGGCCGCATTTCCACTCCAAACATGCAGCAAGCTTTTGGGAGAGAGAGAAAGAAATGCTGGACACTTCTGCATCCGGCCATGCTCGCAGAGCCCTGGTTGTTGACATCCTCAGATGTTCAAAAAAGGGAGCGTTTTGTTTATTAATGTCAAGTATGTTGCAAGCCTGAAGCACCCTCAGTTGCAATGCAAACAGGCATATGAGCATCGCTGAGGCTGCTGCCCACTATCTGCTGTTCCTCTACTACCCATCTTTCTACTCGGAAACTGAAGGGATAGGAAAACTGCCTCCCTTCGAAGACAGAACACTGGAAAAGACTTGTGACCTCCTGTTTTTCATTTGTACTTTGAAAAAGCATACGGTATCTTTGAAACAAACCTAACTTTATCCAAAAACAACTTTGCAAAAACTTAATACCCAAGTATAAGCGAAAAAATAATTGCTGCTTATCCCATGCCTCAGCAGCTGTGATGTATAAGTAATAGCAAATAGGCCATGGAAAAGCGTCTCAAAGTTCTGTGCAATCCTGGCAAAAGTGCCCTGTGCCACATCGAGGCTGACACCAGAACAAGGGACAGGGCTGGAACTGCAGAGGTGAAAGGAGAGACGGGATTGAAGGAGCAGCCTAAGCTAAAGAAACCTGGAAAACGGAGCATGCTGCCCAAGGGATGTTGCTCCTGTGGGGATATGAAGATTAGTGCGGGTGACTATGGGAGGGGGAGCTATGGCCCCACATAATGCAGTGATCCCTGTAACACATCAACTCCAACAGCAGACCAAATATACCTCATAAAACTCAATGGGTAACCAAGGGTGCATCCCTTATTTAGGGATCTTAGGCACGCATTATGCCCTGCAGGGAGGCAGACAGAGGGCCTTTTTCAAGGCAGCTTATTGCGTTAGCACGTATTTGCAGCCAAAATGTTCATTTTTCGTATTCCCATACTCTAAACAACGAGGAAGACAGAAAGGCTCGTGCTCAGATGGTTACCCATCACACCTTATTTTCACTATTTGCTCTGGGTTATGTCACTCCACAGTATTTGCACAAAATATTGCAATGCATTCTTTATTTTTTGCTACAGAGAATCCATGGATATTTGGCAATAAATAATTGAGTAAATAACATTAATAGGTGGTTCATGAAATAAAGCGACATGGATGTCTTGCCATGTAGGAAGTAGCTTGTCGAATTAGCACAATCACAGCTTTTCTAAAATAGCAGTGTTGATTAGCAGCAGACAGCAGTGCTCATGGACGTCACTGATCTCCTTTTAATTGTAGCTTTATCTGGGATTCACATAACATGAATTTCCCTGCATGTGCACAAAGTGCAGGTTTTCCACTCACCAAAGTTCAACACTGGTATCAATGATCTCTATATTTACTGCAGCACATCCTTGGTAACTGAGTCTCTTAAATGTCTTACGCTCTGCTAGAGATGGAAAGCCAGTGAATGAGTTCCCATTTAAGGGATGAGGGGGAGGTGAGTAGCAGAG
This sequence comes from Tinamus guttatus, assembly GCF_059628265.1. Taxonomy (NCBI): domain Eukaryota; kingdom Metazoa; phylum Chordata; class Aves; order Tinamiformes; family Tinamidae; genus Tinamus; species Tinamus guttatus. The sequence continues at coordinate 2,952,246 of NW_028288714.1, read as the reverse complement.
GAGAAATACAACTGTTTTTTCCTGAAGGTCAGAGGGAAGATGAAACAGCGGCAGAGCAGGAGAAAACCAGACACTAACTCAGAGACTGAGTAGTCTGAGAGGACCTGAGTGGAGCTCCCAGCACTGACAGCCCAGTGTGACAACAGCAAACAGCTTCGTTTTCATTGAGGACCTCAATTTCTCCTACTCCAACCGTGCATCAGCTTTAGGGTGGCCTATTAGTGTCACGGTGTCATGGCACCACGTGGGCTCAGGGCTACTGCTGGTGGGGCCAGGCTGGGCCTGGCCAAGAGGGAAGACTCTTTGTTTAAGAGTTCATGGACATCCTTATTCTACCAGAATCCACCAGAAGCCATCAATCATATGGAGCTATTAACATGGGTAAATGTATTTAAAGACATCCATATCTATAGCACACCAGCATTTAAAAAGATCGGTGGTGTTTATATTGCACTAAGTAACTATTAAATTACAGGGTAAAACAGGTCTTAGATATGTCAGGAAACACTGTAGATGACACACGCTTCCTTCTTGTTAAGGATAGCCATTTTTAATGACTAATTACAAATAAACAGAGCATAAACAGACTGTACCCATGCACAGTCGATTTTCAACCGTTCAAGACCTTTGCTTGCTTAACAACGACTTCATGGACAAACTTTCCTGACAGTTAATGATGAGAGAGACTCGTCCTGCCTCAAGACATTCATTGCTCCAGCTGGCCATAAACCAACCGGAAATTCCAGACCGGGAGGCTATTATTTATATATCTGTCTTTCCAAACTCTCCTCCACAAGCCTTAAATTTGCTTCTAAGTGGGAATTAATCCTTCCTGGAGCAAATTTAAATGCTGCTATATCTTTACATATAGGCAAAATTCTCACTGAGGTCAATGCTAGGTTTGCTTTAGTAGGGTGTTTGAGATTTTTGTTCACATTACTGGTAAATTTAGTTTTGTTGTGCCTGAGAGAAAATAATTCTGCAGTTTCACGGTATTTTTTTAAACATGCCATCACATTTAACTACAAGTCACACTCCTGCCTACTACAACCTGCTATTGGAAGTTTAATATTTTTTTTCTTGTTTAGAAAGAAATTTCTGTTATTAACCATCAAAAAAAAAAAAACTTTCAAGAAAATATCATTTTTCCTTTAGGCTTTGGCTCACTTCTGCTCTATGGAAAAAGGATCTCACTGTCAAGCATCTACTATAGTATTTTTTCCTCAGGTCTTTCCACAGAGAAACAATAACAAAACTTGCATCATTCTCCGACTAGATCTTATACTCTTGGACTGAAATAAATGTTCTTTCTTGTCTAAAGGATTAACAGGCTAAAAGAATGCTCCTTTTTTCCCCTTTATTGATGCACAATGAACCTTCATTTCATGCAGAAAATGCTTCTTGAAATGCTCCAACTACAGATCAGAACAAAGTATCATCTTTTCATGCAGCTCTTCAGAGAGGCTTCAGTATGTGCAAAAACACTGAAAAACAAATGATGCTCATCCAGCAGTGGGTATGCACCTATAGAGGTTTAAAGAATCCAACTGGGGCTTTAATTTTAAAATACCTTTTACCTAATGGATTTGTAAAGAGAAATACCTCTCAGGCTTGTAAACATCAGGCATTCGAACACTATTAAATGATCTATACGTTACCTCGGGATGCTGTAAATCATCGCTGTAATATTTAACTATTGTAGTTTGATCCCTGAAGAGCTATAACACACGATGTGCCGACAAGAGAAAAAGGCCTCCTGTAAAGTGTGCAATATATCTCACTCACAGTGAGCCGAGCTCTCTGAGGAATCCCTGAGCTGAAAGGCCCAGCCACAAGGCAGACAGGCAGCCACGAGGCGAATCTAAATAATCAAGGGTTTAGATGTGAGCGGGAGGTAATGATAAAGCTGGAGAAAAAGCAGCCCATCAGCAGCAGAACCTGCCCAAAAAATTGCTGAGGTCATTCCTGGCAGTAGCTGGAGGAATCTGGGGTGGGGGAGAGGAGCTAAAAGGAGCCAGAAACTTCAAGATACCACCCAGGATTTGAAAAGGAAGCTCTTGCTTAGAGCCGCGATGGACTGAGGGCACCCCAAAGGGCTCTAAAAACTCAGTCACCTGAAATAACAAAGAACTACTATAAAAAATGTGTGTGTGTGGTTTTCTTTAATGATCTGAGGCAAGTACATATCTGCAGACACACATCTAGGACAGTCTGCAGATTTTGACAATTGTGATTTTCCCATATGTATATATCATTTCATCACAAGGCAGAAGCTGTGAGCATATTCCTGAAGTTTTTCTGTGTTTTACAGAAAGAAGCTTTGCTCTAATACATTCGTACAGTGTTAATAATAGAGTGTTAAAGCAAATTTTGTCTCCCTCCTTGAAACCATCCAACCCTGTGGGCACGTGCTGTGCTTTATTTGCTGTGTTTGCAGCTGGTAGATCTATTCAACCAGCTTCACTTGCTAGAAGAATTATCATGGCAACCCAAGGAGCTTTGTCTTGGAGTACTGTGGTCATCTCTTTGCTCCAACAACTCAGCCCTGTTGGCCTCAGTGGTGCTTCGCATTCAGTTGTCAGTTTGCACTTGCTAACATCTTGCTGCATTGCCACCATGGGAAACACTCTCTTGGAAGCGCTCAAAATTTAAAACTCGTCCAAAAACTAGAAAGAATTTAAGGAAAATGGATCAAATTGTCCATTTTCATGTCATGCGAAGATTCTCTTTAAGCAAACAGAGCCAGATGGCACAAAGGCCCTGCAGAGAGAGTGCATTATGGATAGGAGGTTTTGAATGGAACAGAGTAAAAGCTGGTAAATGAGACAGGAATTGACAAAATGGGAGAGCACGACCAAAGCAAGCCTATGAGCTTTGGCAAAAAAAAATGGTTGGCAAACAGGTAACAGAAATTCCTTTAACCTAGTTTTTTTTTCTGTCCAGTCTCTAAAATTTAAGGGACATTGATGCCAGTGCGTTCAGAAAGAAGTTACTGTTGACTTAATTGTTCTCCAATGTATGTCTAACACCTGGTTCCCCGAAGCTCACCAGCAAGAGGAACTCATACTAAGACAAGCATTCAGATAAGAGAACTTTTTTCTCTTTTTCTGGGAGAGAAATACTACCTTTGCATGCTCCCTCTCTGAGAACAGCTTGCCCCAGGAAAATCAGCCATACACAAACAAAACTGTAATGCTGTGCAATCAAAGAGTTTGGGGGACATAGTGTGCAACTCTTCCTTTTTCATAACCCTGCGCCTTCCATGTTCTCTCTCTTCTTATGTTGGCTTCACATCCCGAGAGGCAAGAGGCCAACTCTGCCTCTCTTTCCACGACCAAGGGCAGCAGAAGCAAGGCCTGGAAGCCAATTATCTAATTACCTCATTAGCTCTTGCAAGGGCCATGGTGCCCCTATAAGCACATGACACAGGGTTTGGCCTGCTAGGTAGCTGCTTCTTACCTAACACACCAAACCTCTCATTCTTCAGATGTGCTGTGTGTTTAAGAGAAACCTCAGAGAAAACCTTTTATTTGTCATAATCATTGCTTGAACTTTTTTCCACCCAGATGTAGGTCCTTATGGAGCAAAAGCTATAGGGTCAGCCCTTCTGTGCAGCTGGGGGACCACAACACAGCCCAGCATGTGGCCAACAGCTCTTCCATGTGGCAGCAGCCATGGGCAACACCAAGACCAAATCACCGGTTTCCACTACTGGGGCAGATACGGCCTCTATTTGTTCCTGTATGGTGTGAAGTTTTGCCTTTTGTCCTGAGCTTCGACAAGATCAATCACCATCAAATCACTTCTGAACACTCTTTGAACAGGCACCTTCCCGTTTGCTCACTGAATATCTATATCAGGGAGACAGAAGACATGGGGGGCCAGCGGATGCGCGAGCAGAAAACGGAGAAGCGCTACGTGTGGCACGGCTGTCCCACGTAAGCAACGTCTCCTCACCACCCCAGCGAGCTCAGCTGCCGAAATGCTGCCAACGTGGCTGGGAAATAAAAGGTTCCAGTTCAAGACCTCATGGCAGTTACTAAATCAATCTGTTCTCCCCACTGCGCTGCTAATTCTGACTTTGCCATACTGATATCTTTTAAATTATTAAACTGGATGAAACTGACGAATAATTTAAGGTACTTTTTTATCATTTAATGTTTTTATCATCTCCAAACTCTCTGTAAGAAGTGCCAGCTCCTGGATTTTTTTTTTTGAAAGCAAATCCAAAAATAACTTGAAAGACTCTGAATGCTTTCTGTCTTTTAAAGCAGTAACTAGCAATTTATATTCTCCATGGCAGAAAGAATTAAGGAACCACATTTTTTTTCCAGATAATGACTGAATGTGCTATTATTTTCTCCCATCTGCCTCTTCTACTCTCCAATACAAAGATCACTTAAAATGTATGTATTTGGAATCAACTTCAGACACTTAAAATGTGGGTAACTCAGCCTTTGAATTTATGTTGCTGCTTCTGTTAATTTTCAGACGCGCTTGGAAATCCCTTGTGAAACATCCCAACAGGAAATCCTAAGCGAAGAGATCCTTGTTGCAGAGGTAACAATAAAAAAAAGATACTTTCTGCCTGTACTTCTCATGAAACCTAGGCTATTCTTAAGCGTTGTACTATATATAACCTAACCTATATTTCAATATAGCCTTTGTGTCCAGACTGCCTGCCTGTAACAGGCTAGAAAAGCCGCACACAGCCGAAAGCGTGATCCAGTGTGGCAAATCCTATCAACAGTCAATCCACTTCTCGGCAGGGTCACATCAGAGGCAGGGCACTGACAAGCAAAATCTTCAGTCGCCTCCTCGCCAGCTACAATTGCTGAGCTTGGGGTCTGGGAAAACACAGATTTCTTCTCAGCTTCCTTAACTACTTTAATTAAATTTTAATTTTGATTAAAACTGTCTTAATATGCATAGCTGCACATATGGTCAAAAATTATCTGTTAAAGAAAAACAGCGGAAATATTTTATTCTTTATCCTCCTGTTGCAGCGAGTACTGAATTACTAAGAATACCATGAAATTTGTCAGCCGAGTTTTCACTTTACCTTTTTTTGTTTTTTTTTAAGCCCAGAATGCACTGGTAAAGATCTGAAATAACGGCATTAAATATAAGTGGTGACTTTGGATAGCTTCAAAACTTGTTTACCTTGTGCTGCAGAGATGAAAGAATGAAAAGGGCTTGTGAGACATGTCGCGTACATTTGATGAACATGTCCAGTTTACGTCAGATTTTCTGAAGATTTGAAAGTAGCTGTGGCCCTTAAATACACATTTTATGTCAAGTTACATTTCCAGTGAGTGTGTCCAAAGAAATGTGATACAATGGGTTTGATACATCCCCAATCCTGGGGCTTGTAAGGAAGAGTGACGATGGCCTGCTTAAAGATTAATTAGTGAAACACTGCGCTAAATCTGCTAAGCTTTCACTCCTGTAATCCTTGTTTTTGCTCATTTCTGTATTAGTGGCTGGTATTTACGGCCTGTATAGGATTCTAACATGGCACTGAGCTTTGTGGCAAATGTTCTGCTAATATCAATATGTATCTAGCACTTGTTTCTCATTTTTTAAATATCATTTTCTCCCTGAACACTTGCAAGTCAGTACGCATCTATTATTGCATGGAGTTGCCAATGTATTTGCACATAAGTGGTTTTTCCTCTTGCAGCAATATTTATCTGAAAAATGTGAAAAATGTTTTTGTTAGCTTCTATGTAAGAAAAACAGCAGAATAAATACAAATATTTAAAGTATATTACTTTTCCCTTAAAAATAAATTTGGACCAGAGGCAATTTGATATTTTAATAAATATAACTCTCAAATGTACATCTTAAATAAAAGTTTCAGGTAATCGAGTTTTCACATCTAAATGGCTAGAGAAATTCTATTATTAACATGTCATTTTTTAATACATGTTAGTAAGGAAAATATTCTGCAAATCGCACATGGCGAAAGCAACCCTCCCCCCTTCAACCTAAGGTATCATCTCCCTCACAGAGAATGTCACATTGGTGGAGCACAAGTGCATCTGACATGGATGTGCACAAACCGACAGCTGCAGATGTTCTTCTAGCGGGCCAGAGTGCTGCCCACCAAGCTCCCTGTCCTACCCCACATCTCTCCCCTTTCACCTCTTGCTGTCTGCCCCGTAGCTCTCCACCACCAAGAAGCTAAATAGCAAATCCCAGACCCAGCAAAAGGGAAATTTAATGCTGCCCTGGAGAAGACAAAAAGGAAACTGGGAGGAGAGACCTCTCAGCGGGGCCACGTTGCTGTGCCAGCTTGCTCAGGAGATCAGGGTGCACAACGGCAGGGCACAGCTCGGCATCTTGAGCACCAGAAACCAAGAGAGGCCTCCCAGGCTCTTGGAGACCCCTGTCACTACCTCCTCCTTCGTGTCAGTATTTCAGATTAGTGTAAGTGGCAGAAATTCTCAGGCTAGGGAGCCTATTCAGGCAACTGATTTGGCTGAAAAAAAAAAAAAAAAAAAAACAGCCTGGCAAAAGACAAGGTTGTTACTGGCCTGGCTGACATCAGAGCCACTTCACTGCAGAAACAGCTTTGCTGGCACGAGAGAACAGGAAGCAACTCCGGGCACATCAGGACATCACTCTCACTGCAACGTCACTACCAAAATGAAAAGTTTTTTCTCCAAAAGAAAGCTCACAAAAGCAAGCTACAGTCTGTAGACAGATCTGTACTATAGATGGATTTGTTAATATTCCACAGAATCTGTGTTCATACATTAGGTATGCAAAGAGTTCATATAGGATAAATATACCAAGTGCAACTGCAACAGTAAGTAATAAAATAGAAGAATTAAGAGAATTTTAAAAGCTTGAAACTATATATGCAATGAGTTTTACTAATGTATTTAAGTGACATACCAGGGCAATGCAGAATCAGCTTCAGGTCAAAAAACATGACCTAATTTTCTGCATTCCAGCTGACTAGTGCATGATCTCTAAGTTTCCGTTACAAATTATCCTGCCCTTCTTCAAGTTTAATGGATACACAGGCCGCCTTAAGGCTTATAATCAGGGGGGTTGGTTTGGATTCTGAAAATTGACAGTTAATCAGCTTTGAAGGAGAGAAACTGAAAACTGGAGTTGTGTTGCTTTCCTTGTTTGCTGTAACCAAAATGTCCATTTGATTTTGCCTCTCGAGTAATGTCTTCTGTACAGTTAATTACCACACCGTGCTGAAACGCACGGCACCTACCTGCAGTGCAGATTTCTCTGCGAGTTTCTCTCTAACGAGACAGCTACACGCATACGTGTTTTATACAGAAGGAGACCGAGAAGGTCACTGCAACCTCCGTGTTTCTGCTTTATAGGCATTAACATAACTAGTAGTCAGTGCAAAGTCCAAGGAAGACTTTTGGAGATTTAAAGCAGAAGAGATCTTGCTGGAAACACAGCTTATGAAAAAGACTACCAGCAGTAACAGGCATTTCGACAAAATTCAAGTTCTATGCTTTTTAATGAGAACAATTATAGAGGCTATAAGACCATTCTTAGTGTTAATCCTCTCCTAAAAGCCTGTGAAACTCATCTGTTTTTACGTAGAGGATGGTCACTATGTAACTGTGTTATTGACTTCATTAAGAATATTATTTAATCAAATCTCTTAGTGCCATAACGCTGATGACATCACTTAACTCTTCTTGTGCATCATTGCCTGGCAATGCACGACCACCTGCTGACAGTTCCATGCACAATACTGTTCTTTCCATGATCTTCACAGGACCACAGCTTCCTTTTCCAGAACCTCCAGATCGTGAATGTTTTTATGATCACAAGCATTTCAGACTCTTCCACCTGGCTCCTAAAAGTTTACAAGATCCACTCAGTTCCTGGAACCAAGGGAAGAGCCTAAAAACAGTATAGGGTCTTTACAAAGTGTTTTTTTTTTTAATTTGTTGGACCACGGTTTTAGCTTTTGGGGACTGAAGAACAAATATTCTAACCTACCTGAATTACAGCTAGCAATTATCTGGACACTAAGCCTCTCTACAAGTGCTTAAAACCGAAGAAAATCATGCAAGTCAAAATCCTTTTCAAAAGCTACAGTCTCTGCTTTACTTCAGTACATGAATAGCTCAAGTTCATTCATTCCAACCAGAGAATTATCTTCTGAGAGTAGACTCTATCAGCACAACCTTAGCTAGGAAGCAGTGGGCTGCTTTTATTTTTTCCCCTAAACCATCACTAGGCATGGTATCTTTCAGAGCTGACTTTAAGAGCTCAGCTATGAACTTTTTTTCCCCCACAATCACATTAACATTCGTAACAGGAATTCTGAATCTCAACTCATCGCCTGTATCCAGTTTCCCTGAAAGAAATATATCCTAATATTGTTTATATAGGGATGAGGATGAAGGAAAGGACAATTTGTTTCTCAAGGATGTTGAAATCATTTGTTTTGCAGGTGGATATTCCCCTTATGATAGACTCTCTGCTGTGTCCAAGAACCCTCCTCCAAAACCAAGAAAAAGCTACACATACTTTAACTTTCCAAAAAACAGAGACTTCATCTGTTAAGAGTTCAATTCACAGTGTCCCTTGTTTAAGGCAAGCAGTTTTCTGAGCATTAAAACTAACTTCCTATAGAATCCACATTGCATCCTCACACATTTTTTTCTCACTACAGTAACAGCGAGTCCTTCTTAATAATCTCTACACATCCCCCAAGCTACGACAATCCACAGCCCCTTGTTTTGCAACCTTCTCCCAAATACTTCCAATCCCCCCATCCACAGTAACTGGATGTCACTACCTGTTGAGTGGGAAGAAGTGCTGAGCTCTGACTGGTTCGACTGGTTACCCGCCAAAATATTCAAAACGTCGCTGTAGAGCTTAGTTGGGGTATTAATTTGTGTCTCTCCTCCTTGAGTAACCCAATGAAATGAAATGAAACTAAACAGAATTTAATATCACTGAGACGCCACTGCACCAAATCTGGTTAAAGTTGATCATCAGCCTCAGAAAGCGCCGTGGAGGACAGATGGATAGATACAGCCATCACACAAGCCTCAGTTCCTCGGGAAACCAGGCTAAATATAGCTGATCTCAGAAACTCAGGGAACAAATTGAACTCAAATTAACATAAATACCAACTGGAATGTTAAAAGGTGTTGGTCCTTAAAGTAACGCCTAAGAAAATGGTGTCTCAGAGGGTCAAAATAAAACAATATTTTCATATATTAATAGAAGAGCACCAATTCACTTACAAGCAAGCACTACAACCAGAACAGGTTACTGTCTGGAGTAACATCAATGTGGATGAACAGGTAGGATGCAATAAAAGACATGACTGAGCAGGGAAATTTAGCATATCTCCTGCTCATTCCACAGATCATTACCTTGTCATGATGGGTAGAGAAAAAACAGCCTTCAATTCCGCGTAAGGAAAAGCAGACACACTCTTTGTTATTATCACCACTTACCTCCTAGGTTTGCAAAACGTTTCCAAATTTCTTTCAGCGCAAAATGCTGGAACTTACTGGCTTCAACCATGACAATTTTTTGGCCCAGATCCTTCAAAGAGTTATGTATGAGGTTGATTTTATATGAAACCAATACTTTTCACAGATGGCAAATCAGTTTATCTGATCCATCAGTTAATCTCTGAGTTTTGGTGATGTCTCATAGCAAACTAGTACTTCTAAACCAAATTAGTGCCAAAAAGCTTTTTTATTTCATCTCCTAAAGCAGGATTATTTCAGACAAAGCACTTCTATAATGCACCTTTGCCAACACTTTCTTTTCTCCTCTTCTTCCTTTTATCCCAAGAATAAACTACAGAAAGCCCATGCAAGGTCCTGGCAAATCCTATCGACACTTCTCTCAGATTTTTTTTTTTCATTTAAAAGGAAAATAATAAACATACTGGTACAAGTTCAATGAAATAGTAATAATTCTAACTTTCTACCATGATCAGTACAAAACAGGATGTAAAATACTTCTTTTTTCCTGATCTCCTCACATCCAGCCTTCATACAGACAAACACAAATCCATGATACCCGTATCCTGTCCTAGACTGGTTAAGTTTTTGTGATCTGCAGTTTTTGTGATTAAAATACACTACATCTCATTTCTTGCTAAACAAATGCAGTGCTTTCCAGCAAAATTTTAATTTGTAAAACTCCAATATCTCGTTAACCAAGAGTGACGACAGAACCCAAGGAATACATACTGTTATTATCTCAGACTTGATAGATTCAGAGAACAACATTAAATAGGACTGAAGGGACTTCTATGAAGTATTAAAAGTAGAATTTCCTGAGAATAAATAAGCCTTTTCTCTTTTTCTCTTTTTTTTTTTTTCAGACTCAAGTCAACCGAATGTGGACTTACTATCTGAAAATAAATTTCAGAGGTTGGTTGGTAAAACCAGGACCAACTCTTTAACTACGCTAAGGAAAAAAAAAAAAAAGAAGTAGCCAAAAACAGCATGACAGGAAATTTCATAATTCTGCTTTATTCTCACATTAAAGTTCAGCCACAACAAAAATTGAGAAGAATTCAGTTTATAACATCTTTACCAAAGAAAGCACTTTAATACACCTAATAAAAAAAAATACTGTAATAATAATAATACAAACAGTTGTCTCCTGGAGAACTATAATACCGACTTTTTTTTCCCCCAAAGAGAACAATTTACAGGGAAAAAGAAGAGATGATTTTTCTATTGAAAAAAAAAGGAACCTGGAACAGTAACTACCACAACTTATAAACAGAGCTCAGCAAAGAAAGTGTGTGACATTGAAGATGGCACTGGAGTAAACATTTAGCCTAAATAACTTCAGCATGTGGGAAAATCTTTATTGAACTATAAGCCACAGAAACATGTTTTGATTTAGTTTATGCTGCAGCACACAAACATGAAAGACAATTGCCTGTGTTTTCCCTCAGGGCTCTTTTGGTGAAAGATGTTCTGTTCATAACATTCCTGCTATAATCATGGAATTTCAGAAGAATTACAGGCCCCACTGCTCTCCCACTCAAAGCAAGACTTAATCTAGATCCAAGTTGATGCAATTTCAAAATTTGGCCAGGTTCCTTGGGGTCCTGTGTTCTGTCAGAGCTTTGAATTTCTCTTTCCAGGATACAGACTCCACAGCCTCCCTACGTAACCTGTTTCACTGGTTGACCACCCTTTTAAGAAAAAGAAACTATTTATTTCAATAGAACACTGGTGGCTCATGATCAGCTTGTCCATCAGAAACCCCAGGTCCTTCTCCTCAGAGCTGCTTTCCAGCAGGTCAGTCCTGGTGTGGAGGGTTATTTCTCCCCAGGGGCAGAACTTTGCTAACCACCCCGTTTTGTACTGTCTGCAAACTTGCTGAAGGTGGGCTCTGTCCCTTCATACAGGTGACTGTCTGGAATACACTGAACACAACTGAGTCTACAAGGAGATCTTCCAGCTTCCTCAGCACCACAGGTGCATCTCACCAGGAGCCGTGGACCTCTCTATGTCCAGTTTAAGTATTCTCTAAGACAATCTTTCTTCCTTGCTACAGCTTTTCTTCCTGGTCTGCAGTGCCTGGGATTCCTCAAGGCAAGTCTTACCAGTAAAGCCTGAGGGGAAGGCGGCATTCAACAGCTTGGCCCTCCTGTGTCCACTGTGACCAGGGTCCCTGCCCCATTCAGCAGCAGACCTGCATTTCCTCTAGCCTTACTTTTGCTGCCGGCCCACTCCAGAAGTCATTCCTGTTGCCCTCTGCAGCCTTCACCTGATTCAACTCCAGAGGGGCCTCAGCTGTCCTCACCACATCCCTGCACATTTGGATCGTCTCTCTCTATTCCTCCTGAGTCACCTGCTCCTGTTTCCAACTTCCACCTTCCTTTTTTATGTTAGAGTTTAGCCAGGCACTTCTTGTTCCCCGCTGCAGCCTCCTGCTGTCTTTGCTTAATTTCTTGCTTGTTGGGATGGATTTGAGTTCTTGAGCTCAGAGGAGATCTTGATTTCTTCTAAAGAAAATCAAGGGGGATCTTCTTTAAGCTCAAGAACAGTCCATCTCAATGTGTAGGAAATCAGACAAAGGTTTTTCTCACTTATCCAAAGACAATAAAATCACAATAGCTGACTTCTCCCAATTAGAAGCATTTATTCACATTTGGGACCTTATTCAATGACTATTTAAGGCAAAATCTTGGGAGAAGGACCTCAGAACTGAACATTCCCTTCTCTGAATTACTTTGGATTTTGAGGGTGTTTTGCTTTTTGTTTTAAATGCTGCACAGAGTCTTCCTAGAGTGCACCTCTCCCTCCTAACCTTAGCCTGGTGTCGATGATAACAATTTTACTGGGAAAAATGAGCTGAGTCAAGAGGTGAACAGAGAGCTTGTGCTTCCAGGTCAGTATTCTCATGTGGTTCTCCATCAGTAAAATGTGAAGAATAACAACCTCTCATACCACTCAGGTAATGCAAGGATACATTAACTAGTGCTTATGAAACAGTACAGTAAACCTTTTTTTCCAAAATGGGTGTCCTCCATTCATAAATTTCAAAGAAAGACCTCTGCTACAGACCAGTGTAACTTAGAGAAAGTTAACAGGGAAAATAAAACGTGTTTTCTAGCTCACAACCCCAACACACAATTGAGCTACCAAACCATAAAAAGGCAAAATGCTTAAACTTAGCTTAAGCATTACTTAATTACTTAGCTTAAACCTTAGTGAAGCCCCAGTATTTACACTGTGTTTACTGGAAACTAGGAAAGGCGAATGACAATCTCTGCGATTTCATGAATGACTTTTGTTGAAAAACATTCAGAAGCAGACTCAGGGCCAGGCAAACACCCTTAATGAAAAGCATTGTGCATATTTTAAAAAGCCTGATGCAGCAAAAAGCAAATTAAAGTAGTAGTGTTACAGGAAAATGTCATGAAAGTGCAACAATAGGTGGTACAAGCTTTTAATTTATACTATCACAGATCATTACCCAGTACAGATACTCCTTTTAAGTAGAACTGTACGATGTCTGCTCTAGTTTGCATTGCCTAAGAAGGGACCAAAGTTAAAAAAAAAAAAAAAAAGATTGTGAGAACAGGATTGTTTGCGCTTTACTTGTCTAAGAGATACCAGTGTGAGCTATTACTGTATAACTACAAAATCTTGCCCATGTCAGTAAATTCCAAAGTGGACCCAATTCTGAATTTTGCCCAAGTCCATGCACTACTCCACACCCAATGTGGGAGGGAGAAAGTCAGCCCAGTAGCAACTCCTTTGGAATTCTCTGCAACAGGCAGGAGAGAAAAGGATGAGAGAGACTCCTGAGACTTGTGGAAAGGTAGGGAAGGCACTTGAGGAAGGTGGAGAATCTTCATGGGAATATTCCACATGACCTGCAAGTTGGATCCTTCAGTTCATAGCTCTCATTGCCTGGAAGGTCAGGGAAAGTTTAAAAGCTTGAAGAATTAAAAAAAAAATATGTACATAAGAACTACCAACACAATTTCTAAGTCTTTCCAACTGGATGTTAAACTCTTTGGCTTGGCAAGTCTGAGAATATTTCTGTAAATGCTTTTCTTTACTTGTAAGCTAAAAAGAAACAAAACCCCCACATTTTTTTAATTATTGTGGTTTCCATTTTTTTCCCCATTTCCTGCTACATGTGATTTTAATATTTGAACGGTTTTAATGAATCTTAAGTCCCAATCCCACAGCCTGCTCTGCGAGTGGCTATGCAGAATCCTGCTGGCATCTGCCTGGTCAGAGCAACTGCTGAGTTATGAGTTTTCCTTAAACGATGCTCAAGGCTGAATTTCCTTAGAGGAAAGTATCTGAGTGATTAACACACACTTAAGGATAAAAAAGTGGTTAGGGTTTCCTTTTTTTCTTTCTTATTTTTAGGCATGGCAAGCCAGGTGAACCCCTAAAAAATAAACAATTAGAACAACCACACTGCTCAGGACAGACATGTTGAAGAGCAAATCAAGGCACTGAATCCTTCTAAGAGTACGACAAGAGAAAGTGATGAAAAGCTACCCTGGCGGAGCGTCTTCAGCAAGAATCTACTACTTTAATCATATATCCCTTCTGATCAAAAACTAACCTGGATCAGTGCCGACTTTTCAAAATTAATCTTTAGAGAGGGGAGTCCTACACACGTCCTACACATTCATACTAGGGTCATACTAGGGTCCTACTCATTCAACCTACGTTCATGCTAGGGTCAGAAGAAAAATAGGGTGGCTCAGCTGATACAAGCATTTAGGCGCTGTTTTTTTGTTTTCCAATTGGATCCTTCTACTTTGCCAAGCCCATCGCGTGACTTGGGTCAACCCCGCTCGGTTCACGTGCAAGTTTTAGAAGCTGTCAGCTGTGAGCAGCTACCAGCACACCCAAAACCTGTGCCCTGGATGCGCCCGTTGCAGTGTGCCCTGGTGCAACGATGCCCAAGTTTCCTTTCCTACAGCATGTAGCTGGCAGGCTCAGCAACCAAGAAATCCACTGTGCTATGGAGTTGCTGACGTTACCAACATGGTGGTTAACACGCCGAGCTCCCTGGAAGCTTGGCAGGCCTCTCCACGGGAGCTGCCTTCGCTGAGCTCTGCTGGTGGTGAAACCGGAGACACACAAGCCTTTACATTGTCTTGCTGAATAGTAATTGGATTCCTTCTGCTTCGTGGAGTATAAGATACTCGACTAGTGTTAGCTGGTATTTTCTGTGGAGAGCTTTGACTTGGAGGTGAATTTACTGCCCCTATTCTCGAAGGCCATTCAGATCACACTAAACGTACCATTTAGTGGCTTCAGAAGACAAATTCCTCCAAATGTCCATTGCAATACATTTGATTATTACTGGCACCAAGTGGCTATGCTCGTAAAGAAGGAGAACTTCACTATAAACGTTACTCTCTTCACAGAGCTTTTTAACAGCTGTGGAAGAGAATTAGTAACTAAGAATATGCAGATACAACATACTCATTTTCATATAACAACAACTCTTTCTTTCTAATTTACTTACAAGCTGGTAATCTAGATTTCATATATTTTTAAAAGGCTGAGAAATTTAAAATTCACGTAGCAATGGGAAAAAAATAAATAAGCAGGTGCAACATTTTTGTAGCTTGATGTCCTAACTTTTTGCCCAAACACCAGCAAACATCAGCTTCCTGAAGGGTCTGTACATAACGTGTGACAGAAAATAACAAAAATCACAATAATATCTAATTAGAGCAGGGGTTTGTATCAGATAAAGATTACACATCCTGTCCTTCTGGATGACAAGATGTGAGTGCTGCATTTGAGTTTGTGTTTTTAAAGCAAATCTTAGGGGAAATGAGGATTCTGGCCTTCAGGCACTATGACGAGTTCAGCTAATTAATGGGCTAAATTGATTTTTCTTTTTAAAGGACACATGATTTGATTGATTTGGCAGGAAAAAAAAAGACCTTGCTGACAGCACTAGCAGTGTGAGATTTTAACTTTGAGAGAGAAGCACAACGCAGCAGTGCCTTGAAAAGAACAGAGCTTTTGTTACACCACGTTGAGTGCTTTTTTACTCACGTGGTCCATCTGCTAAACATTTTTCAAAGCTAGAAGCTCTTCTAAGGCACAGTGGTAACACAGGGAAAAAAAAGCCGATGCCAATAACAGCACTAACAAGAGGATTTAGAGCTGCTCCACTCACTAATTTGTTGTCTTCTCAATAGGTGTATTGAAATGTTTATGTAATAGCCGCTGAAAAAATTTAAGAAATGCTCTCTTTCTGTCTTGATATTTAATTTGCTGATAAGAGACACTATTACACTCAGCTAATAAAAAGTAGGCCGTTTATCTTTTAATTGGTGTGCAAGCAATTAATGCCTTTTTTTCCAGAGCTGCTTAGGGTCATTCATCAGCTTCATGAACACGCATTTTTTCCCTGTCTTGCCATTCTAGTCTTAGCTAGAAAACTAAAAGAATAAGGTTTTCACAGATCTCTGTAACAGAATATTTATGCTTGATTTCTATATTTACAGAATTGTGTCTGCAATTGAAAGCTATAAAACTACTACACGACACTCTCCCCCTGCTCCCGCTCCCCAAGCACACACTTGATTAGTTGGGAGAAAATCAGAACTGGCCACCCCGAATAACCTGATTTTGCTCTGTGCACGTTCTATATTGTACTGTATTTCCAGGCAGCAGTTTAGCCTGCCCTACACACACTCTCTCATGCAGAATCTGGAGATAGATCCTACTGACATTCCCACAGAAACCAGAGAATTCAAAGAGGACCTCTGGAATTACTGAGGATTTCTTTATTTATTTAAACTGAGAAGGTATTGCACTAAATATTAGAGCAGAATGAGAAGATGGTACAGAAGCCCTTAGGATGGTGTACAACTTTGCCAAACTTTTAGTTCAGATTTTAGCCAGGGAGGGTTTTGCAGTTTTTTTTGCAGCTCATGGGCTGAAGGGAGGGATGCCAAGGTTTGCGCCGCTCTCCACTGCCACAAGGTATGGAAAGGTACTTTCTGAAAAATCAGGAGTTATTGATAATAAAATTAGTTTCTTCAAAATACATTACTGTTTAATGTGTTTATGCACATTGTAAGAGAACACTGCACCATGCCCCAGCTGTTCCCTGGGGAATTACTTAATTCAAGGAAGGAACAACCAGGAATAGATAAATAACTATCAAAAACTCAGATTGCATTCGAATACAGCCACTTGCAAAAGAAAAGCCAGAATACACTATAAGGTCCTCTAGATCAAACAAAAATCACAAGTTTCCTGAGAGATCACAGTCTAGCGGGCGGACTCTCAAACTCTCTTGTGCAGCTTTATCCACCACATATCTACTATGCTGTATACATAGCAGGGAAAAAAGTCATCCTAGTGTTTTAACATCAAAACCATCCTATAGCTTCCTTTCACTTTATCACCTGCAAAATAAAACTGCACGAGTTCTCCTCTTATTTGTATATTGACTCAAGATAGAAGAGAATATCTTGACTGAGACTGATCTGGGAAACACATATGAAAAGAGATTCTGCCCCTCAGACACAAGGGATTAGAGATATTCCTCGTGCATATATTAGCCATTAGATAAAAAGAATTTGCTAAATCAATAGACAGAAAAAGAAACCAACAGAACTCTTTCTAAAACAGATTGCAAATCCTCCAGCTATGCACAATTCTTACTTCTAAAAAAGCTAAACTAGCTGCATTTATTTAAATCCAGTGTCCACATGCTTCTCTGCAAACAAACTACGCAGCTATTTATTTAAACACTTTAGAAACTTCTGATTCTAGGCAACTTGTCATCTACGGAAAGGCAGCCTACATTTCAAGGCTATAGCTAGAAGCAATTCATCATAAATGACAAATTCCCCTCAGGAGGGAAGACAAGGGGTAATGGGTACAGGTCAAAACATAGAAAGTTCCATCTCCATGTGAGGAAGAACTTCTTTCCTGTGAGGGTGACAGAGCCCTGGCACAGGCTGCCCAGAGAGGCTGTGGAGTCTCCTTCTCTGGAGATCTTTCAAACCCACCTGGATGCCACCCTGTGCCACGTGCTCTAGGTGCTGGAGCAGGGGGGTTGGACTAGATGATCTCTAGAGGTCCCTTCCAACCTTGACCATTCTGGGATTCTGTGTGAAAATCAGTGTGAGCGCAAACGCTAGAGAAGAGAGCAGCGTTTCAGCCAGCATTCCGTCTTGTCCCACAAAGGGGAACTGACACAGCCACTGCTTGGTGTTAGAAAGGAGCTCCGCGGTGTCCTCCGAGAGCAACCTCTGATGGGGACGTCTTGGGGCGCAGAAGGGGATATCTCAGGAGTCGCTCCCACCATCTCCGCGTGGGAAAAGCTCTTCAGTCTCTGTGGCCCAGCAGGAATGGCCAAGCACCACAGTTACCACTAACGCCACAGCAACAGGGAGAACTGGGACTTTATAGAAGGCCAAAGTGTTTACCAACTGAGTTTTTACTTTCATTCACAATATTCAAAGCTTGCGAGTTTCTCCAGTTTTCGCTACGCAATTCTGCCAAATTGCACAAAAAAAACCCTGAGGGTTTAGATCTTAAAATCTTTTAACCTTTCTCTTTATCACCCATCTTAGTAAAATACAGTAAAGAAGAACGTTGAAGACAGAAATTGCATTTTAAGCTAATTTGCTCTTAAAAGGAGCAATCCAATTTGAAGAAAATTGATTAGGTACTTTTAAAGTGCTTAACAGCTAGCAGAAACAAACTTAAATCTTTCTACTTTCTTCACTCAATGTAAAATGCACTTGAGCACTAAGTCCATCTCTTCCCTGAGCCATCAGCTTCAAATATTCAGAGAAGAGAACCAGCAGATAAAAAGCACAACCCTGCTGACATTGAATTTGCAGCTTTGGATGAAACAGGTTTTGCAAGTTACCTTACAATGTCTCTCTTCTCCTTCAAAATAGGTTGCCCAGGGTAATGGGCAAATGTTGTCAGGGTAATTCCCGACTTTCTACTGCTGCTAAGATGGGACCAGAGGACAATTAAAAAATAAGAAAGCATAACTTACTCTTTGCTACTGCTCTCCTAACTTGCTTTATCTTCAGTGAAATTTTATTGTGAGTCAGATCTAAAAGTTGTGCCTAATATGCCTTGCTTTGGCTATTCTGGTTTCTACATATTCTAGAATATATGTAGAATATATGTAATATGTTACATATGCTACATATTACATATGTAACATATTACATATATTCTACATATATTGACCCTGGCCATACCTGAAATTATAAACAAAAATGAGAAAACCAGAAATCGAATTTTCAACCATATAATGTTGTATTTCCCAATTGCATTTACTGACTTTTTCCATCCCACAGTTGCATTCTGCTAGCTTTTTCACATAGAATAGATAATAAAAGATGTAACCACAACCACCTGGTTACATATTCAAATTAATTCAATCCAGATATAAATAGACTCAACATGAAAGCACGAATTCATAAACTGCTGAGAATTCAGTATCTCAGTTCACTGCTGGGATTAATTTCTTTTCAACAGACGGGTTGTCTAGAGAATATCCATAATGCAGTAAATGAAAACATGTGTGTTACTGCCAGCAGTGAGAACTCATGAAATTGTAACTGATGGATACTCGAAAAACAGAAACATGGTGGGAAACCAATGGTTTGGCAGGGACTGGAGCGGGGAACAAGACCCACAAAGCTGAAGATTCCTGTTTACGGCTGTATTTCCCTCTCACTTAAAAATGAAATAAATGTCATTTCATTGGGAGCTTAATCCAGCAGAACATTTCCAGATAGAAATGCTTAAATAACAGATGATCCAGTTGCACAAAAAAGGGGGGTTGTAATGAAAAAAGAATGACTTCCATGTCCCCCTAATATGAAAAAGCATGTATACATCTCAGTGTTTAGAACATATTTTTGTACACTTCGAAAAAACTCATAAGCAATCCGAGTATTTTATACCACACTAGGAAAAAGATATCCCAAAAGAACGATATTTGATTTTAGTATTTTAAACAGCAAACTAATGAGGTAGACGGATACAGAATGGTTTATTAACGTGCAACTTTGAAAACCTTGTCTGCCATAAACTGGCAACAGCTGCTAATAGTATCAAATTATACGGATAATTTGTCTGGGGCTTGCATTTTTGGTTCCCTTTCTAGAGCATTCAAGTATGATCTCCATTTCATATTTTTGACAGTCACAGTGCACCTGCCACCCAAGAATTTAGGTCTGTAAATGTCATCAGGTACCAAAGTAGAACAGAAAAATCTGACTAGCGACAGGGAAGGCAAATTAGCCCATTAGTCGCTGATGCCCGCTATGTTTCTGCTTGCATCAAAAAGAGCAACAACTGGCTGTTTTAGTAGTTCAAGGTTAATGGGACAAAAATAATCAATGGAGTTAGTAATCCTGCATTTTTGACTTACTAAAACAGTTATTCAGAGTGTTTGTGACAAAAATCTTTGAGCTGGTTTGCTTTGGGTTCCTGGAACAGGATTTTTGCAGCAAAGGGGCATTTGCATGGCCTTATGTTCTTGCTAGCCGGGAAAAAAATAACAGAAAGGCATATTAAACAGTGGGTCTGAGTAAATGTTATGATTAATCAGAGACTGTTTATTGAATAAAAGCATCCCAAACAAAGGGCACATGAGATAAACCCAAGCTTAGCAGTGCTATAGGGAACAAAGTCCTAACCAGGCCTAAACATGTTTTATACCAGATGATTTTGCACATTATGAGGCCTCCTTCCATGGGACTACACTGACACTTCCAACAACTTTCACTGTTAGAAGTGAACACCAGTGCTTAATCTTTGGTAAGGAACTGTGCTAGAAAATTCCCTAATTTTCTCGAATTAGAGAAAATGGTTATTCGGGGGGTTATTACACTCAGGTAAACCCCCAGGAACCACTTATTTTTCACAGCTCTGGTACCAACTTAGTGTGACTCCAGCAGTCACATCTCCCTATCTCTTTCCTTTTGCAAATCATGAACAAAGGCAAAAGCAGAACATAATTTATGAATCTGAAAACTACGCAGGAATTTTATATTCCTGTCCACTGTGCCCAACACCACTTGTCAGGGTGTTGCAGGTGTTTAATGTATAAATTATACATATGTGTATAATTAATAACTCCAAAATGCAAAGAATTATTTTCAATGTTAACTCCTAAGTGTTAGAACATACTTTGTAAAATACACCTCTTATAACACTCAGAGAACTGAAAGCTATGCCAGTTCAGTCATCAGCCTTACTTCCAAGCAGTTTAAAGATGCAAAATGAAAGTGAATTTATTAATTTCTCCAGAGTCTTACATCTAGTCCTGTAAAAAAAATTCCTTTCCTAGTCCACTTTTTTTTTTTTTTGGCATGATGGAGATTTTCAAAATCCGCTTGGATGCAGTCCTGTGCCACGTGCTCTAGGTGACCCTGCGTGTGCAGGGGGGTTGGACTAGATGATCTCTAGAGGTCCCTTCCAACCTTAAGAATTCTGTGATTTCTATGATTTCTATGATATATTCTTCAAAGGTTTCACCACTTAAAATTTTTATTTCTAAAAAAGTGACACCTCTAATACCTGTAAATCTGTGAAGAATTCTCTCCTGTAGGTAATCCCATGTTGTTGTGCAACACATGCATGGCATCCAGTCCATCCAGTCCAACACAGGAACTGCCTGAAGTGTCACAGGCTTTCACACATTTACTGATGGGTGTCTTTGAAAGCTTCCTGAAAAGGATCCCACTATCTTTGTTTACCTAAATAATTATCTTCTACATCTGGCAGGTTTTCAGATGAGCTCCCTTCCCTCAACTCTCCATGCATTGGACTGCACTCCCCGCTGCTGAGGCCTCTGGCCCGAAGTCTAGAGCAATAAAAGTAATCAAATGCATTCAGGGATTTCTCTTCCAGCTAAGGATATTGCTCTCTCTGTATTTCCATGAGACAGGTTGAATGAACAGGTTTTCCCACGACACAACCCTCACTCTCTCTGTAGGAAAAAGTTTGGGAGGAGGCACAGTGCAGCAGGCACCGGCACAGAGCAGCTCTGCTATGCGGAGTCAGGCGTAGCTATAATGGGCGCATGTAAAGAAAGCAGGTAGATGGAGGTAATTAAATTGAAAAACATTCTGCAAATTAATTTACCCACAAGTTAAAAACAGGAGCATTGCCAAGGGGACCATTCATAATGTTATTTTGCTCATTAGAGATGCAAAGAGAAAGGCGGTCTCCCAGTTCCTCCCAACAGCATCGCCGGATACCTGCTCAACATAAGGGATTGGTGTTAAACACAGACAAGGCTTTGGGGGGAAGAGGGGAGAGCTGCTTCCTAGATAGCTGTGTTTTCTCTTGCTTCCCCACACATTTCCATGATGGAGTTTAGTCTACAGGCATCATCCTAACTCTGTGACACCACAGAATGGCTACACTTAGGTTAATGCAATATTACATGCTAATACTCATGTGCTCTTTCACCCTCTCTTTATATAGTGTATTAATACAATATTAATCTTTTATTAATATAAGATAAAAAGCTCTTACTGCTCAGTGATGTGTAATTTGAATAGATTATTAAACTGTACAAGCGAAATACGACATTTTAGTAACAGCCATGTTTATTTCACACATTAAACATAACCCTTTAAACCAACTCACAAATATAAATTTATCACAAAAGGCTACAGCACAACTACCTCCCTCTCAGAAGCAAATAATTTTAGTTCCCATACCCAGTAAAGTATTTCTTTAAGTCTGATAATGCTTCTTCCCACATGTAAAAGAAAAAAAATACAAAACAAACTAAGGCCAAGATTTTATCTCCGCTTTTGAGGTTTTCCCATGTGGCTAGCACGAGCTGGAGACAAACTGGTAATGCATTCCTCCTCAGTTTCAAGTAGCTGCCCTGTTGTGAGAAAGTGCTGCGATACAAAAGAACAGACGGAATTGGGATTTGAGCTTAATTTCCTTTTTCAGCTGGAGACATCAGAAGTCTGACAACACACATAGCAAAAAAATGGGAGGAAGGCACATAGAGGCATTCTCGGTCCTTGGATCAGAGAAAAAATAAGCAATTAAAGTAAAAATAAGCAATTAAAGCTCCCTGTGTTCTTCCTCCAAGTGAAATTGCAGGTATAAAAAGAAAAATTATCTCCCCCCATATCTGCTTTTCTTCAAAATGTTTTCCTTATCATGCATTGCCTGCAGATTTCTCAGTGAGAAAAACTGCCCATAGACACTGTAAGATAATACTTAGTTTTCCTGGAAGCAAAATCAAAAAGGAACTGTAGATTCAAAAAGTGAATATTGAATCCAAACCTGCTAACGGTGTTGCTAAGGATAGCAGGGTCCTTATGCTTCATGACCTGCTTCTGAGCGAACACAACGCATGTTTTGAATGTCCCCTCTGCTACTACAAATGTTTTCCTACAGCTGGGGGTTTCCACCCTCAGGTTTATGCTAACAGAAGATTAGCGCTGCTGCGTATCCCCCCTCCCCTCCTTCACACATCCATGGCTTTGAAGCCTCAAGCAGTTGGGAGTCTGAAAACAAGCGCTGAAATTCCTTCTAATTGCAAAGAGAAACTTGAGCTGTGTTCTTTCCCTCTCTTCGGAGCAACGGAAAAAGCACCATAAATTTCCAGCCCTCCCCTCAACCCATTCATCCTTTGCCCACAGAATTGGACTAGGAGCTCAAACAACTCTGCAAGCAGCTTGAATACATCTGCGAGGAAGATATCATAGGCTTGACCAAAGGAAAAGGTACCTTGAAGGTCTCAATTTGTGTTGTCACATCTATATTGCTCACACAGAGCATTCCCATATTCTCAACTGTTGACAGTATGACTGCTAACAAAGCTTACGGAATGACAGATTTCACCCACCTCTGAATAGTTTTGCTGTTTTGGGAGAGACTGGTTATTTGCATCAACCTGTGCCAGAATAAACTTTGATTTTGTGAAGAGGATAAGCAGACACTAAGATAGGGCTAAAAAACAGCCTCCATTACAACAGTTTGTAATGCTAAACCACAGCCTTAACCAGTTCATTTAGGGGTCAGGAGTGTTGTTTTTAATCAGTGCATTTAATTCACTGCAAATTAGCATACAAATATCAGAGCTTATTTTAATTCTGTCACTTTGGGAGAGGTAGGCAGGTAAACTGAAACCAGCAATCAGGTTTCTTCCCAAGCCTTCACAAGAGATCATTAAAACAAAAGAAAAAAAAAAAGGGGGAGGGAGCAAAAGGAAGTCCATGCACAGCAATAAAACACTGATTCAGTCCAGACCACATGGATATTCAGTCTCCTTCATCACTGTGTACTGGGTCTTGCACATGGAGGCTTAGTATGACTATGTATTCGTAGAGTTTACAAATACTTTGGATAATAAAATTATGGCTGAACCCTTAGGAAATGTATGTTTCAAATACTTTTGGAGCACACAAAAAAAATCCAGCATCAAAAATCCATATGGGACTCTGAATTTATCTTTGATGCCTTTATCTTTAATGCTTTTCAGTACTTCTGAAGAATGCAGGAGATGATCCATTCCAAAATAAAGCAGAGGTCATCGAAGAGCATCTGTAAACACAGAGCCCAGATCTCGCCTGTCCTTTGAGCCTCTGTGAGCATCTTCTCCTGGAGTGCTAACACAGTGCATCCACACAGTGGCTCAAGGGCCAGTTTGTTCAGTGAAGCCTCGCAGGGCAGAATGGGCTGCAAAATAATACTGGCAAAAACCTAAGGGTCCGTTTCATTTAAATGCCTGGAGTTCAATGCCTGGCTCCAATGCCTGGAGTGTGTTTGTACACCCACCACCAAAATACATACCTATGTCTGAGCTAATTGCTTGAGGAACGAAAATCACACAGAATGGTTGAGGTTGGAAGGGACCTTTAAAGACCATCTCATCCAACCCCCCTGCTCCAGCAGGGACACCTAGAGCACGTGACACAGGGTGGCATCCAGGCAATTTGGAAGATCTCCAGAGAAGGAGACTCCACAGCTTCTCTGGGCAGCCTGTTCCAGGGCTCTGTCACCCTCACAGGAGAGAAGTTCTTCCTCACATGGAGGTGGAACCCCCTGTGTTTTAACTTGTACCCATTACCCCTTGTCCTGTCACTGGCCACCACCAAGAGGAGCCTGGCCCCATCCTCCCTACATTCTCCTCTCAGGTATTTGTACATATTGATAAGATCCCCTCTCAATCTTCTCTTCTCCAGGCTAAACAGGCCCAGCTCGCTTAGTCTTTCCTCGTACGATAGATGCTCCAGTCCCTTAATCATCTTCGTTGCTCTACACTGGACCCTCTCTAGAAGCTTCATGTCCCTCTTGTCCTGGGGAGCCCAGAACTGCCCCCAATACTCCAGGTGCGGCCTCACCAGAGCGGAGCAGAGGGGCAGGATCCCCTCCCTCCACTTGCGGGCAATGCAGGCCTCATGCAGGCCAGGATCCCATTGGCCTTCTGGGCCACGAGGGCACGTTGCTGCCTCATGGTTAACTTGTCAACCAGGACTCCCAAATCCCTCTCTGTAGAGCTGCTTTCGAGCAGGTCAGCCCCTAATCTGTACTAGTGCCTGGGATTATTCCTCCTCAGGTGCAGGACCCTGGACTTGTCACTGTTGAACCTCATGAGGTTCCTCTCTGCCCAACCCTCCATCCTGTCTAGGTCCCTCTGAATGGCAGCACAGCCCTTGGGAGTGTTGGCCACTCCTCCCAGTTTGGTGTCATCTGCAAACTTGCTCAGGGTGCACTCTGTGCCCTCGTCCACGTCACTGACGAACAAGAGCACCAGGCCCAGTACTGACCCCTGAGGGACACTGCTGGCCGCAGGCCTCCAACTAGATTCGGCCTCATTTATCACGACGCTCTCATACCTTACAGATGTTTTTACCAGCTTGTTTGTTTTTGTTTTTTAATGAAAGATTTACTAGATAGTAGCTAACATTTTTTTAAACTATGGCATAATGAAATGCTGAGCACAGTTCTTGGGCAGTCTCTTTTCTGAACCTGCCAACTGCAATGTGCATCCTTTTCAATTTTCCTGGTAACCTACACTGCCATCTTGGCCTGAAGGGCAACCACTAGGAGAAAAAAGGGCAATAAAACCATCTCCAGACTCCAGATTTTGTAGAGCTGTCACATCCCTGTTTTAAATAGTGAGGCACCATCACTCTGCAGGCCAAGTCAAGCGAGACAAATCCTGGGTTAGCAATTCTCCTTGTTGGCAACATTTGGGCAAGCAAATGCTAAGTGATCTCAAACCACTCAGGCCTTTGGGTGGCAATTACTTGTGGAAAAGTTTGCCCTTTACCGCTGTCCAGTTGGTGGCCAGAGAAGACTTAAAATATGTGCCAGGTTTTGTGTGAATATCCTTTTTTTTCTTTTCCCCCTTTTTTTGGTTAATAGCCCACCTAGTTAAAATACTGTAGGAGTTCTGTGCCTTTCCTCTTCCACAGCGAGCTCAGCAGGCATCCTGCCAACTTCTCCTTTTGGGTTGCGAGGGAGAATAAGAACATCCTGCTGCAGCAGCCAGCTGGCTACCTTCTCCTGTCAAAGACTTAATATACTCCCATAAAGTATTCAGCTGTTGCTGGATGAGAGACAGAGTGCTCTGTAGTGCCTTCTTCAAACAGTTCTCTCTCTTTACTGGCACTGCCTAAATGGATGAAAGAACCATATGCAAAAGCACAGGACCAAGGATAATAACAGACCCGTCATTCTTTGGGCAATCAAAAGTCACCTAATTCATCTTAACCTTCAAGCTAAACACTCTCCATCAGGACAAAGGCATGCAGTTCATGCAAGCCTGAAAAACCTTGGAGCTACTTGCAAGTTTTATTGACTTCGCATCATACTTAGCTTGAGCTTGGCTCAGTAAAAGCTTTTAATGTAGCAAAGGTGAAAATGCCTCCATTCTTAAAAAGAAAAAAAAATCCATTTTTGTTTTTGAACAAAAACGTTGCCTTTCAATGTCATTATCTCAAATACTGCATTATGGAGAAACTGAAAATGAAAGCATAGAAGCAGGACTAGCATTGTCAATTCTTGGTTTTATTGTTGCCACGTCTCTCAGATTTGGTCCGGACCGAAACTTCTGCCATGGTAATTTCAGCCGGATGCTGGGAACCTTACTTACTCCAGCTGCTCTCTTCTCCTGTCCTTCTGGAGAAGGCAGCCGAGCCAGGCAGGGCCTTCCTTCCTCTCCTCTGCAAAGGTCAGCGATCTCACCACGAGAGCAACCTAACCATGAGAGCAATGGCCAGGATCCCAAGGCAGCTCTTCCCTGCGCCTCCCTGGGGGCTGGGCTTCGGGAGACGCCAAGCTCAATGCCTAGGGCAGCAGAAAGGTGCAACGAACAGAAGCAAAGTCACCGGACAAGCCTGCTCCTTCACTTGTTCCATCACACTGTGCCCAGAGGAGTAAAAAATCCTTTCCCCATTCTGAGAACTCAGAGCATTAATCTTCCTTTTCTATTCTTTTTTTTCTTGAACTTATGGAGCTTGAAATGCTTAAAAGCATGCAGCTTGCTTAAGGTGCCCTCCATCACTTTAGCTTTAGGTTTACTGTTCAAGTGTCTTTTATTTTGGGACCTCTGTAACTGCTTGTGCCAATTTGCTTATTTCACGAATTTTTAATTGAATCATTCATTATAATATATTAGAAAATATTACAATTCATATTCAGTATATTACTTACAAGGTAAATAAATAATGTTTATGTTCTTGATGCTTATGTTAAAATTGCCAAAAATAGAGACCAGTCTCATTCTGTCATTGCATGCAACATGGAGAAGAAGGAACAGAATGTTATGCTATGGCTGCACACACAACTTCACCAATCTGTATGCAACTGTGCCTTAGTATTATCTGAGAAAAAGCTTTTAGCTCAAATTAAGTATGATTAATTTAACAGTTCTGCACGATTTTCTGTGAGCTACTTCATTATCTATAGACTACGTGTAAGCCTCTCAATTTTCTGGCTCATATATTCGCATCCTATACCTCTGCACCTTCAAATGCCTCTCTTCCTCTTCTTTCCCTCCATCACTTGGGCCTGCATTTGATCTGTCACCGAAGCAGACTTGTCTTTCCACAAACAGACCCCTCTTCATGTGCCGCTTTGCTACTGAGTCAACAACCAAGACTATTATTCACCACAACATCATCGTCCCCAGTAACATTAACTTGACCTTTTTCTTGGTGACGTGCTTTCAAAAGCTCAAGCCATACAAAACATCAATAGAGGAAACAACTCTTTACACTAATGACTCTGTTTTAGAGCAGGTAAAAGAGGCTGTTGCTCTACTCATCTAGCAACCAACTGCTGGCACTTGCAGCCACAGAAGACTCCCAAGGCAGAGAGCACCAGCACGTTCAAAAGGGATTGGAGAGAGTCACGGACAACAGACTCGCATGTGAATGTCACACGGTACCTCCGGCACCTCTACTATGGCATTTTTGGATGCTGCAGGATGATGAGGGAATAGCAGAGAGGCCAGCTCATGTTGCTAACATGGGCAACAAATACTGGGTCAGATGGACCAGTCTGACTCAGCAGGATATTTATGGATTTTTTTTGAGATAACTTTATGGGGGGCAGGATGTGTAAAAACGTAAAAAGAAAATAAAGTTCATGTTTGCCATCTGCCAGGCTAAAAGAGTTGCCACATTTTCAGTGCGTAGTCATAAACAGAAGAGGATGAGGGAGCAGCCCCCTTCCCAACGGCCAAAAAGGCAGGTACTGAAGCTCAGGGCTGCTCGCTAAGTCAGATTTATCTCAAGAGGCTTCGCTGGAACAGCCTAAAACACGGTTGTTAGTGGGATCTCTAGCTAAGTGGCATGGAAAACACCCACAGACGCAGTGCTGCACCTCTCTCCCTGGTCCCCTTGGCTACCAGTGCAGGTCTACTCCGTGACTGCAGCCTGAAACCCAAGGCAAAGGAAAAAATTATTGTAACTATTATATTCATAATTCCCAGCAGATTAGCCAGGTATTCCCAAAATAAGCATCTCCTGATACAAGCTCTCTGTCATTTGGAATAGAAATTTTAATACTACCCATGTAAACATATCAACTGATTCAAAAGTGCTTATG
Organism: Tinamus guttatus; assembly: GCF_059628265.1. Lineage (NCBI taxonomy): Eukaryota > Metazoa > Chordata > Aves > Tinamiformes > Tinamidae > Tinamus > Tinamus guttatus. The sequence continues at coordinate 2,923,675 of NW_028288714.1, read as the reverse complement.
AGTTTCTGTTAATTTTATTTAATCCATTTGTGCAACTTTAGTGTCACTGTCCATTTATGATAAATTCAAAATATTATATGGCCTCCAAAATTACAAATTTAAAAACATGTTTTATTTTCTTGTTTTCTATTACTTTCAAAAACACTTTTTTTCAAATAGTTCATTCACAGATAGTGGCTAGAAAGTAATGAACTTTCCTAGCATGCTGAAGGAGTTGGCTTTCAGTTAACTCTCAGTAAAATATTACCAAGGTGGCTGCAGGAAGCCTTTTCTGTATTAGGCACGTGAACAGATCTAACATCATTTTCCTATCTTCCAACTTTTCTCTATCCTAACTCTAATATTTTTTTTTTAAAAAATATTTTTACAAGTTCAAATAAATTATCTATTTGCTTAATTACAAAATATTTGAGGGGAAATGATCAACGCTTTCACATCTACATCCCCATCCCCCATCTGCACCTCAGGCTTTGAAATTTGTCCCCCTCACTGTCACTCCTGTTTGAACCAGCTATACCTGTATGGAAAACAAGCCATTTCAATGCAACTGGCAGTAACAGTATTAACTGATCCTTCCAAAATCATCTCCTCAGCCACTGCTTCATCAATAACCTTGTGTCATTCCTCAGCTCTGTTACTTGGGCACATGCACTCTTCCCTGTAAGGAAAAGCACGCTGTATGGATCCAAAATGATCTGCAGAGAACTGACCTTTACACTGAAAGGCTTGTACCTGTTCAAATATATTTATTTCACAGAACAGACATTAAAAGAAATGGCAACACTTAGGTTCTGCTTTGGTCTAACAGGAGCAATCCAGTTTGACCTTATATAAAAAGATGAAAAACCTTGCTGTTCCCTATACAGTGTGAATCCACAAGTACTGCACTGGAGTTTCCGGGCTTGGTTTGGTTTGTTTACTTCAGCTGCAGCTGTGACATCTCTGCTCTTCACAAAGCTCCTGCAGGCCTCATGTTTCTACCTGGCTCTTCCAGACCAACAGAATCATTAAGTAAAACACAGTGTGACGTCATCAGCAATTCTGACAAGGTGCCTATTTCCCGCCCCCCATGCTCTTCTATTTTAGAAGAATCCAGTGTCTTTCCAATCATACACAGACAAAGTCAGTCTTTGACACAAAGTAAAAAATTAAAAAGAAAATCTGAAAGTTTGACAAACATTAGATGTAGAGTATAAGTAAGCTTACAACGTGTCTCATATTTATTAAATAACTATTAAATAACTACTACCTACTTTTTTTTCTCAGTACACAGATGTGGTGGCAAACACTTCTTTGCCAAGCAGAAACCTGAAGCCTTTTACCTCAGTTGCCAGACACATAGTTAAAAGTGATGGATCTTCAACTGATAACTCTGAACTTCAACCAAACCTCTCAAGACAAAAAATATATACATACATATATATATATATATACACACATACATACATATATATATATATATATATATATCCCCAAACCACAAAAACCATAAGCACTCTTGTCCCGAATCCTTACAGCTAGTATTTCTGAAGTGCCTTCTTATGGATCTAGAGTAACCCGCTTGTAGCTGGCCGTGCCTTGAGTGAATGGCTGAACCAGATTAGCTCAAAAGACCCTTATCACTCTGTGGGTCTATAGGAGTGAGTGCTCAAGTGCTTCATGAAATGCATTTTCCTATGCTAGCTTCCAGCACTTATTTTTGGGGGTGCAGAAGTGTTTCTAAATTATTCCATAACATTTAAGAATGTGAAACGCTTTGCTGCGCTTGGTTTTGGCTGGACTACAAATCCAATGCTAGAACAGGAACTATGTGAAAAGTTTCTTTTATAATTCCAGTAAGAATTTTCTTTCATAGACTGTTAAAATAATGACATTGTATTTTTGCCATACAGAAGTCAAATCCCTCCCATTTCAATTCTCTTTCAATTCAAAATTGTGATATCTGAGATTAGTTACAACAGGCAACACTCCCTGAGGAGTCTCTTGGATCATGTTGTCTCAGGTGTTATTGTATGTAACCCAGCTTATTTCCAGAACTCCAGTTACTGCATATTTATGCCTGACTGAGGCTCTGGTTCATCCATGTCAATAAGCGGAAAGGGAAGTTGTTCTCCTAACATATAGTTATTTCAAATCCAATATAGGCTGTTTTTGTCAGAGCTGATTGTAAAGAGACTAAAAAGAGATCTCTGCAACAACACATTATGAAGAACTGTATGAAGTATGTACTTACAAGAGTCAAAAAAGGGTGTTTTCTAAGAAAAGAAAGAACTGAGAAGATGGAAGTTAGTTAACAGAAGGGAATTAAACTGAGCATCTGCACCAGGCAATGAAGCACTGAAAAGTGAAGAGCCTTCAAGAACAAAAGATGTTCCCCTTAACGCATGGAGAACCAGCCCCTGCATACTGAGCAATGCCTACACAGGGATATCATCCACCATCTTCTAAGCTGAAATTACCACAAAGTGAATTCAGTGTGAACCGCATGAAGATGTTACGACCGGAGAACACGACCAGAATTACAAAAGCCAGGCAAGCTGAAGAGAAGAAGCATCTCCAGGATCAATCAGAAAACTAGATGAGAAGGTAACACTGAAAGAAGCGAGGAGAAAAGCTGCCCGCTGCTGTGCTCTGCATGAATATTTGCATCAGCCAACAGACCATCAGAGAGGAAATTGGCACTAAGTCACAACTCACCATTTGCTATTTATATTCCGGCAGCATTATGTTTGTGCAATTTCTATCAGTCAAAGGCTCCTCTTGGGGGAGGGGGCAAGCACGGAGGGTGCTGAAATCCACTTCTGCTGTTGACGGAGTTATCTGGAGCTTGATGTATGCCAGATGCATCACGTTTTATTCACAATTTGACACAGTTATCCAAAAAATATTTTAACACATTAGCTGCATTCAAATCCATACAAAGAGCTTGGCAGGCATTTCCGTCCGTTTTCCTTGCCAATGCATAAATCACGTTGCAGACAACAGTTAATCGTGCCCGCATGCATTACCCACAGCCGTGCCAAGGCACTGCAGTGTGGGCACGTAGGCATCCACTGCTGCGTCTTCTGGGGCCCGACCGAGCCCCTCCAGGTTGCACCAATATTAGGCAGAGGGATATCACCTTCATGACTTCATCCTAGCTGTCATTTTTCTTCCCCCCCCCCCCCTTTTTTTTTTTTTTTTGAAAACTTAAGGTTTGAGGTTAAAAAAAAAAAAAAGAGCACAGATGATGACCGGCGATGTATGAGGTGAATGAACCCAATTCAAAAAGAGAAAGCAGGTACCTCAAGCAAAAAGTCAAAGCAAGGGACAAATAGTAGACAGAGACACCTGAAGAGATGGCCATTCCAACTGGCTGTGTTATTAGCAGGCATAAACTGTTAACACATAACCATATTCCCTGAGAATGAACTGAATGGGAAATGAAGGGACAGTTAGCAAAATTTTGCCTTTCTTTTACCCCATATTGCTTAAACCTTTGTGCACATGGATGGCTTTCCATTGCACACAAAATAGCAGAGGGAAGCAATTGCAAACAGATTCCACAATAAAGCTTCCTTCATCTATCAAACAGATGGGAGAACAAGATAGAGGGAGATAGACTTTTACCTGAAATTTAAATTACCAAAATTCATGGTGCTCTGAATAGCCGTTGGTCACTCTGTGCGATACCATCAAACCAATGGTGCTTGCCAGCCATGTGAGCCCAAGTTTTCTAATCTTTATGCTCTTGCACTAAACCCTGGGCAAAGCAGAGTGAGACTCAGCACATGTGAGGTTGACACAGGCTTGTGCTCGTGGAAAACCATCATGCTTACACTGCAGTTCTTCTACCTGTAGACATACCACACACTTGAAGCACCTCATAGGCAGTTGCACCTCTGATGGAGGAAGGCAGCTTTTTTTTTTTTTTTTTTTTTTTTTTTTTGCTGAAAGGTTATCTTGCTCATTCATTATGCCCTTCCAAATTATACAGCCACAAGACACAACCCATTTTCACATTGTGCTTAAGGAAAGTAACTAAAGCTTGACCACCCTAAGCTGGCAAAGGCTGCACTTGAGCAAACCACAGCGTGTACAGCAGTACAGCACTGCTGGGCACCTTTCCTCCAAAAGGTGTTTTCTCTCACAGCTGCCCTGTTGCAATTAGGAGGGAGAAAAGAAGCAACTCCCACCAGTGCAATTTCCCCACTCGAGCACATCTGAGCCAGACAGCACAGGGGGCCAGCTACAGGGTGCAGGGGGGACTCGCGTATCACTTCCCATGTTTGGGAGCTTAAAGGGAACAAAGGAATTCCTGTGCCTCAAGTTAGGTGCCTCGATGACAAATGAAGTCTAAGCTATTGCCCTGTGCTCCCTTAACAGGACTATACAAGCATCTCCAAAGAGCAATTAATCTCATCCTAAAATACATGCTCGAGACAGGCGTGATGAACAGCCTGAATCTTCAGCCACATCTTCACCAGTTACTATAAAGGAAACTCAGAGTGATTAGTCAAGGTTCTGACATCTCTTCCGGTTTTAAAGATTTTAAAACTAGATGAATCTCACTCTTGGGGGAAGGAAGAAAGGAAAGAAGGCGAAAATCAGCAGTTCTGAGGAAGCTGGTCCAAGGAAAGAGAGGAGCTGACCACCCTTCCCACTCTCCTTGCAACAGGAAACGTAGGCTTGGCTCCATCAATCTCCATTTTTGTCACTAATTCTCTCCTCATACACGCATACGTTTTGAAGGGGAGAAAGAGCAAAGGCGACACACGTGTCCCACTGCTCCTGGACAGCTGCCACCTCTACACACAGGGGAGCACCTTGCTCCCATACAGCTCCTCGCCAGCACTGTGAAACACCAACTTACCAAGAACAGAGGTGACTACCAACATTCAGATGCTACTTTCCCACTAAAGCGGGTCAATAGTCCCAAGCAATGCTTCCAACGTGGCCTCTTCGTTCGGGGCCGCTCTCTCCTGCAGCAGCGCCGCACTCTGTGACACACTGGCACATCGATGGGCTACTCAGCTCAACTCAGAGGGCGAAAGAGGCATTACCTGAACTATTCCCCGATTATAAAGTATGTTTAACTCATTCAAGAAAGTTGCATCCATTTCTAAGTTATCTTCAAATGCATCAGTCCGGGCTGAAGATGGACTGAATCTGCTAGCAGTTACAAGTACATATCCTGCAAGTTGGTTCTACAAAATACTTTAATTAAAAAAAAAAAAAAAAGAAAAAAAAGAAAATCAATTGGCAGTTTACACAGGCAGCTGGGTGAGGCTACAAAAGCCTGATTGTGATTATGTTTCCTTCCGTTTTGAAATCATAAACCTGCAATTTATTCACACCAATAAATAAAATCTCCTACCTTTCAATAAGGACATTCTAATGCTGTCTTAACAAGAATAAACAAACAAGTTTACTGCATATCTACTGAGAGTCTCCTGGTGGGAACTTAACTCTTGGGTTTCTGAACTATTAAAAAAAAAGCTTCTCTTCTTGTAATTTCAGAAGATCCAGCAGTGTCAGAGTGACAATTAGGCAACATTTAAATGTTTCATGTTCACTGGAAATAGCCTGTCAGTGATAGCCAAATAATTTAAGGCATGAGAAAAGAAGAAAGCCTCAGACTGATGAGTAACTGACATTTGACCTGCTGCTCATTTTCTACGCTGGAAGCAAGTGCAATTCATATAACAGCTGAAGCTGGTGAAGAAGGCATAAAACACTGCTTTACGGTTCTGTGTTGCCTTACTAATGCCTTAAAAAAGAAATGCCTTATTCATTGAGAAATTAAATGGTTATAATATGTGGCTATAATACATATAATACACATTGATGAGAGGGGTGAATACTTAGCATAAAGCAATTACTATAATCCATAAATGCCACAGAAAACGTTTTCTATGTAACAACGAAAAAAAAGCATAGCTAGAAAATTTTGTACTCGGTAGAATAACAGGGCATGTGCAAGGTGGACACAGGGATAGGTAACCTGGGAGGAATACGGTGTGTAGAAATCTCACCTTCGGCCTTGATGAAGCCCCAATTTACACCCTTCTGAAGAACCCTGTCCATTCTTCAGCACCTTGTTAAGGAAGGATTTGATAAGGCTTAAGCCTTATCAAATAACCTAAGGGCATCGACATATATGCTTTAAACAGCACCCAATGAAGCTCTTAGCCATGAGTACAAAAGTCCAGACAATTGATCTTATTGGTGTAAAGAAATGACACCATTTGCTGATAGGGTTTTATTTGTGATTTCATGTTGCACTGCTAAGAAGCTATTTCTGGGACCTTGCCAAAGGTCTGATCTACACTTAAAGCTCTGTCAATATAGTTATAAATGTCAAGGATCAGATTTCCTTTCATACCCCCAGGCTAGCATGCACATGCTGCCTATATGACCTTTGCTTTTACGTGCTCAGGCTTTTTGATATTATTTTTTTTCTTAATAATTCTATTGGTCTGAAGTTTGCAGCTGCTCTCACCAGGAGGTATCTCCCTCTGACAGGGAATATGAATCAACAGGACAATTACAGAAACAAATAAACAAAAAAAGAAAAAAACAATGCAACACATTAGCTCTAAGAAATAGCCAAAACAGGATTATGAGGTCCCTTTTTATTTTCTGGAGAGTTTGAACATTAGGTACCAAAATTCTCCTCAGCTTCACTGCATCTGAGCTCATAGGGAATAAAAATACTTGCATACCAAGACCATTTGTTCTTTACTCTTAGATAAGCTAAAGATGAGGAAGTCTTCCTCTTCTGAGAGAAAAGCAAATTGAAACAAGATGTTTACAACCATTGTTTACTATGGATTATACCCTCACCCTGCTTTCTATTAAGAGACTCCCGTTGCTTAAGAAACCAGGTGTTAATCCCTCAAAGCGGATGACATTTTCCAATCCTGCATATTTCAACAAAGCTTGAAGGCACTTGGAGAGAAAGAAAGTTTACATAAGACAGAAAACAGATGTTTAATAAACTTGAGTAATCTGGCAGACAAGTGTGTTTGGTTTCTCCAAAAGACAGCCACAAAAAGGCAGCAAATATTTTTATCCAGAAACCATAAAGAGTATTTGTTTTTAATTAAAGAGACCAGATCCTAAGCAAAAGAAGAATCCTTGCCTCCTTTAACATAATTTCATCTCACCGCAGATGCCTTTAAAAAAAAAAAAAAAAAAAAAAAAAAACCACAACTCTGATCTTCTATATAGTCTCAGCAGTGTCATTCCAATCAAATCAGGATCAGCAATCCACAGAGTGGGGATATGGTCAGGGACAGGCATCATCTCAGCCATGGTCTGAGTCCCTGAATCATTACCCATTTATGGTAATTGAAATATTGAACTTTAACAGGTCATCACAATAATGTTTTAGTAATCTTTTCTGAAAGAAACAGTGCCTAGGCTCCCCCCTAGATATCTGCATTTGCTTGGAACAAAACATGCAGCTAGCTAACCGGGCTGGCAATCCAAACGAGATGCGTATTAAGGAGCCAGGGTTATGGATTCAGGCTTTTATTGGCTTTTTGGAACATTGGAATTTTTGCACATTCTGCAATGAAATATTGGCTTGTTAACAGCGAGCTGAATATGAAAGCTTTTTTATGCAGCCTTTCTTTTGCAATATTGCATCTGCAAAAATGAAAGGCTTCATTCTGGGCTTCTGTTTTTCAAGTCTCCCATACAAGTTTACTCCATAGACTTAATGTTTTCTTTGGCTAAAAAATGTCACTTATGGGTCTACATGAAGCTATGTGGATTTTTTCTTTTTTCTTTCTTTTGCTTGTGAGAAGCTAATTTAATGAGCTGGGAATGTTATTATGTAACTCCAAAACACTAGCACCACAAGTTGGTCAGTAAAGAGCAACCTTCTTCTAGAAGAACAAATGACGTTAAAGTTAATTTACTTTTAAATAGGAGCCCAAAGAACAGAAGCACTGCGGTTGGGATGGAAGTAGGTCACACTTTTCTGCTCTTTTACAGTGTACAGAGAAGACTCCAAAATCTGAAGGATTCTGTTCTAATAAAACCAGACCATTTGCACAGGATAAGAGGAAGGGGGTTGCCCCACTGCAGGCCTGTTGAGTCTTCTCTCCTGGAAGATGATTTAAAAGCAGTCAAGGAAAACACCACATGCAAAGATCCCTTTGCAGTTTTAACTGATAGTTGGGCTGAATCTAGAACAAAAGGGCGAACTAGACAGTCAGTCACGTTTGTTTTATTTCTTTACCAAAATTCAGGAGGGGAGAACACCAGTATTTTTTTTTTTGCTTTGTTTTTACATGGAACTCAAGAGCAAATAATAAATTGACATAACTTACAATTTCTTACCTTCCTATAAAAGAATATCACAGAATTTGCAGTAATAAATCAGCTTAAAATCTGGCCCTTATGCCAATAGGGAAAAAGATGACCAGCAAAATCCTGAAACTGTCAGAAACACAATATTTTCTTATTTTATACTTATTTCATATTTGGAATATTATTTTCATAAACATGACAATCAGGAGCTGCAGTTTTGGAAAGAGTAGATCAGACATTTACTGGTGTAAAACGCTCTTAATTCTCCACCAAAAATAAGTCCACAGATGTGCTTAGGCATATATGTTTCACATCCTCTGCCCACATCCACACTTGCTGCCCAAAATATTTTGTTGAAATGGTGTCAGTTTCTTTTTCTGTGTATACTGCAACAATCTGGCTAAAAACAGCAAGCTTGTAAATGGGAATATGGGTTTTCCAACTTGAATAAACAATCCAGTTTAGATGTAATAGAAGTTTTACAGTTTTGTAAAATTTATGCCTTTAAAAGGAAACCAAAAATGATGTGTATAGTTCCGTTTGACTACATATAATTTAAGAGACTCTACCATCTAAGAGTCCTACAAAATACACCAAAAAATCCAATTTTAAAACCAACTGGACTCTGCTGGAATAGATGTAATTATGAAATGAAAGCCTCATAAAGCATTCTTATTAAAGTGATCTAAACAGAAAGGTGTTGAAGCCCAGGTCTTTTCCAAATATCGCTAAAGGCTAAAGAACACAGACTAACAGACTAACAATCTAATGCTGAAGTTGGAACAAAACGCGCTTTTCTCAAGCTGCCAGGAGCAAGGATGGAGTTATAATGGTGTACTGCATTCATCTGCTACTCGTGTTCGTTTCCGAACAACTTCCCAGAAGGATCCGGATGTCAAAATAATCCCTTGTGTTTGTTAAAGATGAAGCCCCTCATTTCCAAAGAGTTTTAGGATGGTGAAGCAGCATTCAAGAAAAGAAAATGTCATCTGTGGGATAATAAGGATATTTGTGCTACATATGATAAGAAGCATGTATTTAATTAACATCTAATGATTTAAACTCAGCTTTCTTGGGCCTCAATGGACATCTGAGCACTGTCAGTTATATTAGTTACACATGAAGTATCATAGACCTCAGTTACATGAGCGTTTTACTTTATGACAATTCAGTTTGCAAATACCTGTCTCAGTCCTTGACAATACGTGAAGTTCTGAAGCTGAACACATAGGACTAGTTGGAAAACAAAGTGCAGCATGGAAAGCACAAAAACTTGCAAACAGGTAAAAAATTAACTTGTTAGTAAGTTTGCTTTTTTCCTAATCAGAATTTTTAATACCCAGACAACATTTTATCACAAACTATAAGGACTTTCACGGAGCATTACACATAGAAGATCCATTTACCTCGTTGGTAAATCCCCATTTTGCAGAAGGGAAAACTGAGCCAAAGAAGGCATGGTGGTTGCCATGGCTACATAAAATGCTAGTAACAAAGGATGAAATTTGAACTCGAGTTTCCAGTTTCCTATTCACTGAACCCTGAGAACTTTGAAAAACATACGTTCCAGTACATTTCCATAACAGCAACACCCTTCCAGCCCCTTAAGTGTTAATTACTTTAGGACGCCATGTTAAAATCATTAGTGGTTACCAGCTCTTAGATAGTATAAAAGAGAGTTGGTCTTCAAACCAAAACTAATCCAGACTAAATCTTTTGATCATGCACACAAAAGCAGCAGTAATTCTATTCCCTTCCTTGGCGAGCACAAACCAACATTAATTTCAACGGGCACCGAGCGTACAGAGAAACTTTAACTGGGATTGCTTTGATTCCTTCCTTGCACTCAGCGCGTGTGTGAGCAATTGGTGGCTGTAAGAGTGATACAAATTAGCAAAAACTTTGATGATTTCAAGTCAACCTTCTAAGGTCTTGCCAAGGGGAAAAAAATCCCTGTAGAGCTGGGGTTTACTGGATCAAGGGGAAAACAGCACCAAGAAAAAAATACATAAACTGTTTAGAAAGTGGAATAAGCCACTGATACAATATTTTGGAGAGAAAAAGACACAAAATACCCTTTTGACTTCCTTTGAAGCTATTCAAACAGAAACAAGAACTGCAATTTACAATTTTTACAATTCTCTACCAGTGTTCAATATCATTCTATTGCGCCACCACTTATTTAATGCCGATTGATGCAACAATCATTTTCTTCACAACATGAATTCACTGGCCAGCAAAGAATCACAAATTTGCAATAAAACCAGAACTGGTTTGAAATCATCAACTTCTAGAAATCCCTGGAAAATCTTCAGCCCCCCAAGCCTTCTTGTACTTACCGGGATGTCAAAAGTTTCTTGCGTATCATCCAGCATCTGGATTTTGATGGAGACGAGTTTTCCCGGAGGTGTCATAGGTGGCTTTTGTCCATGCTCCAAGGTACTGATTCCAGCATTTTCCTGTGCTCCTAACCGGGATCCTGCTGTTGGTCTCTGCTCCGTTTCACCCATGTTTAGAGAAATGTGTTTCTTATATCTAGAGAAAGGAATAAGGGCAAAGAAAACCATGTCACTTATAAATACGATTTTTTGGACATGAGAATTGAGCATATATGCTTAGAGTTGATAAACTGTATTTCTGCTAAAGAAATATTCTACTCTGAAAAAGGAGTAGAGCTACAGGAGTGATTCGGAGTGATTTTTTATTATAAGCCACAGTTTTGAACTTCACTGAGTTCCAGGATCGCTAGTTTTACTTGTGAGATGTTACACATCAACACTAGAATTTTATTTCACTTTTCCCCCCCTCAACCTTTCGACACTCTAGCTGCATTTCTGATAAAACCTGCTGCTGCTGTCTATTTGTCTTCCTCGGTAAGTGCATTTCCGCTCCCCATGACTTTTATAGGCTGATCAATGACCATTAAAAAAACATGCAGGGAACGCATGGAAACATAATGGAAACATAACTATCTGGCTGGGCAGATGTGCAGGCAGAGTAGTGCCAGTCACAGCCTGGTTTTAACTCCAAGGCTAAAAATATCGGGAAGCCGTGGTAAACACAGAGAGGACAACCTAGCCCATGCATTGGTAAAATTAATTACCAGCTCTATGGCACCATGCAATAAGATACCAAGTCCCTCCCCACCAAGGATGGAATGAAAACAATATTGTCTCCAGCAGAATACACACAGCGCGCTATTTATTACAAATTACTCTCCCATTCTTTAACTAATCTGTCCCCACTGATTTTCTACTAAACACAGAAAGTGGCTCGGAGTACAAACTTTAAAAGCAGTACTTGCTCTAAGAAAACAACAACAATATAATTGACACAGCCAATGAAGCCAGCCTCAAGCTGTCAATTTTTGAATCTTTGTAATTAAACTGTAATATCTTACCCACTAGGGCTAGAAAGATACCTGATGAGAGTTACCCAAGTGCAAGATAAATATTAAAAAGAGGCAAATCCATTTCATAATTACTAAGCAATTGGCACTGTAATCCAAAATGTAAAAGGAATCAATTGCATTGATTCAACCCCTAAAATTAATTAATTAAATTAAAGCCTTTTTAGGAGACAAGAAATGTCAACAGCAAAGCTGCAGTAGGAGGCAGCTGCTCCAAGAAGGAAAGAGAAGAAGCTCTATCAAGACTATTTAGAAATAACTCCAATTTTCCTGCATGAAAAGTACAAATGCACATTAAAAAAAAGAAAATAGCATGTGTTCTAAGTCTGGAAATGCTGTTGCACACAAAGATTCTGATCCATATCCTTGTTAGGTCAAAAGCTCTTTTATGGGCTCTCCTAAAGCCACCATGTATTGCACACACACCAATACTGAAGAAAGGACCTCTCCAAAAGCTTTATTACTACAGCAGTTTATGACTAGGCAAATGCATTTAAAATAGATGAAGAAGTAGTCAGTTCTATTTATCAAATCCTAAGTGTAAGAATCGACCCAGCACAGTTCAAGTGACAGCATTAAAGTAATCAACATAAGGAAATACTAAAAAGCCTCTCTGCAACCGTTCATCTGACTAGGGCATCTAGTGACCCACACACATACAGGCAGACCAATTGACTTACTTAGTGAAACAAGAAAAAAAAGGCCCAAAATTAGGAGTCAAAAAATATGGATGAAAAGTACAAGCCCGGCCACGCAGAAAGCTGAGAGATCTTTCTATTATTATCAACAGCCAGTAATATAGAAACTCTTCTAATATATGTACTGACCCTATCAGTTACATGTGCAAACTTCATCTTGGAAGCAGAGCTCTAATAAATACTGGCTACTGTGACCACGTGCATCGGCCACTTACCAAATTAAAAGCAAACCTCTCCTCCTTTTAATCTACCTATCTCAAAGTATTAGCATGCTCTACTGAACTTTTTTTTTTCCTGCACAACACTAGGCTCACTATGCCACTTCCGTCAAATCAGCACAACATATTTATTTTGCTTTCATCCAAAAGCAGCCTTAAGAATTACCACAATTACGCTCGCTAAATAAAGCCGAACATTAGCCAAGCTGCAAGCCCTTCTCCAAATTGCTCTGACTTCAAAGACCAAGAAGGGAGGCTGCAGAGTGCACAGAACATGGATTAAGCAAAACTGGGAGGATTAAGGAACTAGTGTCCATCGCAGGGAGGAGGAGGCTCATCAAGGTGGGAAAAAAATTGGAGAAACGTAAAACCACGCTCCTGGAAATAAGAGGTTGAGGATTTGGGGAGGTGATTAATGGAGAAGAAGCAGGAGCCACCCTTGTTGCCACATCTCAGATGGGGGCACAAAGTAAGTGGAAGCAAAGAGCCCAAGGGGGAAGCCAGGTGTTGCTAAATAAAGCACTCATCTGAGCTGGCACAATCCCAAACAGGGCCAAAACTGTTTCATAAACTATAAAAGCCATAGCCAGTAAATGTACTTGTCTCCTAATGAGATGTTAACAATTTTTTTTAAGCAGATACTGTGTGTTTAACTCAGAACTGCCAGCTTTGTATGGACTCATGCGATAGCTGGACGAAGGCCAAGATCTGGTCCAGTGTAATCCCGCCTTCCTCCTCAGCACTCAAAACAGCCACTGAATGAGGGCATTTTACAGCAGTAGAAATCACCAGGCAAACAGAGGTTTCCACGTCTTCTTCTTTGGCAGGAAGAAGAAACAATCAACTGGGACCCAGGAGCACAAGCACATCTGTTTGACAGGCAGGCAAGAGAAGGAGAAAGGTTACAAAAAAACTTAGAAATATTGAGGCTGAGGGAGGAGAAAAAAAAAAAAAAAGGCAGAGAAGGTAGGCAGAACATATTTTGGAAGAGATGCACCTCTAACCTGTGAGCTACTCTGTTTTTTATACACCAGGTAACGAGGGTCAAACACCTCACGCAAAGTGCCGCTGGAACGCTGCTGCTGGGGAGAGCAGCGCACAGGGACGAGGCCCTTCGCGCATTTTCGGAGCGCTGCGGAGAAGGAAGCGGCGTCCCCTCTTCTCTGTCGACAGGCAGGGGAAGCTAGGGCATGGGGGGATGCTGTGACCGGCCTTAACGTCACTGAGCAGAGCAGTGTCTGAGCTGCAAACGAAGCCGAGGCCTCCCAGACACCAGCCCGGCGCCATTTTGTGCCAGGGAAACAGTTGGGAGAGGTTAATGGAGTCAGTGTAAAACCAGATGGAAAAACCCACATCGACTCCATAGTTTATAAACAGCAAGAGCTATGAAGGCATCAGAGGACTGGGGGGGGGGAATTGATTCAGATCTTCCAAAGGTTAAACATGGAGCAGGAAAGAGAACACAAGAGGGACAATTCTGGCAAATTACTAGCGTGTACTTCTAACTCCCAACTTTTTGCGAAGCTCTTGGACCACTGAGAGGATTATAGTGAATATGAGTCTGATAACACACCTGGAAAGTACACGTTTCAGTTTGAAGCGCCATCATGGGGGAGGGGAGCGGAGAGAAAAAAGAAAATTCAACAAGTGGGAATAAGTTTAAGGAATCAGAATAAATTAGTTGTGAGGAAAGACATGGCGATATACACAATTTCAGTTTGGATGGCTGAGAGAAGCTTGAGCAAACCCAGCTGCAAGACGTAAGACTGCACCAGCCTCAAAGGCCAAATCCACAGTCCGGTTTATGGACAGGGACCATGTTTTCACACGATGTGCCGATTCTTTGTCTTTCTTCTTCCCTCTCGGCTGGATAACAGCAAAATACGGTTCAATGCATGGCTCTACCAAAAGCACCTAACAGAATTGCAGTGCCTTCAAATAAGGGAAAATTCTGTACTTGCGGGATAAATGGTCAACAAGGCTGGGCTTTCCTTGTTCTACCAGACTGACCATGAAATAAAAGAGCAGGTTTCCTGAAAAAGGCAAAAACAAAACAAAAAGGAAACCAAGAGAAGAGCAGCAATAGGAGTGAACCCAAGCACAGCCCGAAGCCATTGGGAGTGGAGGGAGGGTGAGCAGCGCTCAGGCTTTTGTCCCACCTAGTTCCTGCAATTCCATGGCAGAACCAGACCAAGAAAATAGAGCGATTAAAAATATTAGAGCTGTTCATAGAAACATCATCAACACTATTTCTGCTTAAAAAATGTAATTTTTAAAATGAGTTAAGACAAATCAGTGCAAACCAAACAAGCCATCCCCAACCCTTGCTCAGAGATGAAGTCAGCTATGATCCTGGCAAACGACAATAACCAAAATTCATTTCCCGAGCTGAAGTCGCCACTCATCGAGTGGGGCATCTGTGCTGAAATACCAAATCTTGACTAAATTTACCATTTCTGAAAATGAAAAGCAAGTGTGTTTTGTAGGAATGGGAAGTCTAGAGCAGAGAAAACTTTTTTTTGAGAACGAGTGCTTTGAGGTCGTTGTGTTGTTATGGCACATGTTGTATGTTATGTGTTTTGCAGTTCCTCCTGGGAGAATTTTGAGAATTTCTCAGGAAACTTTATCTACGAGGTCTGATTTTCTTAAGGTACTAAAAAAAAAACCCACAAACAGCTGTCTCATTACCAAAAAGTTCATGCTTCACATCATTTTGAGACATCACATGCCGTTCCACACAGGGTCCTAACAATGAAAACATACATTAGAAACCTGACATATCCAGAAGTGTTTCATTAGGCTAACGGAGCAGCATTTTTGTACTCTGCAGCCTATACCTAGCACTCTGCAGACTACATCTAAAGTTTGCAGCAATAAAGAGATGTCCTCTGGTAAGACAGAGTATTCACAGTAGAAGAAAATACATCCTCTATCATGAAGTAAATATTGGCCACAAAGCTGCCCATCTCAGTCAGAGGCAGTCTTATCCCTTGGCTTTTTATGGCATATTCGAGAAGATGGACTAAGTGCTCAGATATGTAGAGCAATCCACTATACTTATATGATAACATCAAATGTACCACAGACATTTTGAATACAAAATATCACTTTGAATTCAAAACTATGAAACCAACCTGAAATTCAGAGACTTAAGTGGGCACATAACTTTACAAGTAAATCCAAACTTTCTGCATACTGATAATCTGGAATACAGATTAATGAGCACGCATGCAGGTAGCACACACACTGCACCTCTACTAAGCCTTTCTGTAAGGCAAAGAGTCCAGAACCATAACCACCTGTCCCTCCAGAGCCATTCAGCTTCCAGCCTGAGCTCATTTATCTTCATTACATACAAGGCCTGAATCTATCTGCATTTCTGTTGGTGCTGTCCCAATTTCGAATCACCTCCCAGATGTCATCAGAGAGTGTCCCACCCTTCCCAAATGCAACGTGCCCCATCTTCTCCTCACCTTACTCAGCAGGTCTACCAGCAAATGCCACAACAAACAGCTTGCTGTGTGCTTTTGCAGTCTTTTTTTTTTTTTTTAAAAAAAAGAATGAAAACCAAAACTAAAATTACTTTTGATGACTGCCAATTATATTAAACAGGATTGTCAGACTGTCAGGAAAACACAGCATGTAGCAAATCAATCTTTTATTAGACATTTTTATGGACCAGAAACAGTTGTTTTTCTTCCTTGAATCTCGCACAAAGCAAGCACAGCCATTATATATATTGTAGGTGAATAATTAGAAACTTTGTATTTATATACTTCCCCCTGCCAAGGAAACCCTTGGAAAGTTCTTTATTCAGTTTATTCTTGAGACCAACTGATACCATTTCCTGAGCTCGAGGGACTTGTCTGTGTGACTCATTCTGCATTATATACTTCTGTGGCATGTCCCATGCAATTTCCTTGAACCAGGAATGCCAATATTGCATTCAAACTGACACAGTCATATTCTTAAAGTTTTTCCTTAGCTTTCAAAGCAGTCAAAGAGAAGGCACTGCACCAACAGGTAATTCCGGTTACTCCTGGAAAGCCAGATAATGTCCTTCTCCTTGGTCACGGGGGATTTTTGGATCCTATCTCTCAGTTTGTGACTCCCTCCCAGCAACAGTGTTACATGAACTTCATTTTCCCTTGGGAGTCCTGGACAGACTGAGCAAAACAGGGAGCTGCAATCAAGCTCTTGGAGTCCCGAATCCTTCAATAGCACAGAAAAGGATATTTCTGCACAAATACTTGTTTTACTAAAATTTGAATTTAATATTGACCAGTTGCTTTGTATTTACTGTATCACCACTTAATTAGCATGTATGTGTTTATGACTTGGATATGGAGTTCAACAGTGACTGAGCTCCTTTGAAAACACTTCCCTGCTACTTCACTTACCCATCAAACAACCTACATTTTTTTTTCCTATGGAGTTTCTGCATTATCTTACAGAGGGGAAAGAAATTCTCATTTTACTATGAAAATCACAAGCTGCTTCTGAGGGTTCCCCCCCTCCCCCACCCTCAATCTGTGGTCAAGTCACTTCCTGCCTATAGTTCAACTGCAAGCATAAGAAATTACAATTAGGAAGAAGATGCAAGAAGTGACTGGTATCATGTGCTTACATTCTATTTCATTTAAACCACTTATCCTTTTGCACATCCTATTTTGTGCTGATTCTGTCATACGGAAGCATATATAGAAAGAGAAGGTAAAATTTTAACATGTTTCACAACTGACAAAATGCAACTAAAAAAGTCCCCAGAAAAAAGAGAAATACACACAAAAAAAGAAGAAAGGGATAATGAAATACATGCTGAGGTAACTCAATCAATCCTTTACTGCCAGTAAAATGAGTTGTCAAAATGATAAAGTACATGTTATCATTTCAGAAAGACCTAAAGCATTTTAAAATTGAGATATAAAAGCCTCACCATGTGTGCAGAAACGTTTTTTTGCATGATGGACAGAAAGACTGTTGAAGCTTTATGGCCACATGGTAAACCCTAGGACCAGACAAAGACACCTTAAGAAAACCTCTACTTTTTCCCGTTAGAACAGAGTTTCTTGACCGACTGGGTCATCCCCAGAGCCCATGCCTTGCTACTTGAAACCACAGCGAAGGTGGGCAAGAACTTGGAGGAGTTTTGTGGTTCAACATTAGTATAAATCACTCCCGAAGCCATTAAAAGTATTTTCCAAAACCCTTTCATGCCATTGCTCTGCATAAATAAAGCTGTTGCGCCAGCTGGAACGCTCTGGGCTCATTCACCCATGCAGCACCTCCTGTGAAAGCCAAGCAGAATGTGCTTATAGTATAAGAAAGTAAGCTGATTTCCTTACAGATTTAACAGAAATCTGAAAGGCTTCCAGCAACTCATATCCAGTCTGAAGTACAACGTAGATGTTTTTCCGTGAAATAAAAACATGCCAAAAGAATGAATAACTCACTACATTAATACTACTGTTCAGAGCTTGGGGAAAACTGATACAGCTCTGTTTGGGAGAAATAACTTGTTGGAGGGTCATATTATTACCATGAACCAGTTACTGGTATATAGAGGGGGTATTCACAGTGCTCTTCCAAAGGGCATCCAGAGCCTAATGGGGGTGCCCAGCCGCCCTTCGGAGAGGCTTCTCCCTTCCGCAAGCGCGCAGACCCTTAGGAAGGAAGGCTCCTACAGCAGCAAGAGCCTAAAACCTGAGCCTAAAGTCAAACCATGTAGACCTGAAGCTGTGATGGCCTCAACTCTTACCCTCTTTGCCCAGAGCTTGGGATCAAGCTGCCACAAAACCATCTTGTGTATACACAGCACGCAGACTGCTACCAGGGAAAACATGGTTATGGTCAAAATTGCATGCCCAGTTTACAGACAACCATAAAAACATTTTAAAAAAATAAAAAATAAATAAACAAACAGAACAGTAAGACCTAGCAGGCTTTAAACATTTAAATACCTGTCCCCAAAACGTGAGTCTGTAACACTGCTCAATATAATTGCATATATTTGAAAATTTTTAAAATATCCTGCTTGATGACACAGTTGCCAGTCAGATCTGCTTGCATACCTTCAGGCAAAAAAGAAAAAAAAAATATATCTGTTTACTGCAAACAACTTAATAGATTCAGTGGCATGCCGGTGCCTGGTCATGAGGTGTGATGGCATAACATCCCAGAAAGGCGTGCACAAAACATGCCTTCACTTTCCTTCAAAAATAATTCTAAAAATTATAAAAACTTCCAAAACAGCCAGAGATGTTCTGAGACAGAGATCAAGGCATACTGAAAAACTCCTCATTTTGTACCTGGCTAAAATACGAGAATTTTACATGCTGCTTTAGGACAGACCATACTTTTTTCTCCCCAGTCAAGGGCAGTTTTCTTACATGAACTTTTATACTAGAAAAGCCCTACTAGCTGCTGCTGTGCCTGCAACATAAACTCTTTTTCGCACTACAATCCATTTCACAGTGAAAACTGGCACAAATTATTCCAGCAATTGCTAGTTTTACACATTGTATCTAGAGGAATAGATGCAACCTGGCTTGTTCAACCACACCGCCGTGGCTTTAATCAACAGGCCTGTTTCAGGGGAGATTACATCCTACTGGATTCTGGTGCATTTCAAAACTAATTACTCACTCACACAGATGGGGGGTGGAGGGAGAGGAGAGAAGAAAAAACATTATCTGTGGAATCGGTACATTTGACTACTAAAGACAACAATGAAAAGCATCGGTTCTCTTGCGCTCTTTTCTTCTTTGCAGTGCTCACAAGAAACAGAAAGCAGAAATACTGGCACAGCTGCTTATCAGTTTGCACCATTTCGCTTTTAAAATATCATCTGAAGTAACCCTGAGAAAGCAGAAACAGCCTGCACAATCCAGCTAGGATTAATGCGCACAAGGTTCAGATTCTTTTTTTTTTTAATTAAGATACCGGGATGCAGAAGTTGCCAATGAATGATCAATGCGAGGGACACAGTGAACAAGGCAGGACCTTAAAGCGAGAGCTACCTTAAAAGCCGCGGCTGGCACTCCCACCAAAGGAAAGGCTTCCAGCACCGCTGGGCGCAAGTGCTGTAAAATAGCAGGGCAGAGCCCTGCTGCACTACGGTAACAGGAAGATGGGGTATTAGACTGCTCTTCACTTTTAGGGGACGTGCACTCCTTCCTTGGCTCCCAATGCTCAAGTGTAACTTTGGATAAGCTAAATACAGGCTGTATCCCATAAATAACCTGACTTTCCCGCCTGTCTCCCCTCCCTGGCATGCTCAAACCTCCCATGCTTCCCCACACAGTGGCAGCGAGCGCGGATGAGGCTGCTCCGGCCCCACAAGAGGAGCGCTGGACTCCTGTCCCTCCCCGGCTGCCCCACGCGGAGCACGTCCAGGTGCTGGAGCCGCTCCAGGCTGGAAGCAGAGCAGTGGGGGCCGGCTCCGCCGCGGGCGGCCGGCAGCGAGGAAGGGGAAGCCGGAGCGCACCAAGGCCCTGCGCCAGCTCCCGGGGAGCTGCTCGGGACTGCAGCCCAAAGCACGAGGCACAGAAAGAAACAGACGGGGCCGTGAGCCAGGCAGCAGGAGCCTGCACCCAAAAGGAGGCAGGAAAGGGGAGATGGGGCTGCTCAGGCCACCGCGCGGCGGAGGCTCGGTAGAAAAACGGACAAAAATGGGAAAGACAAGTCAAGGGCACCTCTGATGGGAGCGCGGACGGAGAAGCCGCAGCTAAAGGCCAACGGAAGCCCAGGACGCACCGGCGGGCCCCGAAGGATGGAGGCGGCCTGGTCAGGGAAAGGGCAAAGAGAAACATTGATCTCGGGACACAGGACTCGGGCCACTTCCTTCCCGAGCTGCGGATTAACTGGGTCAAAGAGCCCGTGGCACCGCACTGCGAGCGCCTCGACTCCTGCCCCGCTACATCGGCCTCTCGAGGGCCAGAGATCCCGAGCAAGGCCGTAAAACTTGCAGCTGCTTCAGGAGGTTTCTTTTTTTAAACAGAATGGATTTTCCCCCCGCCCCTGTTTTTTTAATAGGCAGAAACTTTCAGAGAAGAGTTAAGATTTAGGAATTGTTTCAATTAAAGCATATAATCAAACTTTAAAAAAAAAAATCCTCCTTGCTGTCTTTACTCATCTCCAACTTCCCTTCTTGGCTCTGCCAAAAAGGCTCTCCACTTCATTTGCTGCGCAGGGCAAAACAGACAATTAAGGGGCAAATACTGAATATTTATTTCTCCCTCTTTCTTCTATCATTAAGGCTTATTAACCACAGACTGCTCCTAACTGCCTGTTAAGACAGAATTAACAGCAACGTTTCTGCGCTTTATCTACAGATTTAGTCTCTCAAATCGTACGGCCTTTAATTTCACAGTACCCTTGTGAGAGGAAAAGGAATGATATTATCCTTACTTCATACATGGGGAATTACAGATACAAACCTCAGTTCTCGAAGATAGGTGATATTAACCCCGCGGGATCTTGCAGCCTAAATCCATTTATTGATCTAGGTCAAACAGACCAAAGTGCAAATAAAATCTAACAATTCTGTATTCCCACACTGGGGTTCTTAGGGCCTGACAACACCTAAAGAATTTCACATTCAGCAGCTTTCTCGATTACAGAACCTTTCACTGTGGGTTATGTTTTGGAGCTTTCTGTTAACCAGCTAGTGGTTCCTAAGATTTAACTAAAGAGTTGAACCATTTTATGAAAGTTTAAGTCAGTTCCCAATAACACAGGGAGACCTGCCCAGAGCTGAACACAGCTCCATAGGAGCACAAAGCCATTTCAGCCTCTTCTTCCACCATCTATGAAAGGTGAGATGTGAGACTTCTCTCACAGACACCAACCTCCCCTACAAAACAGGGCATCACTGTCAAAGAAATGCAGCAGAGTAATTAAAGATTGTGTCGTGACAAAAGGGAGACTTATGGCTTTTAACCTTGGACTTTCACTTTGCAACATTAATCAAGTTCTTGAAAGAGTATCTCATCTGCAATTACATTTGAAGTATTAAGGTGCTGTGACTTCTTGCAGGAACGTGAAAGCAAATATGACTGACATTTCCTTGGGAGTTCAGATAACAGTATCTTTGATATTCATACTTCCTGAATATGAACACTGTGATTTCTACAAGGACTGAGAGGGTGACATGATTACCTTTAAACAGTCCTTCCTCATCTAGATGGAAGAAGTAGCATATAGCTTTATTATAAATAAATAAATAAATAAATAAACCCTTGGTATCAGCATGGCCTCACCTCCAACTTCCCCAGTGCTGCAGGAGTACAGCCTGGTAGCTCCTCTCCTAGCTGTTCCCTCACACACACGCCCCAGTCTCTGCATCTTTTCATGGCGGAGGTGCATCCAGAGGATGCTCGGGGCACACTGCAGGAGCGGGCACTCAGGAGAGCCTTCAGAGGCAGAAAGTACAAGGGAGCAGTGAGGTGCTCCTGCGAGCAAGCAGGCGGTAGGAGCAAACACAAATGCAAGGGTTTACTTGCATAGGTTGCAAGGTTTTACTAAAATGTCAGCGTTTGAAACGCAAGCAGTGAATAGATGGAAGTGGGGAAAGAAGTAGTTACGTACTGTGTGCTGACATGTTATGCAGGTAGGTTTATTTTATGTCAGTTCATGCACAGACTATTCCCAGGGGTCCAAATCACTACAAAAAAAGAAGGGGCATCCACTTTAAAAACATGAGACTACCTACCCGGCAAGGAAACTTCTCCCCTCTGGAGTCAGCCAGGTTTTTCCAGTATTTTTTCCCAGTGTCACTGGCGTGGTCAGTGCCCCTGCAGCCTGGGCTGGCTGGAGGGAGCCGAGCACAGAAGGCAGCTCTCCTCTCCTCCACGCGTTGCAGGCATGCCCAAGGTCACTTTGGGAAGACAAGAATCACTGAATGCTCAGATAGCACGTCCATACCCCCGTATCTCTACCCTGGTACTCCCTTTAGCCAGGGAGCCCTGCACTTTGTGGAAATGGAAGTGTTGAAAGGGCAGGAAACTCACCTCTGCTTCAAGGGGAACAGAAGAGCCCTTCAGAGCCACAAACCAGCTGCCTGGCCACCCCGGTGCCCCTGCCCCACAGCAGAGACCCAGCTGGCTCTGCCTCCCTGCAAGGCTGAGGTCGCTTTACTCGCCTCTACTCGGGGGCTGCTTTTCTCCTGCTCTGGCTGCCCAAGTCAGGCCCGTAAATACTGCAGAATGACACACAGAGGTGGGGGAAAGCGCAGGCACGTGTGGCAGGTACCAAGAGCAGTAAGGCAGGCAAACAGCACAGTGACTTCATAACAGAATATCAAAAATTTCAGCACCAGGCTCTATGTGGCCCTTCTTCTATGCCTGCGTTCATGCACACTTCTGCATTAGGTTTAAAAACACGACTTCACAATAGCAGTCCAGCCCTGAGTTGTCTTCGCTGCTTTTATACCATCCAGTAAGCAGAAGAATCCCTGTCCTATCGATCTTGTACCATCTTCTTCCTAAGAAAGGGGAGTTTAACCAACGTGGCATATGAAACAAGCCACAGCTCCAATCAGTTCAGAAACACAGGCATATTCAAAGTATCTACCCTCAGTAAATAACCAAATAGTAAAAGAAGTAGCAATATTCTGCAACCATTCCTCAAAGCATTCGTAGCCTGGCACCAAGCAGCCCTTCTCCATTAGCAAAGATCAGGGCCCGCACAAAAGCAGCAGCAGGAAGAAAGAGAAAGCCCACCGCAAGAAGCAACGCAACAAACCAATAAACTTAGGGGAGCTTCTACTGGGCAAAGCCAAGGCTTGGTCATGAAAACTCATCAGCTGAACTGAGTCTGCTAAGGGACCACACAGGACTTTCTGACCCAGAGCCCTTTCCCTTCGCTCCAAAACCTGTCACCAAAAGGTAGAGGAAGTTGCTGTGTCTGCTGCAGGGCTGTTTACTTGCTCTCCTACCTAAACAGGCATCCAGCGAAGCTCAGGAACTGCATATTGCATGCGGGCCCTGTACCACGGTATCTCTCCTCTTCATTTTTGGCCCATGGGCTCACCAGGAAGCAATGCAGGAAATCCAAGGCATGGGTGCGATCCCACCCCGTGCCCTTCCTGTCAGGGAGACAGCTAAAAGCACCCGGGCTCCCGCTAACAGAAACAGTCACCACCTCTGCTGAAGGCCGGGAAGGAGGGGAGGCCAACAGTAACAACAACAGCACCCACAACCACTCAGCCCAAAGCTAGGAATAGCTCAGCACGCATTGGAAGCGGCTATACGAAGCGCAAGTCAGCGCTTTCCTGACACATGGAGAGGCGCTCAGCTGCGGTCAAGAGGCAGGGATGCCACTTTGGAGCAAGCTTGAGGCCAGCTAGCCAAGGCTGTGATAGCCCAGGCTGCCCAGGGGCCGGACCACAGGCCCCGGAGAGGCTGCTTGAGGGCGAGGGGCAGCAGACAGCAGCGCGGCCGCAAGCGTCGCTCCCCAGTGCCACCACCAACTTCCCTCCTTCCAACACAACATCAAACAAATTGACTCGACCTGTCAGTCAGCAAATCCGTAACAACAAAACATGCACAATCCTAAAAAGGAAATTCCAGCTAGTTATAGAGAGCTGGGGGGAGGGAGGGAAGGAAGGGAAGAGAATATTCTTTCCTGCATCTATTTTTAGGCTATAATGCTGTGTGAAACCATGGCAATGAACCTGCTGCAAATCCCCTCAGCAGCTCTGTGTTTTGCTTCCTTATAGACAATGATAAACGAGTGGGTACAACCAATTTAACGGCCCAAGGCAGGAGCGAAGCAACACAAGGTTCCTGAAAGCCTGTTTGCTGGCCAGCAAAAGCAGCGCTACTGATTGCGCTGGGTGGGAGCCGTTGGAAGACATGAGCTCCCCCTCAGCACGCTGTCATCCCGTCCCACGGGGACAGCCGTGGAGCCGGGCTCGAGTGGCTTGTCAGCACCATGAGGAGGGACACCAGGCACCTACAGGCTGTCATCATCCACCCAGTTACCTTGCTTGGCTGCATACAGCGCATGTGAGGAGCCTGCTAGCCCTTCAATGCCAACACTTGCTGGGAAAGCATGGTGGACTTGTGCACTACAGGGAGGCACGGACCTCGCTAAACAAGGCAAGGAAAAAATCCCCTCCAATGCCTTATCAATTTGCTATATCGGATATACAGCTATATTCTCTGTAACAGCCATGAAAGTAATGTAAAAATCCACAACTTTGGGAGGCGTCACAGAGAAACAGCCTCTCCGTCCCCTGCTAGGATCGTGAGTAAAGACTTGGGTTTGTATTCTGGCTGATTTAGAAGGGGGAAACACCACCTTGACATTTATCCACCCAAAGACTTAAATATGCTGTTCTTCATTGCGTGAGGAGCGAGAGAAGTTACCTTGTAGATATTCCACTCAGTTTAGAGAGAGATCACTGACTTACATGCATTTTTTTTTTCTAGAGAATTTTTCTTAATAATAAGATTTCTTGCTAGGAACAAGGTAAGAGGGGGAGAAGGAAACCAACAGGGCTTCTTCCATGCACACTCCGCTGGCTTTGGAGCAAGCAATACAGCAATAAAACAAAAGGAACACACTTCAGCTCCTTCATCATTTAACTGGGGCTAAAATCTAGCCCCTGCTGAAGATTTAGAGATTTCAGTGAGAAACACCAACAGCTTCATTTGGAAGAAAGCTTCATTTGGAAAACAGCTTCATTTTGTTGAAAGGCCAATAATTCCCATTAATACCTCTACATCTGGTACTGAAACAATTCATGCTACGTTCTCACATGGTAGGAGGTGTCAAATTCATCTTGGTTCAAAATCCTTCACTGGGCACACTAGCCTGGCTGCCAGCCTGTGCTGCTGAAATGGACCCTATGCAGCCAAGTTCCGCTTTCCCAAGCTCTGCTTGGTATGGAGAAGAGGAAGGCTGAGAACATAACTATCTCAAGACAGTTAATTAGGTAACAGGCTCTTTATAGATCAACATCCCAAGCAGATTTTGACTACGCACGCAACAGGTATTTTTGTGTTTGCACGTATCATGAAAAGGATGGAAGGAACACCTATAAGGTGTAAAAAAAAACAACCAAACAAACAAAAAAAAACACTTAGTAAGATTAAAAGAAAAATAAACTTCAAGTGAGAAAGGCGAGGAGGCAGCGAGCACTAGAGAGCACGGGGTTTGCCTGCGGTCGGCCCGCAGAGGAGAGGTGGCCTCTCCCTTTGGCTGAGCACGGCAGCAGCCGGCAGCATCACTAAGCAACGCCGCTCCACGCTGCCTCCCCGGATTCGGAGGAGGGGAGCGGATCCAGATGCCACGGAAAAGGGGAGAAGCTCAATAAAAACGGCTGTGCGAATCTCACACAGCGAGGAAGCCAAGGCCGGGCTCCTGCACAGTGCAAGAGGCAATTAAGAAAAACAAGGCAGGGAAGGAAAGCACAAACTGCAGTAGAATTTAGAAAAACTCTGCATACACAAAGCAAGCAGAAAAGGGAAGATGCAATGGCTAAGAAAGGGAAAACACAGCACTGCTAGTATCACCTTGGATATTCAGAGATTATAGCATTAAGTTTTTTTTAATGGAAAATAACAAGTAAGAAACACCAAATCTTCAATTGCTTCAGGATTAAAGTGCACATTAACTCTGCAGAATAACAGGCACCTTCCCTATATTCTGATTCTATATTTTATGAATGATTTTATAATTGAATACCTGTATCAAAGTCTTGCTTGCTACAAATATAACCCAAAAGAAGAGGTTTTATAATAATATACTATGGAAACCCATTAGCTATGCGAAACCTTGAAAGACCGTATCTATAAGCATTTAGTTTCACTGAAATTGAAATGTGCTGAGCAAAAAGCACTGAGCACATCTACTTGCAAATACATCTTCCACATGAACAACCTGTGCAATAAAAAACAAATAATATATGGTATTATTTGGCCATGCTGTCATTGCCACGGCTTCCTGACCTGCAGCTAAAGGAACATACAAACACACTGAACGGCACTGCCTCACTTCTCTAAGACCAGCTTTATGATAGAGGCATGAAAAGCAGAGAATATGCGGCCAGGTTCCAGGCAAGGCCTCTAGGAAACTAGAGACTAGTAGCTACAGGCTTCCCCTGGAAAAAAGAAAAAAAAAAGTCAGAAATTAGTAGAATTAGTAGGTATGGAAATAAATATGATACACTGATGAAGTGCCATCACGGCTGTTGTAAAAGTCATGCCTCACAAACCTGCAGTGACACATATGAGTAAGGGTGACACGTACGATATAGTGTACTTGGATCTCTAGCAAACCTTTGACAGTGTGCCTCACCACAAGTTTTTAAAGAAATTAAACTGTCACAGGGTAAGATGGAGAGTCCTCTTATGGATTAACAATTGGTTAGATGAGAAGAACCAAAGCACAGGAATAAATGCCCTGTTCTCATGACGGATCTGCTTTTGGATTTGTGCCACTCAATATATTCATTGCTTATCTGGAAAAGGGAGCAAGTGGCAAGGTGATAGTTTGCTGGTGATACAGAATTTGGGACAGAAAGAACTGACTGTGAAGAGCTGCAGACAGATATCCCAGTACTGAGTAAGGAAACAGCAAATGAAGTATGTCACATATCTACACACACAACACAAAGAGCAACAGCCAACACGGCCAGCGATAATCCCAGAAACGCTGGAGTCACTGAAGATATTGGAAGAGAGGGAAACACAGATTTCAAAGCTCAGTGCCAGGCAGCACCTCAGGGATGAGCAGGTCAGGGATATCCCACACAACAGAAACCACCATGCGCAGCCTCTGAATGCAGCCCTGAGCCAGCTTCCTCCGAGAAGGATCAAATACAGTCAGAAAAGGTTCAAAGAAGGGTGACAACAATGATGGGTCTGGAGCAGCTTTAACTTGAGGAGAATTAAACACACAGGAGCTCTTCAGATTAGGAGAGGAGACAGACAAGTTGAGACGCAAACCCAGGAACAATATTACAGAGAAAGCAAGTTATTCTGGAAAACACATGAGTTAGAAATAAAATGAGCACACTAGGCGGCTTGCTTAAAAAGAGAAAGAAAAGGAGGTTCTTTTTCCATACTACAATTAACGACAGAACTAAGCATCGCAGGATGTTATGGAGGCAAAAATTGAAAAGTTTCAGATATGATTAAATGTTTTCATAAAAGGAAGTCCAACAAAGGCTACTAAACAAAGATGCAGACATGACTTGCTTGCTCAAGGTCCTCAACCTTCAAGGTCCTCAAACTTCAGATTGCCAGGAGCTGGCACAGATCCCTATTTTTACTATAAATTTTTCTCCCCAGGTATTACTACTGGTCCTACCTCTGGATGCAGGATGCTTGGCTAAAACTCTTCTCTGGCCTAAATCATGAGGGCAAATTTTGTGTACCAACTCCAGGGCACCGGAGCAAGATGTGCAACATGGGGAAGCCCAAACTTTTGATCTTCATCTCCATCTACTCTGTTCTCATTCATTTTAGGTGGCTGAGTTCAATAACGGCACTGTGCAAGCGAGTTTGAAAGCGACCTGAGAAGCAGCACAGCCTGAAAAGCAGTAGCACATACATGGAGAGGAGGAAGAGGGAGGAAGAAAAAAGCAGCCACCTTAGTCACAAAAAAAATCCTAAATTCCAGCGGGGATTTGGAAATTACCAGCTAAGGAGGCACTACAGAGAGCGTTAACGCTTGTCTGGCCTTTGAGTCCCCAATGAGTCACGCAGCTCTCCTCCCCAAATTTCCTAAAATGGCTGGAAGGCAAGCTACAAATCTGAAAGATGTCCCCAAAATGGCCTCTTTATGGGATTTATGAGGCAATAACAGATTTATGCAGTCACTTATAAAGGTGAAATACATACGCACTCGCACAGCCTTACCACATTATAAATACAATTACATTTTGTATCTGGCAGGTAATCTGTTGGATTTCTTACCTGTTGTTAAAAAAAAAGGTGTTTAAAATGCCTTAGAGCAAGTATATCAACTTTGGTTCTCTTTCCGAAATGCCAAGTTAGCTTGGAGAGAGATACGAGTTTGTCTTTTCCAGTATAATCCATTTTTAGCTCAAGTTCCTAGAAAATAGGTAGATCTTCGACATATTCTTTCTCCCAGGTGACACTGATAATAGAGCTGAAACACAAAGCGCCCCTCTCCCCTGAAACATAGAGACTCCATCACAAAGAAGCCTCTGCTCCTCCAGCTTGGTATCTCTCTGCAGACTGCAGCCTGCTCCAGGCACTCACTGGTTTCACATCCCATCTCCTGCAGCTTCCAGTTGTACTCTGCACACAGGCAGCAAAGCTTCACCAAAACCAATAAACCAACCTGACCTAACACCACACTGGGCTCAGCTGCTATTTTAAGTCTCCCTGTAACTTCTGCAGTAGGTGGTGGCTTTCCTGTTCTGCACAAGTCACTGAAAGCCAAGGAGCCTGGAGATGAACTGCATCCTCCATCCCACCTCTCCACTGTTCATCCCACATGAACTTCTCTGCATAAGAGCCACCGTCAGTCCCACGGGCTCCTGCAAGGGGCTTGCACTGGAAGAGTTACCCACATTTTCCCTCCAGAGCCAATCTTAACAGTAACAGCAACTCATAATATGATATGGAATACATATCATGTATGTTGATATGCCAGTTAAATAACAAACCTCAGTCTCCAAATCGTCTTGTGCTGTGAAGAGGTCAACTCTTCTCTGAGATACTAGCATCAGATGGCAGCAAGTCTGTCGGTTCTTATTTAATCACATTCTCAGGGTTAGTTGTCTCAGCTCAGGGTTATCCCACAAATCTCAATACTAAGATGACTGATGCAGTGACTCACACTTCCCTGCTTTGAGTTCAAAACAGCATCATTTATCTCAGCAAACTGTAAATCCATCCACGGCATCAAAATCATGTAACTGCTGCCCTGTCTTCTGCAAGAGCTCCATGTCCCCACAACATCTGTAATTTCTGCAAAACTGTGGAAGCACCTAGGGCTGCAGTCCTGTTCTAATTCTTGACATCTTTATCTCTTTGCATTCCTCCAAGCTCCCACTAATTCTGAGACCACTTTTAAGCGCTGTTACTTTGTTTTCTAGAAGACAAACTGAAGCACGTGTCCAAGAACTATACAAACATCAGTATTATTCTGTAACTTAACAGTGCTAGAGCCAGAGAAAAACTTATGACTCTAGATCATTTAATAGCTGGGTCCATTTAACTAACCTATTCAAGATAAATCATCTCCATGTGATGAAGAACTTCTTTCCTGTGAGGGTGACAGAGCCCTGGAACAGGCTGCCCAGAGAGGCTGTGCAGGCTCCTTCTCTGGAGATCTTCCAAACCCACCTGGATGCCACCCTGTGCCACGTGCTCTAGGTGTCCCTGCTGGAGCAGGGGGGTTGGACTAGATGATCTCTAGAGGTACCTTCCAACCTCAACCATTCTGGGATTCTGTGAACAGGAAATTACAGGGAGTAGCCATTACAAGTTCTGACCTGAACTTTCCACAAAATACCCCGAGCGACACTGATTCAGCCATGAAATCCACCATCAGGTACTTTTATAGCAGGTTCAAGAGATTTAGGAAAAAGCAGACTTCGTTAGTATTGTCATATGCTTAGCCCAAATGAGAGAGATGTGAAAATCATCTCAAAAAATGAAGATCAGCTCCCTCCCCTTTTTATTTTTCCTCTCCCTGACCAGCAAACAACTCAGTACTTATCTTTTCCATGCTCCTGTGCTTTCAACACTATTTATCCCCTTTGTACTAAACATATTGTCAAGATCAGCCTTAACAACTTCCTGTGTCACAGACCCTTTGAAGTTAAAGTTAAGATATATTTGGCTGTTTTTTTTTCAGCCCGTGAAATTCCTCTCACGCTTGCATTTTCAGCAGTGTACAATCATGGTGTTTTCCAAACAAGCCCTACACAGGAATGGCAACAAGGCTGCACCAAGCGTCACTGCCTTCTGTGAAGCGCCCAGCAGGAAACCCTGCCATAACAGTTGACACTTTGTCCAGTATCAGCATATTCTTGACACGTTTTTAATTAACCACATACAGGGGGGTTATTTGGGGCAATACTGCCCCCTCCCACCACCAGTTTGTTTCTAAAAACAGCCTCTGGACTTTGCTCCTCTGAACTGTTACCTGCTACGGAGAGCGGATCTGCCAGGTGTCCGCAACCACCAAGACTGTTCTGGATTCAGGTTCACTTTACAAGTCAAACTGCTGTAGCAAGGAACCTTATTCAGCAGAGTTTACTAAACCCTTCTGGTATCTAATGGAAAGCTTATTACCATAAGATGATGTGATTTTTAATATGCTTCTTTTTGCTGCCCAGGATTCGGAGTCAAGGAGTCAGACAGGGAAGCCAATGACTGTCAATGCACTAACTGTTCAGCGCAAGCTTCCAGGTTCTTCAAGACTCATGTTAACTAAAAACAACAACAAAAACAACATCAAAAACACTTTCACTAGTGTGTCGCCTGAACAGAAGGGTATTTCCTCTCTCCTTCATCTAGCCCAAACAGAAGGTGACTGTCTTTTCAGTTATCTTTGGGAGGGTCTGTGACTACCATAAACCAAAGAGGAATAAATACTCTGGGAACCACTGCCACCAATATGATAAACCCTTCTAGACCGAAACACAGAAAGAGGAAGCACTGTAGACTTTACACTACGACAGGAGCTCAGCAGACCCCTACAACTCCTCAGATCACCAAGAGCGTTGCTGTATCCTCTGACTTCACTAAAAGCTAAAGGCAAAAAACACCTCCAGAAAATAAAACAACCCAAAATCCACCACCACTGAAGACGAGATTCAGCTCCCTACCACACCGATAAGGAAGTTTCAAGTTTAGCTTTTCCATTTGTTTGAGGATATATGAGATCGAGCTTGTTTTGAGCCTTGCTTTGCTGAACTCTCTGTAAAATTACTGGATCGTGTAGCTCTA
Source organism: Tinamus guttatus (assembly GCF_059628265.1). Taxonomy (NCBI): domain Eukaryota; kingdom Metazoa; phylum Chordata; class Aves; order Tinamiformes; family Tinamidae; genus Tinamus; species Tinamus guttatus. The sequence continues at coordinate 2,892,111 of NW_028288714.1, read as the reverse complement.
GACTCCAGGTCAGACTTGCATAAAAAGCTTTCCTAATGTCTGCAAAGGAAAACCAGAGGTCAGAGGTAGGAAGGGATCTCTGGCTCCTTATGTTGAGGGGGTTTTGCTCTAACAGGTTTTTAAATAAACTGTCTGCTCCCTTCCTCAAGAAAGTAGAGGTTATCACAGCAAGGGGACCAGTGAAAAATAAACATGCCCACAACAGCATACAGTTTCCAGGAATTGTGCCTGGAAGGATCTGCTTGTAGGTTATTTTATTCTCCCTCAACTTGTGAAATGGCAGGAAATTCAAGTTCACATGGGTAGAGGGCAGAAATCTCATGTGAATAGGCAACAAGCCATGCACGACGCAGTCTGCGGGTAATAATGGGGTCATATTCTCTCAAGCACAGGAATATGTAAAGCGTGTCTGAAGCTCAGACTAGGTGAAATGTGGATCTGCGCAGATTAGGGCTATTAGCATATTTTTAAAGATTTTCAACAGATATTTTGGTCCAAATGGAAAAAAAAAAAAGTTATCAAATGGATTGATTTAAGTCATGATTGAAAAGCAAACATGCTAGGCAACACAAAACCTTGCTCTAAAATTGTTTTTGTTATTTTCCTCCAGAAGTTGATTTCTGCCAGCCAATACATACTCTAAAAATTCATTTCCTCACTGAATATGGTCCTTGCACTTAATTTGCTACCTCTTCTGCATAACCAGCAGGTTACACTTTATATAGACACACTTCTAAGTAATCCTACAGACTATTTGCATTTATTGCTTTTAGACTTTTTGCAGAAGAAAACAGTAGTTGATTCATTTGTTTATACTGAGATGCTGATTTTGCTTTCAGCACATAACATTTGGAAGGACCTGAACTTAAAGCACTAAGGTGTCTCCGGTAAAAGCAACTTTAAAAAACACATCAGATAAACTTTTTTCATAGGTATCACAAAACAAAATACTATTTAAAACAGTGAATTATTATGCAAAGGAAATATTAAGATTCAATTACCATAATTATTTTTTTTATTTCCGAACAGCTAGATTTATTAAAATATGGAGAAATTCTATTAGTTATCTGATCTAAAAAGCACTAAGCCAGTGAGATAGCTAATTTACATGATGCTCACAATTAAGACACCTAGAGTTTTTTGTGTGCTTCAAGCTTTAAAGCATCTAATCCTAATTTTCTCCTCTACCCTCTGCCCTGATTTTGTAGATTAAAAGGGGATGAAGGGAAAAAAATAAAATAAACAGCTTTCCTATTTTCTGAGCTCCCAAGTGGCTTTTCAATCCTGAGTTTATTCATAAAAATAAATTCTCTCTGCCTCCGGTAGCTAAACTGAAAATAAATATATTATCAAATATTAATCTCTGCATCTCAGAATATGAAAATAATTACACTTGGAAAAACATCAAGAAGTAGAACTCAATCCAGTGTAAACACAGTAAAATAGATATCTAAAAACTTTGATAGGTAGCTCCTTCCAGTTGTGCTGCATATTTAAAAGACTGTGCACAAAAACACAAAAGGTGCATCTTTTGACCTATTAACTTGAGAAGTGTTTTACTTAAATGGCACTAACAGGTAAAGAGGTAACATCGTGCCAGAAGAAGTTATTATGGTTTAAATTTAAATTTAGTTTACCAGCTTTATTCTTAACGGGAAGCTTTTGAAAGGCCTTTTTAATTAGTTTTTAAATGCACCCTAGCGCCAACCTGCTCGCTGTTCACAGCCCCTCTGTTAAACATTACAGTCCTCTCACTGAGTGAGTTTTAAGTTAATGTTTCCAAGTCATTGCTTCCATACTGAAACAATTTTACGGAAAACCCTGGTGAAATATTAGGAGACTGCTGTCAGCATTCAGGATCTTCCTTCTCATGGTTATTTAAAGAAAACACATCCAAAGAAGTTCTGGTTTTTTGTTCTTTAGTTTTTTTTCCCCCGATTTCTTATAGCTGGAACCAGGCCTGGTGTGCTTCAACCAGGCCTGGTTCCAGCTATATCTCGACAGGTTCCCGGGGCTCCCAGGGCGCAGGGCACAGAGGCAGCCTGGGCCGCGGTGACGGTGTCCCTGCACCGCCTCAGCACGCCCCGTTTGCAGGATAGGCCCACAAACCAACGCTTCCCTTCACCAACAGGGGAGTCCTGAGCCACGAGGGAAAGAAAATAGCCCAGAACAACACTGGGACGCTCTGGGAAGAGGGATGTTTCCCCTCGCTGTGAAAATAAATGGTAAGGGTTTCCAGGTCTCTGCCCCTGATCCTGTTTGAAAGCTGCAGGGGTGGAAGCACCACTCCATTCCTCTCTGTGTTCTGAGTGCGAGGTCATCCGCAGCTAAAGAACGTTCCGGTTCAATGTCCAAACGAGGCCTCGGTCAGACAGATAATTTATCCGGGAATAAGACACCAAGAGGATGGGTTGGAAGAGAGCTTGTTTACCTAAAGAGGGGCATGGACGCATTTCTTCCCTCCTGCCCCTTCAAGAAATACAGCAAGGAATATTTCTGCCTGAAGAAAGTGACACTTCTGTAGAAATCAAGAGGAAGGTTTTACAGGGACAATTTATGATAATTTTTCCAAGTACTTAAAAAATGACATCAAAATGGAGCCACAATGATGGCAGCAACTGCAAGTTTTAACTGACCAACTACAACCACACTCAGGAGAAGTGTAAGCAAGCCCTGCAAAATGAGCAAGCGGGCCAGTGTTACACAGACGTTCACAAGTAGAATGAGCTGCTCACACACATTCTATCTATACTGAAATGAATCCCAAATATAAACCTGTCTACTCATGCCCTCGCCTGGCAGTCCTTGTCTCCCCTCTGCCTGAGTGAGATCTCCCTGGGTGCCGCACAGAGCCAAGGCAGCAAGGTCAGCGGCAGCATCCCAGGGACTGAGCAGACCCCAGGCTCCTGCTATCAGCTGTGCTGAAGGTCAAGTGTTATACAGGTATGACTGTTCATTTTAAAAACCCCTGCCCACCTCTAAAAGAAAGAAAAAAAAAAAAAAAAAAAAAACTTTAAGCATAAAAGACCAGCAGAACAGCCAAGGACAATATTGCTTTAAGGAAAACCAAACAGCGTGTTACCGCAACCCTCAGCGTGCAAAGCGACTCCAGCTTTCTGCGTGTGCTGCAAAAACAAGTTATTATTTAGGCTGCTCTCTTGAAAGGTTCGTTCAGTGAGCAGCCTTCAAAGTTACAATGTTACATTGAAAGAAAAAAAAGAAAAAAAATACAGCGGCTGTCTGGGTCAGTAAGGAACACGTAGTGCCAAGGGGCAGAGAGCCCCATTAAAGAGATGTAAGGCATGGAGGCACCTCGCTGAATTCATGTAGTTTGCTTGGAGGCTTTTGAGGGATCAGAAGTACATAAATGAGGCCCTTATTACTGGCCATTCTACAAAAACAAAGTGAAAGCTTTAAGGCTTTCACAGCTTAACAAACTTTTACTGTGCACCATCAGGCTTTTCCCCTTTTTTGTCTCTAGCATAACCAAAAAAACACAAAATACACTTCTCTTACCCTTCAGCTCTAATGTAAAGACATGTTAGTCAAAATAGGTCATTATGGATTTTATTGACACAGCTAAAGTGACTAAAGAACATGGTAACAAAAACAAAACCTGAGGTTATTAATCAGGAACTAGCTTAACTTAGTGTAAAAAGTAATGAGTACAATAAGCAATTACGGTTCAAGAAAACAAACGCGCAGAATACTTGATAAAACACAGATTATTGTAGGTAGAAAAGAAATATCAAAATTCAGAAGCAAAGCAGACCAGTGAGTGGAGCTAACGGATCAGTAACTGGACTAGACAAGATCTTCCTGAAAAGACAATTAAAAGGAAGACAAAGTGTAGGGCAGTGAGTCCTCCTCCCCTGCTCAACAGCCGTGCCGGGGCTCGGTGACCAGAGCACCGGAGAGGCTTCCAGGGGAGCCCATGGCAGCAGAGCAGCGCGGGAGCCGGGCTTCGAGATTTAGCAAGAATCAGGATGGTTTTGCACAGCCGTAATGGCTGTGAGTTAAGATCCTGAATGACGAAGTAGCCCTATTTTTTTTTTTTAAATGGCAGCAGTGGTATTTGTGACATCCGAAAGCAGTCTGAACAAAAACACCAGTCCTTATAGGGTGTACCCTGGAACCATGCTATGGATACACAAAAGAAAATTAGGGAGAATTGCCAAGGCTCCTATAAACACAGGCGCAGGCCTGCAGTTACCTAAACCTTGCTCTTCAGTCCCTCACTGAGTATCTGGCTGGGCAGGCAATGGGAGCAAGAGATGGGAACTTCATTCTGCAAATCACTGAAGACGGATTTGGACAGGTAATACTGTCACAATATAATTCTTGCCCATTAAAAAGCCACATTTATTCTTCAAAGTATCTGTTAAGAGATAGAAAATGCATTGACTTGTAAATCCATGGAAAAAAGACATGGCTTTCTCTTAAGGGAAAAATAACTGATATGGAAATAAAAAGTCTGAAACATCAACAGCTAGATTCTCTTGATAATCTGATAACTATTTCATGGTAAGGCAATGCACATATTTACCAAAGAATTTCCCCCCTCTAACTCCTATGATAGAGAACCCAAAAGCATACACAGTACTTAAAATTTAAATTTAAAATGGCATTTAAATTTTCTATACCGTCACTTTACAATGATTATAAAAAAATTCTTTAGCCAACTGTATTCTGCCATAAGGGATAAGGGAAAAAGCTTCCAACAAGTCTTATCAGGATTACTATCCAGTTGCTGTTTTCAATCTTTCTAAATCATGCACAATCACGCACAAGATCTGTTGCAATGTTTGAAGGCATCATGCAAAAATGAATTTAGTTTTATTGGGCCATCAAAACCACAGAAAAGGCTCCAAAGCCACTGTCAAGAAATCTGTAGGAACCAACAGAAAATGAAACTTAAAAAACTACAAAATTCAAAACTGACAAACTTACAGTTTCAATAAAGGTATATATGAACAAATTAGTTTCAGGTCTTCATACTACCTATATTATTTTTCCGTAAACTTACTGAATCTTTGCAAAGCATAGATAAAATAGAATCAGATTAACCTTAGCAGTAGGGTGAGAAAAGAGAAACACAGATACCATGGATAAATACTACAGAAGACTGTTGCAGATAGGGAGTGTATTAATAAATTAATAAATAAAAAGTTTGAGAAATGGAAAGCCTACATAGAAATCAAGAAGGAAAAACAAGTAAAAGTAGTACAAATAAGGAGTATCAGATTTGAAGAATACCAATTCACAATACCTGAAAACCTCAAATACAGCATCACATATTAATTAAAGAAATGATTCCGATTGCCAGCTGTGTTCTTTAGAATTCTTTGTCCTTTATTTTATGAAACAAAGTCTTCATTAATATCTAGTGATTAAATACGCTTCCTCAGTCTTGGCTTATAAATGGCTATAGCATTGGTGGATGCATTCTTCACTTGCAAACTGTCATTAAAGCTAGGAGAGAGCAACGAGAGGAGCAACGAGAGGAGCTAGGAGAGAGCAAGCTAGGAGGAGTCCTGGCCAGGACTGCTAGCCATGGACTTCCACAGCTTCTATCCTGTCCGTACCAAAAGACAACGGACACGTTAATAACACAACTCTTCCACCCCATTAACATTCAAATGGCACATTTCACATATCTAAAAATATCAATCTAAAAGCAGCACTCCCTTCTCATGATGTTTTGACTATACTGAAAGCTCTCAGTTTAGAGGGAACCCTTGTACATACGCCTACTTAAAGAAGAAACTCCTCACCTAATCCAGTATTTTTTTTTCTCCTTTCCCAAACATGGAAAACATGTATCTACATGAAGCAGAGTCCTTAAAACAAGGACCCCAATCACTGCTATTCCCCTTTTGCAGCTCCCAGCAGGGTAAGGAATTGGATGAAATCTCTTCAATAGGAGAAGACTAAATAAACACTATAAATTAGACAAAACCATGCTATAAATTAAACAAAACCATGCTGATGATCGCTTTGCAATCACTTCCAAATGATTTGAGTCTTCATTGTCCCCTTCACAGAGGAAGAAAACATAAGTAAATAAGGTGGGCCTTGCTGGAGCAATACTGAAGTGAAACTTTCCTTAAACACATTCAAAAACTAACTAAAGGAGCTTTTCTTCCTGACATAATTCCAATTAATTTTAGTTCGGATGTCTAACAAAAAAAAAAAAGAGTTATTCCAGGATTTGCCCTAAACAAGCAACCTAGTGTGTAGAAGCAATTTGATCATTAAGCAACACAGGCACATACAAATCATAAATTGCTACAAAGTATTTTCTTTCACAAAAGGCAGACACTTCCAAAGGACTTAAGGGAATGTTATCCTAACTGATGAATTATAATCCAACTCTCAGGCATTTCAGCCCTTTCCAAGTTGAGCCAAATGGCCCTTTGACTGCAAAAGGAAACACATGCAGACCCGTGTACTAAGGTTGCCTACTGCAATTCAAATAGTCTACAGGAAAATCAAAGCAGATGGCCTTAACCCGCTCCTGGGAATTCTTCCCTAGGAAAATCCTGGAGTTACTTGTAGATTTTCAAATAATCTCTCAGGTCTTATTATATATCATCCTGTTGGTTTTACAATTAATTTTCAGGCATTAATTTTGTCACACTCAATTCACTAGCATTGGCCAGAACTATAATTCTGATTAGCTCTCTCTTCCTCATCTCCAAATCAAATTTTCTGCACCAAGCTGAAATTGTACTCAAACCACATTTTCTAAAATTCACTGTATCCCAAGATTAGCCTAGAGCCATTGAAGTCAGAAAGCTTAAAGTTTCTAGAAACATTTAATATTTTCCTGTAAACAGTTTTCAGATTTATCATTTACCTTTGACAGCATACATCCAAGCTTCAGCACCAAACCCAGGGTGTTTTTAAGTGAAAAGTACCTGGCTTGGTTTGGGGGTGAACCTTTTCATTTGGCAGAGAAGTAGGTCATACACTTTAAAGATCTCTTCTATTGAATTATGATGATGCTAAAATGAAAAATCTTCAAGGCTTCTTGAAGGACAGATATCATCTAATCCTGCAACTACAAGTATCCTCAATAGGACACTCAGTTTTGCAAAGAATCCAAATCCAAATGTCAAGGGGTATGCGTAGCTCTCCCTGATATGTTTTTAATGTGACAGTGGGAGAGAAAAGTGGGTAGTTCTGTTGCTTATATCCCACCCATTGTGGCACATACTCAAACAGTTCACCATCTCTACAGTTAACTACTTTAGCTTTAATTGAATTATTCTTTGTCCACATACTATTATCTGCTTATTATAGATCCTGTGTTATTATATTAAATCATAGACATAAAATCCTAAAACAGAAAAAAAGGTATTTTCAAACATTATTCATGCTTGGAAGAAAAATTTTGTAGTTTTCTTTACTGTCTAATGAAATCTTACTAGCAGACAGCTGGGGAGCCAAAACAGCAAGAACAGGATTAAAAGCAGCACTGTGTTCACTGCTAATTCTTTCAGATATCTAACTGAACTGTTTTAGATAATATTGATATATATTAAAAAAAAAAAAAGAAAAAAGAAAAGCGTCCACAGCTTGCTTCTAAAAGGGAAAAAAAAAAAAAAGTTTCTAGGCTCCTATCCCATCGCATGTATGAACACACACACTCCTCCACCATAAAACAGAGATCTACTTTTTCAGCCTAGCACTTGCAGTGTGCCATCATTAATTCCTAGCTCTCTTCCATCATGTACCTTTCTCTTCATTGAGAGAGGCAGGCATGGCTTCCCCATGCTTGGTTTTCTCAAACACAGAGCCACCATCAAGCGTCATTTGCTTCTGCATTGCTTCGGATAACCTTTGAAGCTCCAGACTGCTCCAGACTGCTCCAATAATTTATATGGTGCCTTAGTATGCAGTTATATGGAATCAAAGAATTTGTATTTGAGGCTGGACAGGAGTCCTGGAGATCCTCTACTCCAATGTACCTGCCCAGAGCAGATCAGCTACAGCAGGATGTCCACTCGAGTAGCCACTGCCCACAAAGTAAGAGAGAATAACTTCAAGATATTGTCCGATGGACAATTTCAGATCCTGAACTAAGAAAATGGCATCGATTTGCACCTGAAAGATTGAACAACAGGAGTTAAATTTGACACAGACATGCATCTCTTGCACCATCAGTTTTGTATTTCATTCTTGGATAAAACAGCCCTCCAAAACTGTGCAAAGCCCTTCACCATAGGCTTGGGAATTTGCTATGGCGTGGCTGAGGCTTCACATAAAGATTTGGCTTTCCGGAAAAGGCTTCATTATTGCTAGGTTTGGTTCCTCCCCACTAAGAGCTACTGCACAAACATGCTCACGTTTGGAGAACAACAGTTTTGCTTCAGTAACAACTATTTTCCTTCAGTGTGACACTGCTCACCTCCGCCTCTCCTCTGCAAAAAGCCAGCTGCTCCACAGCTCGCTCTACCACAAACCTGCCCTGTGAAATTACCATCGGCAACTTCTCCTCTCCTACAAGCACACTCTGAAATTCTGTTCTTCAAAGTTTGCTCTGACTTGATCATTTTAGACAAACTGACCAAATACCTTGGAACTGTTCAGTTTGTGACTTGCTTTCAAATTCAGGTATTATTGATAAACGCCAAATAGCGGACAGCGCTCACTTACAGTACCTTAAAACCTCTTTTTATATTCAAATGGCAGAGTCCTCGTCTGTTCTCCCCACTGCTGTACTATCACACCACCTGTTTGCCTTTTCTGTTGAGGCACTGTTAGAATATTTTCTGCTCTCTCCAGGTTCCCTTTTTAGTGACTGTATTCTATAGGCCTCCTGTCTCTTCTGCTTGTTTTATGGGGCTTTTTTCACAGTTTCCAGCATTTTTCATAGTATTGAAAATTATGCTCAATATTTCAAGAGACATATGGGAAAAAGTGGCTTTTTGTACCAAAACATTCAACAGTTTTTACTCCATTTACAGTTTTTACTCAGTACTCCAGTTAATGTAGCTAAGCTATAAAAAAAAAAAAGAGACTAATGAATAACATAGGTTAACTGTAAGATTGTGCTGCTGTAATCTTCTAAATGCATGTACCAGTATCTCTGGCTGAAAGCAACAACAACAACAACAAAAAGAATATTTAATATATTTAAAGGTAAACATTAATGGTTTCGAGCCTTTTAGATATAACACCAAACAGAGATTTTCAGGAGGAATTTCAGTGGAGATAAGATATCAGCCGAGGTCTTCAAGTAAAGAGACTGCAAATTGCTTGTGAGGAGCCTTTTCTGGAATAGGTTCTCAAATTTTAACATCTATAATGCACTGAGATTACTTGGTGTATCAGGGTATGCACATTCTTAAATCTCTACAAAGTACAGCAACTGATTTTTCTCCTTTTTCTTCCCACTTTCTCCGTTTAGTATTTTTTCATACTGTTAAGGGCCTGAATACTAATCACTCCCTGGAAAACTCTCATTCTGAGAAGACCTGCACCAACTTCTGCAGATTCTTACTTTGACAAGATCTTTACCCTCTAAACTATTTCCAGCCTTGATGTTCAAGCAAACAACCTCATCCAGGACAAACTAAACAGATCACACTTTCCTTTAATCCAGAAAGGACATCACTATTATCCAGAAGAGCTGGCCAGATCTTTCTCAGTTGTAATCATTGTTATTGCAATTGTAAGACTGAAAAGAATTAACTAAAAAACAAATTTAATTCCTTTTACTTGATAGTAAGCCGCAGCAAACTACAGGATAATTTGGAGCAGGCTGGAAGAGAAAGGAAGGAAGGGAATGGAAGGGCAGAAAAAGCCCTTTCTCCCCGCAAAGATGCCCCTCTCCTCCGAATCGTAGGAAGGGCAGGATGGCCAGGGAATTGCTCTAGGTTTATCACATACCTGCTGTGTTCCCAGGGCCTCTCAATGATGGGAAGGCCCGTTCCACCAGACAGGCGATAGCGCCACGTCCTCTCTTCTCCTCCTAGGGCTGTTTATTTTCAGCAGTTGTTTTAACTTACTAACGTAAGGGAGAACTTCTCTGTATTCAGGCGCAAGAGTTTGCTCAGCCCTCCCGCCCCTTTATGCGCCAGCCTGTGATTTCAGCCCAGCTCCTGAGGGAGAAAGGAAACCTCCCAGGGACATACCTGCCATTTCAAACACGTCAGCCCTGCCCTCCCCCCAGCTTTTAGGCCCACATCAGCGCCACGCCAGCCAGGCAAACAGGAAGCCTAATTATTCTCACATGTGCAAGTGAAGCGGTAGGGCCTTTCATGGGAAAGCTGATAAGGAGAGATGTAAAAGAGTAACGAGCTCCCTGCCTGTGCTAGCGGAGGCCCCAGCCGAACACCTTTGGTACTGGAGGAGACTGAACCCTGGGGACACCCAAAAGTAACATTCAGAGGGGAGCAGAAGGAACTCACACACTGTATCTGTGGTTCAACTGCTTCATCCAGGCACACACACACAAAAAATTACTTGAGAGAGGAGAATCAGCTGCAGCAAATTGCGTGATGCAGCGCAGGGAGCGCCAATTAAACGTACACAGGTTAGCGAGCAGGCAGAGCCCCTCAGTGCTCTCCAGTCACCAGCCTGGCGCTGCGCCTGCCACTTGAACCAACTGACAAGTCTCTTCTTGCCTTGTGCCCGCAGCACAGGTGACCCAAGGGAAGGGCCTTTGATTAAGGGGATGCAGCCTCCAGCACTGTTAGTGCCCGGGAGCAGGGAAGCAGTGCTGCGGTCACCAACACGCATGAGGGCCAGCACTGACCAGCAGGAGCGGCAGCCCCACAGGGAGGGAGGGGGAAGCCAACCACCAACTCCCACATACGGCTCACAAACTGGAAACCCAATCAGTAATTCATCTTGTCATCAGCCTCTTTCCTAGCAGACATTCCAGGTACTCTAACAGCCCAAAGGAAGATTTTCAGCGGCAAGCAGCAGAGCACCACAAAGGCAAGACAGCGTCCACATGAGAACCAGCAACACTGCCTCGGAGACGGCATCTCCCACCTTTCAGTGGGCTTAGGTACTGTTCAAACTCCATGAATTTCACACACAGGACTTCATTTTATTTGGATATCAACTAACAGGCACCATTCTTCTTCCCTTTAAGCCCTTTTGGTATCTAGAAGTTGGAACAATTTCCCCCATTTCTGATTCCAGATGTAAAAAAAAAAAAAAGTTTTATATCCTGTGCCTGAATTCCCCAAACAAGCACATCGTGTTTTCATTTTACAGAACATTTAATCAACTTTATTTCATCACAGACAATGCTAAGGATCCCCTATGATCGCAAGCAAGATAGCAGTGACATCTGATACAGACCAAATCAATTGCCTAATTCATCCACTTTCCTGCGGGCCAAATCTACTGACATTTTACTTAAATTCAAAACTGACTGAGCCTGGTGACCTTTTATACCTCTGTAATTAGTCGTCTGTGCCTTTACAACCATGAAAGCAAGCTGCCCGTTCACTTCCACTAATTCAGCAGCCCGTCCATAAACTCTAAACTTCAGTCTACTCAGCACCTACCAACCAGAAATGTACACGTGCACATGAGCCCTCCCAACCGTAACCTTTCAAGCCTGGAAAATTAAGCCTAGAAAGGCCATTTTAATATAAACATGCCCAGTTCTAAAAGAAGAAACAGAGCAAGCAAGACAAGTGGGTAGACATAAGCTCAATAAACAGCATTTTTATCATGCTTTTCTAAAAGTAAGAATGTTTTTGCTGTGGCATAGTCAAGCACCATAAAAAGACATGAATCAAAAAAAAATCAAACCAGAAAACAAAACAATACTAATCTTAATCTCTGTCAGTAACATCACAGCACAGCATAAAAGGTAGGATGCAGATATACCGCTTCTGCACTAGAACGTAACCAAGAAGTTTAGCAATACTTGGATTTACTGCAGAAAATATTAACTCAAACTCTATGTATTTAATCATGTTTTGGAAACCAACCCTACAATTGCAAAAATACTTCCTATTATTAATTCGAGTTTTAAAAGATGAGTCAGTTCCATTGCAGCTAAGTTCTGGATCACACAAGAGTCAGCAAGATAGAGATCTGAATTTCTCCCAGAGAAGCAAGGGGGAGGATTAGGTCAGAGCACCGAGCTACACTTCAAATTCCAGTCTTAATAACCAGCAGCAACGCTGTCAGTTACGGCAGGCCAGGACAGACGATCATTACTGAGCAGCGAACACGCAATCCTCGGTCCGGCTTGCTGAGCTCCTTCCCTCCTGGAAAATCTGAAGACATGAAAATAGCTGGCAGCTTGCGCACAAGTCTTCAGCCCAGCGTCAGCCCCAAGCTCCTCAGTCCGCCTGCCAACTTCTTACTGAATACATCAGGAAAACAGTAAGTCCCGTGGACCATCTACCCCAGCCCTGTGCGCTGATGGGTCCCAGTTTCAGACTTACTGCAGCAGTCAATCCCTTTCAGAAATCCACATTTTTGGGAGGGTGGCTAATCACTCTTTCAACATCTGAACTATCTATGCCCAAGAGAAAAATCACTGACTTAATACAAAGATATTTTGAGTGAGAGGATTGAGTTGTTTTGCACAGCTCTGTTACGGAACATGCAAAATCTAAAAGGTTGCCAGGATTAATAGCCTCATGTTTATCAGTGTCAAGGCTTTTTGGTCTTTTTAAAGTTCATACATGGCGAAAATTAGCTTTTTGTTTAAGTGAAAGTTCTTTTTTCTTTTTCTCCCAAAACCAAATTCATCTGAAATCAACAGGAAAGTTTACTGAACAGTTCTACAAATCTTTATTTCTACAGAAACCCCAAAGCTAGCATGAAAATTCAGAGAGCAAACTCCATCTCCTAAAGTTACATATTTTCTTTTCCTTTTTTAAATAATCACTTTTAAAAGGCGTTTCCCCTTTGGCCATTTATCATCCACAATTTTCTTTCACAAAGCTTGGTTACAAGTAGCTTGTTTTAAGATATTGATTAAACCATGAGTAATGAGCTGTAATGAGTAGAAAGGAAGAGATTTCCAAACTGAAATCCAGGCATTAAAGACATTCAGCCTCTTACCAAGACCAGCAATACCAACTCTTTCTTTAAACTCAAGTCGGAGAGGGGGCAAGGAACGATACATTTGCGCAGGTAGCAATGTCTAAATGCTAAAAAATAGCAGTCATAATTCAACGTGTTATGCATATTCCCTAGTCTTTGCTATTTATGAAGGAAAGAAAGAAACGTATCCGATCTTAGAGAGCAACCATGATGAAAGCTAAGTTTTGAATTAAAAAGCAAAGTCCCAGAGTAATCAGTTTGCTGGGGGCAGAGCACTTCTGATATAGCAGGCCAGGGTACAGTGGGAAGATGAACGTAAAATGGGAAGAGCAGCTTTCCCCTGGCCACAGCTCAGTCCTCAATTGGGGATGTTTTAAGGGAAGGGACCAACTACAAGCCCCGGCATGCAGCGCAGCGGGCACAGTTCACTTTGTGTCAATCAGTTATGGGCTTCAGGCTGCTGGCAGGTCGGACACGTGAGGCGTAGCTAAGAGGATTTTGTACTTTCTTGGTATGCAGGACCACTTCTGCAAGACTCCAACCCACAAATCAGCGAGACACCAGAATCCCGACACAGGCCTGCCCTAAGTGCTCCAAAGAGATACGGAGATTCAGAGGAATGTTTGGTGCTGTTCTCAGCTGCATTTCTCAAGAATTTTATTTCTGTTGGCTCGGTGCCAGTATCAACTGCTTACTGTAAATATATATTGGAAGCAATACAAGGAGCAAGAGTCAAAGTATCTAGGAGACACAAATAACAAAACAGCTGAGTGATACTGTTCCTGTAGAGCAATCATCTTTGCGCTCTCCAGGGACAGAATCTCTTTGAAGGAAACCCTGTCCAACGTCCTGTGACTAAAAAAAAAGATATTTCCACGCATTTCATTTATTTGGTGCCAGCAATCAAGCAAATCCAGCAACTTAAACAAAATAATAAAAAAAAAAGTTTGCATGTAGTAAAAATAAAAAAAGCACAGAAGCACAAAAGATAAGGCCTACTACACGCCAACTCCGCCTCTGGGAACAGAAAGTTGCTTAATCAAAAGCTTTCCCCTCCCGATAACGCCTTACGGCCGCGGTCACGGCGATGAGCCGGCAGGCGCCCCGTTTCGCGAGCGGGCACCCTTACTTGGTGCTTGTTCCTTATTTCCCAGCTCGGGCACAGCGGAGGCGTCGAGGGCACGAGGCCCCGGGCCGCGCCGGCCGAGGCGCGAAGGCGGCAAGGGCGCGGGTGGCCGTTGAAGCCGTTGCGGCCGTTACGAACGCGCCGCCCCGGCGGCCCGCGGCACTCGTGGAGGCAGGGGCCGCCTCCCTCCCTCCTTCCTCGCCTCGCGCCCCCTCGGCCAGCCCGGGCTCGGCTCCGCGCGGAGGCAGCGCGGGGAGGCGCGGCGGGCGCCCAGCGCCCCGGCTCGGTGCCGAACAAAAGGCACCAAGTTGTGCGGCGGCCGCCGCCCGCTGTCCGGAGCGCGCTGTCCCCGCGGCCAGGGCGGCCAGGAGGGCGCCGCTCGGCTCCGCGCCGATTACGGCGCTAAGGGGATTACGCGGGGCTGGTGCCCGGCGCGCGGCGCAGCGCGGCTGTCAGCGCGGGCGGAGGGGGCGGCGGTGGCCGCTGCTGCCGCTGCTGCCGCTGCCCCGCGCCCGCGCCGCCCGGCCCGGCCCCTTTGTTCGCCCTTACCGTGCGCGGGGCTGGCGCTGCGCGGGCTCCCGCGGGCGCTCCTGGCTGCGGCTGCTGCGCGGGCACTCGGGCTCGGCCGCCGGGGCTCCGAGCCATTAAAAGCTCCGCGGGGAGGAGGACGAGGAGAGGGCGGCGGCAGAGCGGGGAGGACAGCGAGGAGCTCGCAGGAGCAGGGGCGCCATGGCCGGCGCTGCACGGGGGGAAGAGTGAGGAGGAGGAGGAAGGCGGCGCGGAGCGGAGGCTGCAGCCGCCCGCGCACCGGGCGAGCGGGAACTGGCGGCCGCTCCGCAGGGCTGCGCCTCCCCTAACCCTGCCCCCTCCGGAGGGGGAGCCGCGGGCGGCGGGAGGCGGCCGCGAGCCCCCCCCAGCGGCGGCCGTTGGCCCGCGCGGGGCCCTGGGCGCCGCGGGCGCGACCGGCGGGGCCGGGGCGGCCCCCGGGCCCGGAGCGCAGCCCGAAACCTGCGCAAACCCTGGCAGCCTCCACAGCCCTCCCGAGGAAGTCCCAGGCTGGGAGATGGGAGCACCGGGTCAAAGCGGGGGCCGGGAGGACGCCCTTTCCACAGGCGCTGCCCGTTTCCTCAGCAAAGGCCGGCGGCCTCAGCGCAAAAGCTCCTGGACACGCATGGGAGCCGCGTAGCTGATCGCTTTGGCGTTCAGGTGTGTGTCTCCGTAGGCCTTTTTCTAAGCTCTACCTCACGCAGCTGTGGAAGATGCATGGGCAGTGCACGTGTTTGAGCTATACGGAGGAACAACTTCATGTGTTTAAAGTTTTCCCAGCAGGGAACATGTTTGGAGAGCAACTGGGACCCACACGTCCTTCCCAAGCACCTAGTATTTATAGACTGTTTGAGGAGCCCAGCATCTATCACTGCTTTTTCATCCCTGGAGGGAAGAGAAAAGGCATATGAACGCTATAAATATTTTCTCCCCTAGGCCTTGCCCTTGCTTAATCCCAAGAGACAAATTCCTCTGCCGTTGATGGTAATGCCTCTATGCACAAACACCTCACTACAGGTCCCTCCATGCAAGTGCCAGCCAGCTCTGTGAGATCGAGTGGGGAACTTCATTCTTTGGCCAAAAAGTGCACAGATTGCTGCCCGAGAGGCTGGGAATCATCCTGAGCTGTCAGGGTTTGATAAGACATAACCGCTGCCATTTCCCCCAGGCTTTTTCCCTACCAAATTCACAACCTATCTATAAAAATGAAAGTTTAACGTTCATGTTCCAACAATATGGACTGGATATATAATTAAAAAACCCTAAGGTAAAAAAAAATCTACCTGTTTCCAGACACTTCTGTCAAGAGCTTTAGCTGCTAATTAAGGTGCAGTCAGGGTAAGAACAGCATGGCAAGGGTCAACAGTAGCACTTGGAATTTCCTGGCCATTTTATGTGCACTTCCACATTGCTAATGCTTCATTCACACCTAACAAAGAGTTGTTGTGATCCGCATCAGGCGAGTGAGATCATCTTCAGTGCCTTCCAAGTTGGAGTGACCTTGAAACTTTTTTCAATACTATCAAGAGTAACGGACTGCCCTGCAGCTACTGCACATTTATTACTGTGCTGCAGAAATGCACAGTGAAGTATTGTCCAGAGTGGGCTCCTCACTGGAACAACAAAGATGGCAACATGTTGTTCTTTTCTCCAGGAACCATATGTTTTTATGTGCTGGTGTGTGCCTTATTTATTTGACCCAGGTTTGTGATAGTTATGGATCTTTTGAAAATGTCAAGCACAACAAGGAACTGACATCTAAACAGACTTTGCGGTCTGTCCTGCATGGCATTTATCCAATCAGTCATAAAATCAACTTTCCTCCATCCATTCCCATTAGCTCCCCTTAACCTCCCGTACAAAGCAGCAGTTTTTCTCTGAAAAGGATTTCTCTCTTGGAAGTTATACATGACATCAACTTGCACCCTTCTGATGCGAACGCTAAGAAGAGCGTTCACTGTTGCTGGTAGACTCCTGTAATACAGAGGGTCACAATTTTCACTGTTGAATGACATGTGGAGTTTGCTGGGAGATCAAATAAACATCAGAATCTGAGAGAGACAATATTTGTTTTTGAAAAGTGTCTGAAATTTGAAAAATGGCTCTACTTTGTGCGTGTTTCCGACAGAAGGAAAGATAAGCTTTGTCTACACCCACTGAGTTTCAGCAAAAGCAGGACCATCGTTGTTCCCTTCTGCCTTTCCTGAGAAGGGACAACCCCAGGGAAGGAAAAGAAAGGAGAAAAATATGTTAAAATGTTCTGCTCTCTTAAGAGATTGCCTCTCTGTGCCTTCTGTCTCTTCCCTGTTAGGAAAGAAACAGCATCAGCTGGTGTGGATGCAAATACCGATCTTTGGAAAACCGTCCCTTTATAGAATATACTTTTATTCTGTGATGGTTTGTGGTCATTTTTTTTTTCACTGAAGCTTCTTCCTATTTACAGTAAGGCTCTGCAAGGTGTGTATGAACCACAGGCACTTCTGGTGGAGTACCTGTAAATTCACTTTTTCACCTGCCTTCTGATACCTTGCTTGCCCATCTGTGCTTCATCAAACTAACTGAGTGGGCTCAAAACCCAACTATGTGCATTGCATTCTATGGTCCGGTTTACACTAAGGTCAAACCAGAGCCTTAAATGGTCCTTCTGGCACTGAAATCTATGCCTCTTTTGTAAATTACATTAAAGATATGTTGAGTTCAAATATTTTCTGTTTCATTAAAGAGAGAAGCTGAAATGCTGCCTTAATAGAAATCTGTGATTTCAGCTACATATTTTGTCTAGTATTTTTTTTCATAAAACATTCCACGGATGTTTTCCCGGGAGCCTGAAATTTTGTTTCAAAGACCCTTTCAGCAAATACTTTTGTGCTGAAATTACCAGTGTGTCCTTTGTAAATGCAGTTTGGGGCTCAATCTTGCAAACCCGAGGCATTGGATTAGTCAGTTTTAGATGCTGTCATGTGTCTTTATGCTAACCCTTGTAAACTCCTGTATCTTTGATAGTTCAACTGCAAAAGTACGAGCAAGTTCTCCATGCAGAGAACTCTGGATTCAGATACACTGGAAAACACAGTGTGGATATCATGACCCTTAATGTAGATGGTGTTGCATTGCATTAATGCTGAAGAGAGAGAGATGATCTTGTCTAATGTGATATGCAAAAGCTCCCTTTATAGAAATTCTTGAGTGCTATGAACTTTTTTATGTCTCGTTTTATATCTGTTATATATATTTATGTAATATGCATACATACACATACATACACACGTCTGTATACATGCTTGTGACTGTAATATATTAGAGAGAGATGGATAAAAATAAATTGAAAAAGTCTCTAATGTAACAGGAAAACAAGAGATTTTTTTTGTATTACTTTAATGTCTTTTAATCGGTTCATATTGTTAGATTATGATATTAAGCGCTTTTTTATTTCAAACAGATCATGGTTTTTGTAGGGAAAAAGTCTAGGGAAAATACCTACACTATATTATCATTAAAACATTTCCTGGGAACTATTCTGTCTAAGCCTGACCTACTGGAGTGCAGTGAATTCAAGCCTGTTATCTGTTAGGCTCATGTTCATTTTGAAACCTGCTATTCAATAAAATAATACTATTTTTCTTTTGTTCTGATATATCTATTTTGAGATTAATGCAGTTATTGTTAGCTGTATATTTGTACTAAGATTATCACCGGTGAAATAGTTGTTAGATGAATTACACCCAAAGCTTTCGAGTTAAAAGGTTCACTTGAAATTAGTGAACAATTTGGATTCTTCAAAACTGTGTAGACTGCATCAGCTTATACTTGCTTCATGCTCTCGTGCTCCCTGTGGCACATCCAAGAAAAGACTTTTTTTTTTAAAATTCTTTTTTTTTAAATTACATTGATGTTTGGGAAGCATTCATTAATGGACAAAAATGTCAATTATTACAATGGAAGTAAAACATATAAAACAAGGAAGTTGAGTTAGCTACTTTTTTTTTTCAAATTACAGATATTAGAAATGTCAATGAATTTAAAACTAAGGAAAAATACGGAGACTGTAAAAAAATCAGTAATCCCCCAACTATTCATATCTGAGCTTCCTCTCCTACAATCCACTTTTACCTTTTCTCCATAATGAAGGGAAAAAGAACACTGGGCATTGGGAGAAATTAGTTTCCTTCTTTGTCAGCATTCCCATTAGAAGCAATGCATCATTTGATGAAGGAAGAGAAGCATCAACAGAAGGAGAAAATATTTGCAGTTGTTGAGGAGCAAATAAAAATAATAATACAGAAGAGCTACGCTCAGGTCTGTCATACATAGTACAATGTGTTTGATGGGAGTGAAAGCCAAGAATCTCCCACTGAATGTATCTTGAAAAAAATAGCCTCCACCAAACCACCACTTTAATCTTTCAGTGCTACTTTTAGGGAAGAAAAAAAACTATTATTTGAAATAAGTCCATAGGATTCCCATGAAAGCAGCAGCCCTCTTGGCATCCCCTCCCCAAACTGGTATTTTTGCTGTTACTTTTGGCAAGGCATCTCCTGGGTCCTTTCTAACTTCATATTGGGTGATAGGCAGTTTATTTTTCGAAGCGGGTAGTTCCAATAGACAACATAACCTTTTACACATTGCCTTTTTTTTTTTTTTTTTTTTACATTTTTTTTAATTTTTAGATTGTATAAGTCTGGCTGGAGGGAGCAACTGTACAAGCTGTCAAGACGAGCATCAGTTCAGTGTGCAATCTTGCTGCCTCAGAGTGCAGTCCCTGAAATCATGCAGTTCTCCTGGAGGCTCGACCAGAGGCCAGATAATTTATTTGTTTCTCATACGCTATCAGAGTGAAGAGAAGCAAATCTATCCACTTGGCCTTAATACAGTTGATGAAATTCCTCTTCAAAAGGGAATTGTGAAACTTTCTTTTCAAAAAGTGGAGGGTATTCAATAATTTACAGGAATAATATTTCACTGTGGATAGCTTAGCAAGATCTGCATAATTTATGTTTAATAATTCAAATAATCAAGCAGTTAGAGAGTTGAAAAGCATTTATTTTCCTGCTTTTATCTCCCATCCACTGCAATTATTTTTTTTTCCAGAATTAAAATTCCAGTGGATGAAGACACAAGAACATTTCTAAAAAGCAGAATTGAGAGAAATAGGAAGCATTCCCGTTTTACACATGACACAAATTTCTTCATAGTGTACCTTCTATTTTAGCCTACCTTCAAATTCAGGGGAAAAAAAAAAAAGAGTTTCCTTATGGATCTTTAGCTTTAGTCTACAATTTTTCTCCTATCAGTTCTTATCAGCCTGTCGATGATGAGTTGTAGATCCTCTTTTTCATATGTTAGCTAGTCTGTCCAAAGATCCTATTTCACCTGTTGTATGTCCATAGCAACTTGGACTTTTCCTGTTATTTTTAACTGTGAATGATGAAGCGTATCAGATTTTCTAGATTCTGATGCTGAAGGATGTCCAGGAAACAGTTTTTATTTGCAGATGAGGTGAGTCTTTCAGTTTTCTCAGACACAAGGTACAGGTGAAGATGGTATGATTTTTTCCCATGTCCAGTTTCCTCTCCTAATACATTCATACAAACATTTCCAGAATTCACTCAATGCTTCCACTTAGATAATTTTTCTTTGATATTTAAGAGGAAAACAAATCCCTAGCCTATTGCTATGAGCACTTGTTTTGTGTTTCCTCAGTTAGTAGGCTGCATACCATATATACACATACATGCTTTTTTGGTATGGCTTTAGTATGATAGTGTTCCATAGTCTTTCCTTTTGTTGTGCATTTTCCACCTCATAATTATTCCAAATATGATATTGCCTGTTTACTCTGGCAAATACGCACAGAAAGCTGTGATTTCTGAATTGTGAGTATTCTTTAGGATACGTTTGTCTTCTAAAAATCTTTTCATTTTCTGTGATAAGTATTTGTTATTTTCAGGAAAACAAGCAGAACAAAAGAAAAATAATGCTATTTATTAAATATTAGATTTTAAAGTGAACATGAGTTTAATAGATAACTGGATGAAGTTCACTGCACTCAAGTAGGGCAGTCTTAGGCAGTTCCCAGGAAATGTTTTAATGCGCCAGGATTTTTAATAAGAGTTATACTAAATTTATCCAGTTCTTCATGCGAAGATGCCTATGATCTCGTGCTTTTGAATTCTGAAATGCATTCTTTGATACTTCTAATTGCTTCATCGCTGTCTCTTTAGTTTGTTCCATCCACAGTCTCTCTGTAGTTGCTGGCGACACTGGCTACTGCATTTGTGGATGATGCTGTATCTCCCTCCGGCACGGGAGAGGAAATCTGAATCCCTGCTCCAGTGTCTCCTCCTAAAGAGACAGACCAGTAACAAAGGAGGTGCAGTTCTCATGAAACTACAGTATATTAAAATAGTTTAATCTTCTACTAGGGAAAGCCAGAGTGCCTTGCACATGCATTACACAAAAGATCAAAGTGCGGTGGAAAGTAAGTTATTTACTAAAAGTAAGCATTAAGATTTTCCAACCTGAAAAACCTTGAAAACAGTGCAGACAAAGAATAGAAAGTTGGAATATGCTTCATAGGATTAGCTATTTCTCCTTTGCTTTTTGAGTAGAATCCATGTGATGCTCAGCACTGTCAGGATGAGAAGGTATTTTTTTCTTTCAGTGGCCACAGAGCTAGTGCCTGCATGAATATTAGCAATGATGAGATATGTTTTATATAAAATATTCTTATTCTCGTTGGTCTTATACAACCTAAGTGAACAAGTCTGTCTCACGAAGCACTGCAACAACATTTAAAAGATAACCTATGTCTCAAGAGACTCTGATCTGTGTAAGCAAACTACGTGGATAAAAGGGAACAACAGGAATGGTGTCCTGAGGGTGGTGTAATGAAGTCTGGAAGGATGATGAATGTAAGTCTAATCAAAGAATTGTGTGTCTAATGGGAAATAGAGAAAAGGACTTTGAGGGAAAGGACACAAGAAACAGGGCAAATATAGGGTGATCCTTTTCCTCGCATATTCTCCCAGCTTCTGACCACCAGATTGATAGACTTCTTGAGCAAAATGCTTCACCAGGAGCACTATGTTCAATAACCTTTAATAATCCTATCCACAAGGAATTGCTCTGCTGCTTTTTTGGCTTCCAGGAATGTCCATCAGCAATGAGTTTTGTGCCTTAACGGCAGCGTGTGGAAAAGGACTTCCTGATGGTTTCACACGTCCTGTGAAATACTTTATTGGATTCCCATTTACTTTTGTATTAGGAGAAAAAGCAAACAGCTCCCTGTTCGTCTTTTCTTAAAAGAGAAAATCTTTTAAGTGTCCAAGTCTCACAATTGAGGCATGAAGCCAGATATTTCTTGCTATGAAGTTCATTTTTAAATTGTTTGAGTTTTCAGCACCCTTTTCATAAGTAAAAAATGTTGCCAGCTGCATTAAAAAAGGGAAAAGCAAGCTCAAAACACACCTCTGAAAACAAAGGATCGATTCCATGGGTCTGATAAGGGACACCAATTCCATCAGATCAAAAACGACAGACAAGATTATTGAAAAATGAGCCAGGACAAATCTGCTTCACTTATATTAGGACCTATAAAACTTTATTAAATGTTCACTTTAGGAAAAAAAAGTGGTGCAGTGGTCAACTACTTAAGCCTCTTTTTTTGTATTCAGCCATAAAACTGGTGAGAGGATAAGACTGATTCCCAGGAATCTGGTGTTTTGGTCTAGGCCATTTGGTATGACTTTTTTCAGGGTAAAAATATTCTGTGAAAAAGATTTTATTTAATAGGTATAGGGTCAAACAAGAGACTTAATCTTCTTGATTTTAGATCCATTTTCTTTCCCATTACCCATTTGCGTCTTTCAGTTTTAAATGCATTTTCTTATCTCTATCCTGCCTCCCAACCATGTCAGCCTTAAGCTTTTGTTCACTTTAAGGACAGGCGTCTGCACTTTTTGATGGTAATTTAGAGCCTCAGGAGCTCATCTGCCTCGTCCCAGTTCCTTTTCACTTGCTGCCAGAGATTGACAGGCAACCTAGAATGAAATTCATTTCCTCCTCCCCTATGGATGAGGAGATGTAGTGTCTGCCTTAACAGTGGCAAGGAGGGAGCTAATATAACCGTTTCATTCTACAGTGAGGCTGTTTTTATGGACCAACATATATTTGATTCAGACTTTTTGATGATGGGAGAAATGGGACTAGAGAGAAGACTCAGTTAAAATATTGCAGCACTCTGATTTTCTTCCGCTGTGGCTGCAGTAAGCAGTTCTTAGGACAAACTAGCTGCCCTCTACATGCAATTTGTCAGTAAATAAAAGTTACAGTTTTACATCTGTAGTACAAAGTGTTCTTATTTAGCAACTCCTAAGAAAAAAGTCTCTCCTTCAGACTTTTAGTATTGCCGTTCTATTCTGAATGGAAAGAATCCAGGGACTATTGAAAAGTAAAGAAGCTTCTCTAACCTGAACGCGTTCTATTTTAATGGCAATTGTATCATCTCCATCTACTGGCCACAAGCGGCTTTACTTGAAGCACTGAACTGGTGTAGCCTTTAAGCCATAGCTTAAGGGCCCATAGCCTTTAAGCTATGCTGTTGTTTTTTATCGATTTTGTCAATTTCTTTAAAACCTTTTTTCAGAAATGTCAACTCCTGAGCAGACAATTTTTGCATGATAATTTATATACAAGTAATTATCATGATAAATAACCACCCTAAACATGTCTCTCAATATTTTGTTATCCGCGGCTGTTTCATAATGCAACTGTGTGTGGTGAGTTAAGGGATTCAGCACCTCCATCTGTGCGCACAACACTGCTCCCCTCCTGTGTAGGAGTCTGAACTGTGACCTGTGGGGCTAGCATCAGCTAGGGGAAAACTGGCTCTTAATTACTGCTAGTTTTTGATGAGCCTGACTACGCTACACGTTTATTAGTGTTATGTGTTGTCTTTCCCCAGCTGTGCCCTTCTCCTCTGCACGAGGGCAGCCGAACGGTCCTGCAACACGGTGGTGCTTTGGTGTGGTGCTGGTGCCCTGCCAGAAAGCATGAAGCCCCTTACACGAAGTGCTGGGAGGCAGAAAATCACTCCTAATCCATCCATTCTGGCAGGATGGAGACCTGCAGCTTGGCATCTGTGACTGCACAACTTTAAGTCAAGTCATTGAGGCTTCCCTGGCTTCCCCAGCTGGCTGAGCAGCCAAGCTCAGAGGGTTGTGGTCAGTGGTTCAAAGTCTAGTTGGAGGGCTGTAGTGTCCCCCAGGGTCAATGGTGGGTCTGGTCTTGTTCCACGCACTCCCCGGTGGCCTGGATGGAGGGACAGAGGGACAGAATGTCCCCTCAGCAAGCGTGCAGGTGACACAGAACTAGCAGGAGTGGCTGAAGGTGCAGACAGCTATTTGTGTACCAACTTCGCCATAGGTATCTGATATCAGGGAAGATGAATCTCATACATCTTATGCCATACTGATTCCAGAGCTTTGAAGTCTCAGTAGATGCTAAACTGTCCTGAAAGATGTTCTTCTTGGAAGCAATGCAAATAATTTCGTGATGATCAAAAGAAGGGAATAGGATCTCTACTAGATAGAAGTTTACATCTTGTTTACTGCTTTCCTGGAGCTAAAAAAAAAAATGCCTTTCTTCAAATAAGGGACCTTCATGCCCCAAGCAAGTCACTGAACTTTATATAAGTAGCAAATAAATAAAATAAAGAGTGAATGACAACATAACAATGACAACATAACAAAGACTGATCTTGCTGCCCAAAGGTGATTAGCAAAATGCTTCAAACCAAGTGTTGAAAAAATACAGTGTGAGGAATACTTGACTTTTTTATTATTTTTAATAGCACCAGCATTGTATCTGGAAGATGCACCCTTATGGATCCCACTGAGGCAAAAATAAAGTTCTAACTGGAGAGCCTATGCAGATGCACGCCCAATACATACATGCAGACACACAGTCACGAGGAAAGTCACCTTCCTTAATTCTTTATTTCATCACGAAAACATCTAATGTGTTCATCAGCACACCTAATTCTCATGCATGTACTCCACACGAGGCTAAAAGATGTAGATATGTAGAGAACAGCCCACAACGTTTGGCACAGCAATACAGCTGATCTCTACTGCAGAGTCCAGCCCTTGCTCTCCGCAGGACTTGGACGTCTGCACAGGCGACGACAGAGCTGCACACGAAGCCTGGGATAAAACACGGAGCCAGCCCCATAGGTCATTTTCTTGCACAGGATCTCAGCTCATCTCTCTGCTCTACGAAGCCGGGCAGAGGTGAGTGGGCACCTACCTGCAGCAGCGCTCTTTGTAAGCACGCTGGCACTGCAAGCGCAGCGCGCGCAGCTCCGCGGCCAGAGCAACGCGAGCGGACGGGAGTTTAAACGGGAGCAGCCCTCGGCCGCTTTTGACAAGGACACTAAGGAGAGCCAATCACCACCTCATGGTTAAATAAGCTAATAAAACTAAAATACGGGATTGTTTTAGCGCCTGTGGGAGGATTCCAGGTTTTGTAACTGAATACGGCTTTTGAGCGCTTTTGCCAGGACACCCAGGGTAGGTGCTGACAAAGGAGATGGCTGCTGTTCCTTGCAGAACTCTTTACATTACAAGTGTTCTTATGATCCCTTAATGCAATGGCTAGATGTTTTGCATGATCTAGAGCCATAAATTGAAGAAAACTGTGTGGAAAACAGTCATCCTTCCGCAGCAGGAGTCACTAGCTCTGCACATAGAGCCCTTCAGCGCCCTTCCCAAGGACGGCCTCTCAGCTTTGCGGAGTTGTGGCTACCATTACTTGGGCACAAGATCTGCTGTTTGGGTATCAGTACTGCAGCATGGGGGAAGACTGTGAGTGCTTTAAAGCTTCAACAGCCTACTGCTCCCATAAGCATCAAGTAAGGGACTTGAGCAGCTAAAATCACTGATTCAGACAACTGAAATAGATGGAGACAGTGTCTAGAGTCTTTAAAAGTTTGTGTGATCAGAAAGGAATGCTACAGAAACTTTGGAATTAACCATGACAAGCTCAGAAAAGACAGCAAGGCACGAATCCAGGTACTCAGCAAAATGGACCTGTCCACTCTACTGACTAATTCAAAGCCCTTTTCCTGACAAAAGGATAGTTGGCAAGGTGGGAGCAAGTGTGCAAGGCTGCCCTCCCCGGGGCCTCCTGCTCCCGGCTGGTCTCCTTCACGGGGAGAGGAGAAGCCCAAGGTCTGCATGGGGGGCTGCAAAGCCCAGGCTGCTCGCTTGTGCTGGAGCCACTGCCGCCTCCCCAGAGATACCAAAGGGGATACTAGAAATAAAAGAACTTCAAAAACACAGGAAAGGGCAAGCAGAGAAAATAACCTATTATTGTAGTTGAGTATCTGTGCTTGAGGAGTTGACCTGACTTACTCATTCTCTCACAGTGCTGATATCTAATCCTTAGAAAATCATTTTGCACGAATTTCAAACTTGGGCACATTCAAGATAGCAAATGTTTAACCAAGCGAGAGCTGCAGCAATAGATGCTTTGTCTTGCAGATGAGTTCATCTGCCTCTAAACGGGTATTGTTATTACATATGATTAAGACATTTAGTTATGTTATCGGACATAGTTTTGCACTTTAATATAACTAATTTTCTTTTGTTTTAAACAGATTTTAAAAACACAGTTTCAATTATTTTGCAGTTGAAGAATTTGTGTGGAAAGTTCTGTTTTTTTCTTGTTATAAAGAAAAAAGAAAACCCTCTTTCAAAAAAAAAATCCTGTTTCAAGACTGTAATTGCCTGTGGTTTCAGTTCTTTAGTAAATTCTTCTTCAAAGTCAATGCTTACATTAACATCTTCAAAGTAATACCACTGTGAAAAAATTCACAGAAATTTGTGAGAAATCAGATACTTTGTTAAAAGGAGAAGTGTGTATTTCTAGTGTATTGCTGTTGAATGATCACAATCCTCCCACCCTATCCTCAAATACGCACTTATACCTGGAACAGTTTTGATTTTCTCACGTCAAGCTGTCAGTTATATCTGTTTTTTAACAAAACACATACTGCTATAATGTTATCTGGCGTTGCACACTTGCAGCTGGAGCAAGACTACATTAAGTTATGAAATGCAAACACATCAGAATATTATAAAGCAGTTCTAAGTCAAGATATGTAAATTCACTCTTGTAAGAGGAATGCCTTTGAATTTCAGTTGTACACACTTGGGTGAAAAGATTGTGAGAAAGTCAAGAAACAGAAATGCACAAAATCTGTAACAGACAACAACACACAAAGTTCCAAATAAAAAAATGAGGACTTGTCTAGTTTGTTACTTGCATCTTTTTACAAGAAGAAATTAAAAGAACCACACATCACTGAACTTCTACACAAGCTTCTTGTGTTTCAATGTCATTTATTGAGGAGTGAATGAGATACTGTCAGACATGCCAAAGAGACTTCACATTCAAGGGCTGGAAGCTGGACAGCTTTCCTCATTGAGTCACTGTACAAGTTGTTTTGGGGAATCTGAAAGTGCGATCAATGAGGTCTTCATGCTTGATGTTTTTGTCTTCAGTTATTCATCTTTTGATCTACTAACTTGCTGGGCAGAAGGACACTTTCTACCCTACAAAGATTCACACTCCAATTAATACAATTAACACTAGATGTAGAGGTTTTTTTTTAATCTGTTATAACATACATCTACTGCTGAATACAAGCTCTTAAAGCTGTTTCTTAATTTATTACGTCTAATGAGAAAAATTCAACTTGTTTCCCTTTCGCCATCATACGGATGGCTTATACCGTTAGAAAAATATTCTTCAGTGCTACTGTAGGGTCTACAGGAAACTTCTTCAGTGTTGTGGGATAGAAACCGATTTAAACACCCTTCTGAGAGAAGGGAGCACGCTTCTTCCTGCTGCCACTGCCTGGAGTGGGCAGAACAGCGGCCTCCGCGCACTCCAGCTCTGCTTTACTCAAGAAAGAAACAAAGAAACCTAAACAATAGGGTAAACGTTTATTTGGAGTTAGTTTTCTTGCAGATGATAATTAAGGCCCTTCAAGCAGAGTTCAGGAGCTCCTGTATGGCTGCCTGTTGGTCTGCATTGAGCTGTGATATGCATTCTGTCCACAGGCCTCCAGAGGTCTGGAAAACAAGCGAGAAGTCGTGTTTACGCAGGCTGACAAGCTTCTACAGCACATACTAAATCCCCAGGTTTGACAAAGCCCAGTAGGTTTTTACAAAGCCTAGTAGACCTAGGCTCATTTCCGAGAGAAGAGACTTAAGGCTTCAAGTTACACAAGACCCCACACAGGTTCAGTTAGAGATGCCCTAAAATGTTAAATGCAAGCAAGCTTTGGTTAGACTGAACCAAAGTAACTGAAGTTTCTCACAACTCTCCATAACCCTGTGGGTCAACTCGGAATAAATTTAACTCTTCATTCAGTGAGAAGAATGGTGAATTACCACCCAAAGAGACAAACGTGCACATAGCATTTATCTTGGGAAATGCAAAATCTATCCTACTCCTTCCCTCACACCACCTCATCTGGGTGACCACGGCCCTCTGCTGAGATGCTACCTTTTAAAGCCATCATCAAAGAGACTGGTTCTAATACTACCAAAATATACTGAAAAGTGAAAAGAATAAACAAATAAATAACACAAATTCTGTGTATGCAACAGAATTAGGGAATAATTGGCATCTTGCCTTAGAATGACAGTGATAGAAAAGTACTACACATACCTGGCTTTAAGTCATTCCACTGGCCTGTGTGATTGGTGTGTACCTCGAATCCATTCTAAAATATTGTTTGCTTTACTTAAATTTGATATATTCTCTCTTCAGCTTAATTATAATGCTTGTAACTCTTCTCACACTAATTTTTAAGGATAATTAAATCAATGAAAAAAGGCATCACAATTCTAATGAGAATTGCATAAACTTTTTAATGAGCTTAGGCATTTTGATGATCAATTGATAATGGAATACTGCAGAATTAAAGAATTCCAGTATTTAAACTGGAACTGCCTCTGAAATGCTGTTTCTGCTCCAGGAATACTTAAGGATGAAGAAAAGAGGAAGTTCATATTTAATTCCAGCTGCGGCCATGCTGTTACTCAGGAGAGATGCTGGCAGTGGAACAGCTTACTCAGATCACTGCAAAACAACAGTCTCTCCTTGTGTTCCGCTGCTTCTTCCCAGATTCCAGAAAACTGCTGGTGACTATGTATCCTCCCAAGTACCTTCCCTGATAGACTAACAGGGCTTCACTGAAGTCATATTATTTTGTGTGGAGAGATTTAAGACCAATTAGGAAAAGCTAAAATTCCATAAAAATAATAATAGACCTTTAAGATTGCCCCATAGCATGACAGTAAATTAACTAAGGCAAGAGTATCACTTTGGTCATCCACACATCCTCCCTGGCAAAAACAAGATCTTTTTCTCCATCTACAGCTCATCTGCAGACTTACATAGGGCCATTGTATTGGTCAAACGCAACTCTCTGAGCTTTTAAGATACTGAACAAAGATAAAAGCATAGATTAACAAATGGTTCATAACTAGATTTTAACTATAGAAAGAAACAGCAGCAAATTTCTATCTGTCAACCAGAATCTAAACCAGCCTCTTCTAAAAATGTTTTGCTTTGAGATTTTGCTTGGTTCTATTTCCTTTTATGCCTTTTCTTAAAGAGCTTTAACAATAATGTCATTTTGTACTAGACATAACACATCTTGCAGGCTGTCACTCTAATCCAAACGAATCATTTCCAAAAATAACGGATTTGTAGCACTCGAACTTGAGTTTTGGGGCAACATGCCAAGCCAAACGGACAGTGATTGAACGGCTGCTGCTTCAAACCCTATAAGCCAAACTCCAACCTTATCAATTCATCAGCTTTTGAGAAGTTTATCAAGAGAGACAGGCTTTATTCAAATTGAAATATCGCCAAGTTGCATCAGTAATTGTTCAATATGCATCCAAGCATCTGCAAGAGATAGACCATTCACCGAAGCATCCTTTTTTTAAAAAGGAAAAAAAGGCTCAGAAGTGCTGTAACAATTCAGCTACTTCCCGCAGTTCCCTCGGCAGCTGCTGAGCGTGTGTTTACCTGCACTTGGCGAACAACGTTAGCCAACCTCTTGGTGCAGGGGTCTTCATGCTTGATGGCTTCATGAATCTCACCATCCGCAATTATACCGAATATTCTGGGAAGATTGGAGTTGTTGGGCCCGAGGATAACTGGGTTGTTGCTGTTACAATCAGAACACATATTTCAAATAAACAATTGTTTAACCCAAACAAAGCAAGTATTTTACATGTAGACTGAGTGGGTTTTCAACATTTTATTCTCAAACTTGCTTATTTACATCCAAGTTTCATGGGCAACTTTCATCCATAAGTATCTGTAGCTTGCCTGCCTGCTGGAAGAGCATTTCCCTGGCCATTAATAGCTAGCCAGCCAAGTATTTTATCAGACTATACTTTACCTAAAAGAAATTCTGTACCTGTACGCAGAATTACCAAGTTCCACGCAGACAGAACTGTAAAGAGTGTGACAAAGACACCTTGCCTAAAACAACTGACTTTTCTCTCTCCCCACGGGCTGCAGGGGACAGGAGGTTGTGTTACTGGCTTTAGAGAGCACCCCTGCTTGCACAGTCCCACCAGCACACCGCTGACACCACGAGGAAACAGCTCTTTGCAGCCAGGTGCTGCAGCAGAGGAGTGCTGGCAACCAGGGACCCGGTGGGAAACGTCATCTCCCCGCAGTGCCGTCCCCTGCAGCCTGGCAGGGCCGGGAAGCTGCTGCCCGCTGCGCTCAGGGCACTGCCGGTACAAGCAACGCAAGCAGCGTCGCAAAAGGCTTCCTCAATTTTCCTTTCCAAGCTCCTGGCTGATCCTTTCCCACCACAAGCACAAAGCCACAGGTAAATTTTTGAAGCCGTCCAGGGTGAGAACAGCAGCTGCTTATAAACAGCAGTAACACTGTACACAGGTCAGTATTGCTGTGGCAAATTATCCCCTCTACAGCACATGCAGATTACCCTGAAAGTTCCTCAAATTTGGAAGATTAATGCATGGGAAAAGAAAACACCATCCTGCAAAGAGGCTTATTTTCTGCATTAATATGTGTTCTGCTTCACCTTACCTCTCAATTAAATCACACAGATAATTGAAAGCATGAACAGCCTCCTCTTTATCTTCATGAAGGGGAAGCCATGATAACCAGTGTGGCAGGACTTCCTCAACGTTTACACAGTCGGGCTTGAACTTCATGATCTTTCCTACAGCTGAAATGCAGTTCTCTGTGGCGTTCACATTCTCTTTGGTTTTGGCATCTGGGGACTGAATAACTCGCACCAGCAATGGAAGTGCCTCTAATTGCAAACAAGACAAAACGAGAATTTAATGTGCAACAAAGTTACATTAGCACCACAAACTGCACATGAAAACACTAATTCATTAACTGTCTTTAATAAACATAATTTGTTTTTTTTTTTTATAACCTAAGCACCAGAATTCCAGTAATCCATATGCCCCCAAATTTTGTAGCTTTTAGGTTTGAACAATCATCATATGAAACCCTAGTGGTTATCATATGAAACGCACAGATAGATACAGCTTTGCAAGGCAACACAAGAAAGTGTCTGCTACTGAAGTTTGGGTTTGCTTGATAAATACAGTGAAGAAAAACCCTTCATGTATCTCTCCATTGAAATTATGCAATCTGTAGTATAAAATACATTGTAATTTATAGTAAAAAAAAAAAAAAAAAACGTAGAAAGACATTAGCATTGTAACCTCACAAGGTCGATAAACATGGGTGATAAAAAGCAGGAATGTAGTAACTTTCACAAATTCAGACTGCAATACATGCCTGTGGTGTGTATGCCTGCTGTATATCCCTTACTTGTACACACGTTATATATAATGTACATACACAGACACATCCTGTTTGCACTAGGGAAGACTCATGGGAATCACTTCACCTGATCACCCCACCTGGTAGCTGTTTCTACTTTGACCATCTAAACCCTAAGAAAAACACCTGTTTTTTCTCTAGATTGAAAGCAATTTTTAAGGTCATGCAGGCAACCATACATACACACACACACACACACAGTTTTAATGAAGGTTAGCATCGTGCTTTTAGTTACTAGCATCCATGGTGATTTCAGAAGCACTCTAGAAGTGGGAAAAAATGAAATGGTTCCTGTAATCTTTTGTTAAAATATAATCTAAAATCCTAGGACTGTAAAACTTCTACAGCAGCAAAGCTGGAAGGTTCTGAAGTCGTACAGAAAGCACATTTTATAGTGAAGTGTGAGATCTCACCCCACTACATTCTGATGAGCAAGTAGCAGCTTTGCAGTTAAGTAGTACATAGCAACACATTTACTTTACTTAATTTGGTTTTTGAAGAGTTCAGCAGCTATGGAAAAACATGATTAAGCCAGAGTTGGAAACAGATAGTTTTATGGGGCCGGTAGGCACTACAGAACAGCACCAACGTGGGTCCCCGAGAACCACTTGCTCGCGCTGTGCATGGAGGGTGAAGGGAGCTGGGCCTCCCTGGGAAGCAGGTTCCTTCCCAGAGCTCTCCACACGTCCACACAAGCTGGGGCTGCTCGCACCGCCATTACGGAAGCGCCAGGTCCGGGCAGCCTACGTCATTGCCGACGAGCACGCGGCATCGCTCGCGACCAGAGCCCCGTCGGGAGGGTCCCTCGGCGCGCGCGCACGTACCTGTGCAGAAGGGGCGGTAGCTGTCGCCGCCAAACTGGGCCATGACTCCCACGCCGTAGGCGGCCGCCTGCCTCACCTCCGGGCTGGTGTCGCAGACCGACTGCAGCATGGGCCTCAGGAAGTACTCGGCGTATTTGAATGAGGAGGGACTGCAGTGCTCTACAATGTCATCAAAAATGCATAAGCCCCACTGCCTATCTGGCCACGGCCTATGTGGACACTGCATCAGAAACAGATAACATGTAAGCCAGCTGACATCCGCTCTTTTCAAACAGTCACTGATTCTACCAGCACAACAAGTTCAGTGTAGCAGTAGTCTAGAATTGTTAGCTAGTTCTCCACAGATTAAATTTAGTCTTACAGACAGTTTTTACAATTATACTAGCAGCAGTACAATAAACAAAATAAAATCAGGGCAAATACCAAATGTCACTAAGGGGGTATGGGCTTTAGGCTAAATCTCTTACATCTACGTTATGCTCAGTTACCCATTCCATACAGTTATTCCCACTAATCTGTCAAACATTTCTGGGTCCTCTTTTTGAAATCTCCTTTAGAGAGGCCCAAACACTCCTAAGGCAAACTAAATTTCTCAAAATTGTTGTTTTATTGTATCAATGATTCTGATGATTTTGTAACACAACAGGCACAATGAGGACAGCACTGCAGATGCTCAAAAAGCATCAGGTAACAGCCTGCACAATGCACACCAGACCCACAATAAAAGCTTTGAAATGCCTCTTTTTAGGGAAGCAGTGATTGCTACATTTTGTCTACCAAGTTCTCTGAGGATACAGCAGGGAAGCCCTATCACATATCAGAACAAATCAAAGTCAAATGAAAACAATCCAAAGTACTTACAATTAGGTTGACAATTAGTGGTAATAGCCTTTCAAACCATGGTAACACCTTCTCCTTGTAACTGCTGAATATCGAGTGCAAAATGTCTGACACTTTAGTCAAAATATAAACGTCACTATCATCCTGATGGGAAAAGAATGAAACTCACATTGAGACAAACAGCCTTTAAAATAACCGGAGTCATATGAAATGCCAAAATCTCTAAATTAATGAAATAAAGCTCTTAAGATCTTTTTTTAAAAAGCCAAATTTAAAAACATCTTAAATTCACTGTTTTTCAACTCTCGGTATTATGTCTGAAGTTGCTTGCTATTTAGAGTGCTCAATCATGGACTAAAAGGTTTGTTCGAGGACACTTTTTGTTCTGTTAAGCACTGTTCCAAGGATCCCTTTATAGAAGACAGAAGACCCTTTCCTGGAGCATACAAATACTGTAACAAGCCTTTATTGAAAAGTAAATAACTAAACTGCCTTTGTGACAGAAGGCTGTGGCAAAAAAAAATAAGGAATATTGTTTCCCTCTATCCCTCAGCTTCAGCGTTTACTTTGATGCATTAACTTGACACATTTACACTGATGCGTTAAGCTGGGGAAGCAAAGATCTCTAGCTCAGATTCAGCTACCAACAGATTATATTTGCAAATGAAGAAAGAAAGTTGTTCCCTGGACCTGCTTGTGTTGAGAAGAAAACTTCTCCAGTGAGAAGCTAGAACATATTTCTAACACGAAGGGCACAGTACCATCACAGAAAATTTAAATTCTTCCAGTTTAGACAATTGCTGCACTGCCAAGGTATAATTTGAGCAATACCTCTGGAAAACACAGGCAAATGAAAGCAGAAAACAAACAGAAGTCCCCACAATGCTGCTGCATTAAACCAGGTTGCCCATCTGGCTTCGTATGCAATTCCTGCTAACAGCCAGTTCAACAACTACTTAAAGCAGTGCCATGCCTGGTAACTTAGTAAAATCAATGAGATCAAATGTGAGTAAAAGCATTTAAAGAAATCCTTTGAAACTATGCAGAGCATAGATATAGCTGCTGTGGAACTACTCTTTTTTGCTAATTTTTTAATGTCTTACCAATGCAAAAAAAATACATTAAAAGGATTACAAACAGTAAGAGAGGCCATTTGGAAGCAAGAACATTGAACAGTTTCTGCTGTCCATTTTGTTCATTCCCAAAACAGAAAATCAGAAGAGGCTTTTGAGCAAGATTTGAGTTTTATTATCACTTGGTATTTATTCACTTGATATTTATATATATATTACTATACTGCTATGTAGCTATATATACACATACAATATTTCACTTGATATATTAATATCACTTGATATTTACTATCACTTGACCACAAGGAGTATGCAGACACCAGAATTTAACACTTCTGAACGTTGGCCAATATTCCTAAAAGGGGCATAAGAACTATATTCTTATTTAAGGAAATATTTACATAGGGATGCATGACCCGCTCGGATGCAATCTGGAGTCCAAGAACAGGTTAAACTCATGTACATAAACTTCACTATTTTTTTTATGCATCATGTAGTACAAATACTTCCTACTAATTTTTACTGGGTAGCGTCCATTTCTTATAAGCAGTAGTGAATTACCATTTCTAATTATGTTCCCCATAACAGGGAAGATTCAATAGAACAATTGTATCCCCTCTTCAGTCATCTCTACCTCAAATTAGGAGGTAGGATCAGCATCTGAGCAGGCATGTCATGTTGGGACCCTCTCGGAAGGAAGCACATTTTGCACAGCTATTCATCCTGCTGTCCTTCTCCAGCACTAATTTTTAGGTCTTTTTTGAGACAGGCTCCTGACCTAACGTGTCGGAGCCCAGGCATTAGGAGCATGATCAAAACTAAAAAGCAACCCCAGCCTACAAAAGCGTATAAGAAACAAGCCTGCAAGACGAACTTTGAATGCCAATAGCATTACAGGCACTGTTGATAAAGAACTCACCAGCAGATTGCTTAAGAAAAAAAGAAAAAAGAAAAGGTTTATCTTGTTTGAGGAGGAAGAAAATGAAAAGCTACATTCCGAGCAACTACTTTCAACACACTGGACAAGGATTCCTTTTGCATATTCCAATTTCAGACATGCAAGTGTGACCCAAAGGGATAATTCCCACCGGAAGTTTTGAAGAAATATACCAACAGTACACTTTCCCTGCTAAAAATAATTCTGAGAATATGTGCTATGCTTTCTGCAGTGTGTCATATTTGTGTTATTTATTTCTGTCCTGATACTCTGTAGCAGAAAAAAAAATTCCTAGATCAACTTACTTCATCTTGTAATGACTCTTCAACTTGTTCATCATAGTCTTCATCTTGTCTTTTCACTAAATTAAAGAACAAGTATTAAACCATTTTAATACTGCTGCAAGTATGCGAGAAGCCTGGGAAGGGCAAAAAGGATGCTGAAAGAGGAACATAATATCTGAAGATGCAACAAGGGTTTCTAGTCCTTAAATAAGCTTTAAAGAGCTTTCACAGAGAAACAGAAAAAAAACATATTTCAGACAGAGCATATAAAACAGCATGAGAAACCAGCAATAGAAGTAAACACACCGCAAGGACAGGGAAGTGCATACAGGTAGGACAACACTGCTGCTTTAAGAAAACTGCAGAGTTCAGGTTGTAAAAGTGCCAGGATGCTACAGGCATGTTCTGCTTTAAGAATTCCCTCTATCACACACTAACATGAATTCAGGATAACTTACCTTGTCTTAATTCTTGATTTTTAAAGTGCTCTTCTAGTTTTCCTTTCAATATCCCTCCAAGTTCTTCAAAGTGTTCGTTGTTGAGGCATCCATCTCCCATTACTTCAATGCACTAGTGAAGCAAAGATATTTTTTCAGTATGAAGTAAACATGCAGTCACAGTGGAACTAAAACATGCAGTAGATGTATTGATACAAGTTTTGCTTTAAGTGATCATCAGCAGAAAAAAGAATTAACAGAACATTTATATTGCAATCAATTCTCCAATTAAAGAAATAAGGCATAATACCCATGTTCATTTCAGCCACATGAGTTGGTATCTTGTAGTTAAAATTAGGAGAAATTTGGTATTCATTTTAGGCTAACTCACTTCTATTTTTTAAGCAAGAATCAAAATGCCAGTGTAAGGCTAAGTTTCAGTCAGCTATGGCAATGTTTATAGTCAAGCTACATACACTCCCACATGCAAACCATAACCAGAACACATTCAGCGGTGCCTCTGCATTTCTGCTAGTCATTTAAAACAACACGAGTTTTCTTTCTCACTGCAAAAAGCTACCAACAGCAGCACCCCAACGTTTCTAAGAGAAACTCGGTTACCTTTGCAAACGAGTGCATGATTTCTGAGAGCACGTCCGAGTCGGGCTCCGTGCCGATGGCCTTGATGAGCGCGTCGCACATGAAGTGCCACATCTGCGTGAGGTACTCGGGCCCGCGCACTCGCGCGCACTCCAGGAGCAGGGGCATCGACTCCGCCGCTGCCACCCGCACACGTTGGGGCGTTAAGGAAAGCGCATGAGCATGGCCAGCACGGAGTGCTTAGAACTCAAACAATAATTACTACTGCAAACTTACTATTTTCCTACCCAAACTGTTATGTTACCACGCTCTTCTGCATTTGGTTTCCCCATTAGACGCACATCAAGATCATAGCAAAACTGAACTGTTTGCTATTTAAATGTTGTTACCTGTCTCAGGCCACGACAGCCCAGTTTTCCAAAGTCTTGCTTGCTTCACTGACACAAACTATACTTTCTGTATTGTTTGCTTTCAACACCTCAGACAACCTTACTTTTAAAGAGAAACTGGGGAAGGTGGGGGAGAGACTGGATTCATTACTTAAAATGCTGTGTGTAAAAAGAGGTTCTCGGAAAAAAAACCTGTAACACACCATCTAAAACTGCTGCCTCACACTTGCAATGTATGTAGGAGAAGAATATGCACAACCTTTTGGTTCTTCCAAACTACATTTCCATTTTCACAACAGAATTCATGAAAAGGATATCATCATGGAAATAGAACTTCAATAAGGGAACCATCAGCTTTACTACTTGCTCTGTGTATTCCACAAATCCTTCTTTTAGCTCCTTTGCATAGCAAACCTGAAACCAAAACACAGCAGTGCCAGCGCTGAGTGAAAATATTATTACTAATATTCTAAAATTATGGAAAAACCAATTGGGGAAAGCTGAGCAAAGAGATGGTTAAAAGGTTGAGTGAGTTTGTTTTTGAAAGAAGATATGCAATAATGTGTTTACCCACACATTAAGGTGGGTACTTAAGGTACTTTACAGAGACCCAGATAGCAACATGAGTTCTTGCTATTAATCCATATTTTTTCTTTTTCTTTTTAAAAATCAAATTCAGAAACCTCATTTTTTTTTTCAAAAATAAACTGTTTATTCTTTACTTTGCCAATTCTTTAAGAGTTCTATTGAAGTAAGCGAAAAACATCTGCTCATCTTAAAAACTCAAGCCCCAAGTACAAAGAAATGTTTAATCAAGTAAACAGCATAGTAAACAGCCCAAAATCCAAGTAGTGTTTCACCCTAAGAAACACAGGCTTAATTTGATACCATAACAAGTACTTTTATTACACATTTTGGCTTCAAATTTGCTAGTCCAGCAATAAAGTGGATCACTAAGACTGTTCTATTACTCACCAGCATCTGGCACGCAGTTGCTTTTTCCTCAAGGCCTGCAGTTTTAATTCCGAAACTTTGCTGATCTCCCAAGTTTACAAATTCCCAGCCATCATCATCGCTCATATTCTCCATATCTTGTGCTGTTACACAAAGCAAAAGAATTCTAAAAATGCTACAGAACCTTTTATTTCAGTATCTTTTCAAAGAAAAGATTATCTTAAACTTACTGTCTAAAAGAGCTACTTCAGGCTTAATGGAAGCTGTCTTCATCAGAGGTCCCATGACAACAGGAAGGTACTGCTGAAATTCCTTTCCAAGGATTTTACACATTCTGGCCCATGCCGAGATCATGTAAGAAATCTACAAACAAGATTGCAGTCAGACTTTATGATTCATATTTTATTTTCATGATTGTTTAAAAGGAAAGTGTAAGAGAAAAACATTATACAATAGGACTATTTTTTTCCAGAATTTGTCAACGGTGCATAAAACATTTCAAGGAGGAAAAAAGCTAGTTTAACATGCAAGATATATAAAAATGCATCTTCCAAACATCTCCAAAACAGTTGCAAGTAGCCATGCACTGACAGTATATCTTATAAAAGTTTCTATATACATAAAAAGGGTAATAATAAAGGATGTACTTGCAGTGCAATCATGACTGTCTTGAAAAGTAAAACTTCAATAAGAAATACAGAATTTCCTTAATTTAAATGAGCTCCATTCCCAAAAACTGAGAGACACCATTCTATTGTGTTTTCAGAGGACCATGTCAAAAGAACTGTCCACTTATTAGAAGAGCCATCTAATAAAACTCGTGGAACTATTTATAAAAGGTGACAGCAAATGAATAGACCATACAATGTCAAATAAAGTAGTTACTAATAGAAGAGGAATGACTGCACACACGCTAAAACTTCCTCAGCAAATACAGACCCTGCAAGGCAGACCAGATGCACCGCTCTGAAGAAATATCTGGTAATTATGAGATTTACTAAGCAGATTCTAGGACATACCTAGGGCACCAAGTCTTAGTTTTTGTAAGACGGGGTGAACAGTTGCTTTAATAGTGTAATTACATTTCTTCGAAATGTCACAAGTATAAAGAGTACGTTAAATACTAGCCAAGTGACGTTGCTATAAAGAGATACTTTTTAATCTACCTGTGGATCATCATCTTCTAGATCACTGAAGTCAGTCTGTGTCTTCAACAGCAGCTGCATGACATCCGAGGCATCCTGCATAAACTAGAAATAGGAAACAACCATAAGTGTTTTTCAAGTCAAATTTGACTTCAAATTAGTCCTTTTCCAGGACTCAGAACCAAACAGGTTAAGTGATCATTAGTACCCAACACACTCAAAGCACAAGCTGGAGTTGGAAGTGCTTTGAAATGAAGATGAAAGTGAAAACACAAGTTCTTCTCTTGGCTGCACCACGAAGTCATCATGCACTTAAGCCACCATACTTTTATTCACACACGAGAAAGCAAATGGACAACTATTAGAAAAGCTCTACATGAGGATTAATGTTCACAAAAAGAATCTTACAATTCTAACTTCCCCAAGTACCCTCCCTACTATTTTGACTTCTCTGTGATAGTGGGATAAGCCAACAACACGAGCACACTATCCATAAGCTAGTAGTACTTTAGGTCATGTCAGGTGCCCCCATGATCTTACATACCTACCAGCTTTCAACTCCCTTCCTTGTGCTAAATACTATAATCCACTTCTAAGAATGGACACTAAAAGGATTTCTAGCAGTCCTCCAAGCAAAAATTATCAGAGATTACTTCCACTTAATAATAGGTTTTAAATTTAGTTACATAAATGGCTAAGTCTGCTTGGCAGACATTCTTCTAAGCCAAGGGAAAGGACAGAAATTATTTTACTAGTACTGTTTTCCTAATATGTACATCATGCCATTTGATTTAAAATGCTAATTTTCCTGTCTTCAGGACTCAGTAAAATTAAAGACTACAGACAATTCAAACTTGTTAGGAGCTGTAAAGCTCCTATATAGTCCATTACAGTTGTTCCTCAGCCTTTTTACAGATGTGCATTTTAACCAACATAACAACAAGGAAAGTTGTTGTTAAATATATCAAACTTCATAACAAAAAATATGGCAATGCTACCAGAAGCACATTCAAATCATCTTAGTTTTCTGCTTCTAAAAGCTATGTTAATGTTAAGCATCCTTTTAGCTATGCACATTTTAGTCTCTATTCTGACACTGCCTGAATGAGACTTTCCACTATTTCTTTTGGGAAAGGAAACAAAAGTAGAAATAAAAAGTCAGCTTCACTTTCGACAGCCATCCAACCCTAGGTGTTTAACAGATGAACGCAACAATACCTCAAAACGAACACAAGGGTATTTTAAAACATATTTAGGCAGTTCAAAGGTTCAACGACACCAGCTTACCTTTTCTTTACCAACAGCGAGACCAATTAGGCTGATGCATTCGATAGTTTTTCCTCGTAGAAGCCTGAGTTCCTTTTGAACAGCATTCTCAACAATGTGTTTTAAAGAGGGCATAAATAAGTCATAGTAGGGAACAAACTTCTCCTCTGCTGTATCTGCAACTGATGCAATTGAAGTCACAACTTGCTCCAAAACTAGCTTAGTACCTTTCTGTATCAACTTGGAGAGGGAAAAAATAAGAAGAAAGGATTATATTTCTAAACCACAAGTTATATTTTAAGCAAGCCACACCTAAAATTCTGTGTGTTTTGATTCTTATCAGCTGATAAGAATGTCAGCAGATATGTCTACTGGTTTATTTCAAATGTTATGTTCAGCTACAGAGACTTCAGGTATGTGACAAACTACCCTCCACAAAGTGACTCATTCAGTATACTATACCTCTTGCAACTTTATCACCATAGTGGAATGAAGATGCTTCACTAGGTTATCCAAATATGGAATAAGCAGCGACTTGGGACAATCTTCAGTGAAGTTTATGAGTGCAGCAGCCGCGTGGGCTTGGACACGCTGGTTGCCTTGGTCTTCCATGGTCTGCAGAAGAGCTGCTATCACCTGCAACAGGAAAACTTGTTTTCAGATAAAGAGGCAAATTTCTGAGTGGAACATGGCATAATCACTTTTTTTCCTGTTGATCTACAACTTGCCTTCTCATGAAATTTCTTTTGGAAACCAGGTGCAAAGTCTGTTGCCATCTGTCCAATTGCATTACAAGCAGCGTATCTTACCCTCGGATGCTGAAAAAAACAATCCCCTCAAAGAATTAACAAGCAGTCAAAACAGCAGAAGCAAAAACATTTTGATATAATTATCTGAATTAGACTCACAGGATCCTGAAGGAACAGCAAAACAAAATTAACTATCTCATTCAGAATTCCTTCCATCTGTTGGTGGCAACCTTCCCCAATGGCTGAGAGGGCCATCAAGCCCGCGTGCCGGTACTTCCAGTCAGCTGCAGGAGACAACAAGAGCAATCATAATTTTGGAAACTACATACCACGAGACACACAAATCACCTGCTTTGGGATGGAAAGTAAGGGGGAAGGAGAATTGATTAAGCAATTTATTTATTTATTTTTTTAAGATACTTTTCCTTATGCATAACTGCAATGGTGCACGTAACCAAATCTGGTTAGTTGATCCAGACCTAGAAGAAAGTTCTGAACTGTTGAGACAAATATGCATCTAGGACAATGCTTGAGAATTGCATTTTAATTAAATGAAGCAAACAAATGAAACATCAGGATAACGATTCCCCACTCCCACTTTACTTTCCTCCTCTGAACATTATCAGAACAGAATTCCTAGCACCAGAGGAAACAGACTCATCACCAGTGTGATTTCATCCCTCTAAAAGAGACAGGTCTTACAGGCCTTAACTCCCTTCTACAGGTACAACAGAACCAGATATTTCCTAACCTTGAAGATGTAAGTACCGACAAGTCAGATTAATGAGCCTCCAGTAAACTTAATAAATGTTTAAGCTTTGCAGCTGGTACCTTCTTTGAGTACCCTATATTCCATATCTAAGTACCCTATATCCCATATCTAATATAGCAGCCTTTCTCAAACTGTGTTTTAAACTGTTAAGGTAAGAAAAGAACTCAGAAGTTCTGTGTTATCTTCTATTTTGAAGGCTGCAAGCACAGGTCACTGGAAAGTGCATGCAACCAATGCACAGTGGTTATCTGAATATTTAAGCAATTACAGATATTTGAAAAATGAAGAATTCAGAGCAACTGATAAGAATATATGGAATGTGCTTGCAAGCCAAACACTAGAATCAGCATACCAAAACCACAGCCAGCCCACCAGCGAGTTCCACTGCTCTGGGATGCATTAAATTCCACCAGAAACAAGTTCTCCTGGATGGGCTGTAAGGTATTAATGCTTCACTATAAAAGGGGCTTTTCTAAAGGGGAAAAAAAAATCTGAGCTATAGCTTAAAGAGCAGCAGCTTAGGCACGCTTAATGTACTGTGCAGCACAGTACACAGATTTAGAGAGAATGCTCTAAAGGAAGAGAACGTCTTCTCTTGTTCACATTTAATTCACAGACAGCAAGGTTAAAGACTGCAGTTTGACATCTTCGTTTAGTTGTCCATGGTGTGTAGAAAAAATACATTGCATGCAAGTTTGATGGACTTCTGTCCAAAAGGTCTGAATTTCCAAGTCTACAGCATTTCCAGTTCTTGTTACTGAATTCAAAAGAGGAAGTGTTAAAAAAAAGAAAAAAAAAAGAAAAAAAAAACTTTACAGGAAGCTTTACAAGTTATGAACATTTTTGGAAAGGTTAGAATGGTAAGAATTTATGACTACTTACGGTTCTGAAGCATTTGCATAATATGTTCCTTAATCATGGGTAAAACAAGTTTTCCTCCAAGGCCACATGCCATCCTGTCCAATGCACTCTCACCAGCAACTGCATTGCTAAATAACAGTTATAAAAATATCAATGGTTTGATATCCACAATAAATCAAACAGTTCAACAGGGCACAAAGGTGCCTCCCTTGCAGTTATGTTCCTTCAAACTTTTACCATCTGAATATATATGATTCTCCATAAGTAAATAGAGCATGCCCAATCTAAAATACACACTTATATCAGGAATGCTTCAGTTACAAAATGTTCATTTACACTCACATCGCATTTATTCAATGGGCTACAAATAATAAATGCTTAAGCCTAATATCTGAGGAACTTGAGTCTAGGACTGAAATTATGGGAAGAATTTTACAATAACTGCATGTATTTAGAAAGCAATAAATTTAAATTGCTATCAATTAAGCAATAATTCTGGCCAGCATATTTTGTATAAAAGTCGTGAGAAGCCACATGGCCCAGTTTGGAATTGCTAAAAACCAAGGGAACCAGCAGAACACAAGCTTTAGCATTTAAGAAGTGTTTCTTTGTGTGCATGTGTGAAGCTGCAGTACCAGTACTCTATTGTCATGCATTTCTTGCCAGTGACTCAGGCAGAAAACATCCAATCTAGGTGAGCAATCTGTGACTTGCAGCCAGTTCCAGAACCGAGAGCAGCCAAACATTATCTGTGCAAAGTGATTTGCTCCACCCAATAGAATTGTTCAGAAAAGGGGGGAAAAAAGTTTCCAGGACACAGCTAACTGCTGTTACAGTCTGGATATGATCAGAGTAATGACTTAAAGTTATTACAGTGCATCCTGAACACCCTTGCTGACAGAAAATAAATAAATAAAAAACAAGCACCAGCCACTGTCAGAAATACAGAGGTCTTCAAACTAGCCTGCCCGAATCCCCAAGTCTCATAACAAACCATAAGCCGTCTAGAAATTCACAAAGGTGGACAAAGATACCCACAATGTTGTATTTTTCTTCAGAGATGCAGCTTAATCAAACAGAACCATCAACAGCATGAAAACGGAGCATGAGTGCTGAACATTTTCATTGCAGCAAATGTACAAAAATAACAGCAGCTCTCTCACGAATTCCTTGAGCTCTTTGCTTTCACCATTAACTCATACAAACAACTCGAGGAAATAATGATCCTATGAGAGTGATGACATACCTCCTTGCAACATTTTCTTGCCTTTGCCAAGGGAAGAGGAAGTTGGGTTAATCTCTTCCTGCTCTATGAAGTCAGACTAGAAACTGGAAACACTAAAACATTCTGATTTTTGTGTGGGGGCTGACTCACATCCCCTTTGGTCAGAGCAAGCACACCCTAACCAGGCCGCAGTAAGCATCGCCCTGCTTCTGGGACTGCACAAAATCCCAAGCTTCCTCCACAGCTACGGAGACGCCAGCACAAGGACAAGTTGGCACCGTGAGGTAACCGGCACTGCAGGCGGGGGGAACAAACAACAACATGGACGCCCCTGCCAAAAAAATAAACTATGACCACGAGCTCAGTCGCCAGAAAATAACTGCTACTTAGTATTTGCGTTTGAGCCTCAATTCCTCCAATTATTCACAGGGCCAGAGAAGCAAAGTTTCTCCCTTAGGCCTAGTTTGTTGAGCAGAACCTGTTTTCTGGTCTTTGCTCACCCTACCTGCAATTTCTACCCCCTGCTCTCACACACACACACACACACACACACACACACAGAAACCCCAAAACAAAACCAAAAAACTTCACATGGAAAACCACAGTCAACTAACTTGCATTTAAAAGAACAAAATTTTTTACACTGACAAAAAGGACAAATTTGCAGGCCTCATGAGGATGATACTGAGGACATACTAAGTTGCCAAAAACAAGTCATCTGAATAAGTTTCCACACCCTGAAAGACTAGTAGCATTTAACTTTTTTTCCTCTTAGCTTAAAGATTATATGCTATTTCCCCTTGAAATTTAGCTGGACAGAGTCAAACCTAACAAACCTTAATA
The DNA here is from genome assembly GCF_059628265.1 of Tinamus guttatus. NCBI lineage: Eukaryota > Metazoa > Chordata > Aves > Tinamiformes > Tinamidae > Tinamus > Tinamus guttatus. Next base: position 2,847,285 of record NW_028288714.1, on the reverse strand, counting down.
CAGTGGGGCCAACAGTTCTACCCATGTGGAAAAAAAAAGGTGAGGAAAGAAAACAGGTCAAAAAGTCCCACTGCATCATGAGAAAGAAGGAGTCAGAAAGAGTTTCTTTGAATTCAGTTAGCAAGAGGAACAACAATAACAACAACAAATATTCCCAAACAAACAGACTAAACAGGCTCCTCCATAAATTCCTATTCAAAGTGGCTCTGCATGCCTGGTACCTAGGAGAAGTCTCTCTATATAACTCAGTGGCAAATTAAGACATTTTCTATAGCCTGTCTTCCTACAAAGATTTCAAATGAAACTGTACGTTTAAATACTGAGGGGAGGGAAAGGATTGGCAAGACTGAACAGGAAATATTTCAAGACAAATGCATATAGAAGTGCACAGGACCAAGTTTGGGAGACTGTTTCAGAGAAGAAAGTTGCACAGTTAGTAACTTGATTTGATCAGTCATTAGTAAAGAAGCATCAATAAAAAGTTCTTCTCCTCAGTATTCCTCCTTCAGGATTCTCTTCTCTTTCACGCATTTGGTAAAATTTTAGTGTACTCTGTGACAAACTATTCTGAACTACTAGTTACAACTACCTGAGTCTTGGAGACTCTAGACCTGACAAAAGTGTCAAAATTGGTAAATGAACACCAGTGTCTTTGCAGAAGTGTGGGGATAACTACTACATTATTTCATGTTTCATTCTATCCGTACTTGGACAAAAGCACACAAACTGCTATCATTCCAGGGAAAAGCCGGGGCAAGCTACAAAGCAGGCAGAGATGAACAAAACAACAGGACTAGGCATCTTTAATAGATGTTTCTCACCTCGGGATCAACAGGAAAAGCTACCTGTAGCCATACTAGCAGATTTAAAATAATAGCCTAATGTACAGTTTTCAGTTAGATGACCAGTGATCAATTCCACTGTGCATTCTGATGTCCTTCCAGGCCACCACAAGGGCACAGACCTAGTAAAGACTGGTTGGAGATGACTGAGCAGGTCAATATATCCTTCAGCCTGGGTTCTAGCTACACCAGGATATGCCCCATACTTAGAAGGCTAGGAGTAATGACTTATGAACAGAGTAACAAGTTACAGAAGGAATAAAAGTTTGAAAACTTGAAAAAGGAAAAAGGAAACAGGCAATCAGATATGCAGCTTGAATGTAGAATTACAGCAATACATGAATCCTGAAAGAGCTAAGCAGAGTTGAACAGTACGCAAATAACCCACATATGAACTGTACTTGAATGCAGGTATAGTTACTTGTAATTCTAAGCCACTTAAATTAGTTTTCTGCTGCTTATAGTGTCAATTCATATTATGATTTTAATTGTCACCCCTATGGTCTAGGAAGAGATAAGAATATTGCTCAACTGGGGGAGTAAGATTAGATGAGTTAAGATAGAGTCAAAAAAGCAATTGGTTGCATCCTGCTGTTACAAACTGTCAGACAGTCTTTACAGAATAGTGAACAAGCTAGTTTCAATTACCTGTCAAAATCATCATCTTCAAGCTCATCTGCATTTGCCCAGTCTTCATCTTCTTCTAAATCAACCATCATCGCTAACATTTGAGGAACTGGGGGGAAAAAAAAAAAAAACAGTTACTTTCTTACAACATATTCTCAAATAACAAGCCTAAGTTGCAAGTAGTTCTTCCTTCAAAAATAAACAACAAAATAAAAAACATCTTCCAATAATAGACAGCTACGTCTATCTGACACAAATTGACAGATGGGTATCATACAATAGTTCAGCATGGTTATTCAGGAGAGTATTTCCTGAATATTCAAATACATTAAAAAACAACCTAATAACAAAAAAAAACACCCTGGTATTTTCTCACCAAGACTCATATTAAAATATATATATTTTTTTTAAGACAATGAGATTTGAGAGTTGAGTTCCATTTATAAAGTCTGTAACGTGCATGAAAATTAAAGCAGTAAATATATTTTAAGAAGTCAGAAGCACTTCATCTATTTCTCTGAGGCTCTGACATCATCCTTGGAATATATATTGATAAAGAGAACATACCCACTATGGAGGAATAACGCTTGCTGCTCAGTTTCACTAACACGATCACAGTCATTTAACAGTAAAATTCACCACTTGGCATAAAGTCTTAGTTTTAGAAAAAGTAGTAGTTTAGAATTTGAGGTAGTCCCCAAAACAATGTAATAGACTCATAACTTGATATACCCAGCCCCTTGCACACAATCCATCAGTTTTCTACTTCTACCTCTGCAGACCAGAGGTTTGCTCTTCTCGATATAAATCTTTCTTTACAAACTTTATCACATTATCCAAGCACCATACAATAAATAACATCCAGTTTTCTGACTTGTTCACAAAGCAAACACAGGTGCAGTCATTTGGTACTGTTGTCTACTTTATGACCAGGTAAGTGCCCACTACTGTGCATTTCAGAAGCCAAAAAGTGAAAAGCATTCCTTGCACTTTCCGCACGGAGCAGAGGTGCGGTGAAGCGGTCCCTACTTCTCACCACCCTAACTGCTCAGACCATTCTCTTGAGGTTAAGATCACCCATGCAAAAAGCCTCACTTCGCCCTACAAACAAATTTTCAGTCAAATACTCAGTCCTTGAGCTTTAAGAACTTTTTTAGGACAGTCTAGAGCACACTCTGAAACCAAGCATTGCAGTTAAGCTTTCAGAAACCCAGCTCAAACTGGTGGGCACACGGCAGCTCGTGCTGCTGCTCGGGTTTATTGCAACTGATTAGGTAAGAAGTCATCATACGTGTTACTATGATCTACACAGAGGCACAATCCTAAGTAAACTCAACATCTCCATTCTCCTAGACAGGTGATAAACTCCTCATTAGCTGATGATGTAAGAAACTACTACTCACTGACAGCATGAATTGCTTGGTATGGCCATGTTTCTTCAGCTATAAATTATGCCATGGCTGCAGCAAGCTTAAAAGTGCTTTTGTATACATACTGGGATAACTTCATGGACACTACGAAGTCTTGAGTGCGATACCCAGATGTCCGAGTACTACACACTTGTCATTGAAAATAGTTTCCTCAAAAGTAAAAAATATACTGCCCAGAAGCTCTTTTCAAACACAATAAGCATACATGTAACACATTATAACCCAATCAAAAGACAGCAGATCTACTATAATCTGCCACAAATGCTACACGGCACCAAAAACAGCATTGCATCCATTACTACCAACAGGTAGAGCTGGAAACGGCCACTCAAAGCTACCTGGCTACGATCACATCTAGAACCCACAATCTTCTAAACGTTTTCTTCTTTATGATTAATATCGACTTCGTTGTCAATAACACCAGTTTTTCAAAGAAGCATTGTTTAGGAAGAATTGTGTGTTCAACTTTTGACATTGTTCCAAAAAGTCTCCGGGGTTTCACTGGCAACAACATTTATACTTGGTTATAGTCAAGCTAGAGACAGGCTGCTAAGCCCCGTTTACTGTCTGAATGTGTCAGGACCAGCCATTTTCTGGAGACAGAGCTAAGAAGCAGCCAGAACTGTTCCAGACAGAACAGTAAACCCTTTGGTATCTTAAATATTGAGCTCAAGGAGGGAAGCCTGAGTCCAAGTGCATTTCCGGGGAGAGGTACACAAGACACAGACTCACTTCTAAGTCAGCACCAGGTTTCGCAAATCAACCTTAGATGATGTTTTTGCTTAAGACTCAATTCCAGCTATGAAAACTAAAGTGATTTTTTTAAGAAAAGCTTTTAAACATAAGCACAAAAACAAGACAGAAGGTATCCTCTCGGTCTACCTTTGTATTTTTCTCCAAATATAATTGCTTTAAGAACTCTGCAAAATTATCTTCTTCTACCTTAGTGATTGTTTAATATTACAAGTGATTTTAAGGTGGGTTGCAAACCAAAGGCATTTCATTCCCCCTCAGTCCCTCAAACATGCAACGTTGTCTTTGTTTCCCACATAATAACACACATATCTAGACAAGCACAAGTGTGACTGGGGGGCAAGAGGGAAGGGAATCCTTCCTAAGAGCAGGCCACACTGCTGGGTCAGTGCCATGACCAGTCCTTAAAAAGGGATAAAACACACAGAATTATAAGAGTATATGCCATTTAAAAGCACTGCTGCTGGGATTGTCCAGAAGATGAAGCTACTTTTTAATATCTTAAAGGATACTGCATGATTAAAGAAGCCTCCTCAAAGGATCTACAGTCTACATTTTATATAAATACTTAGGCTAGTTAGTCTTATTTAAGTGTCTCATTTCTTAACTCGCAGCTTTAACTCAACATTGAGGCTCAACATGCGTGCTGAATTCCTTCAGTCCTCCGAGTTGCCAGCACCACAGAGTATCTGGCCTACATACCAAACTTTAAACGTAGGACTTCAGCACTCAATGCACCAGCCTTTCTTTACAGGCCAAATTTCCAAAACCAGCAGAAAAGCATGAAACTAGTATTTTCCTTGGAAACACCTACTGAGGAGTACACTGCCATTTTATGCAAATTGCTGTGGCTGCATAAGCACAGATTAATTTACGAAAAGTCACGAGAAAAGGCCTTCTCCGTAAGAAAATGGAAATCAGGATGTTGCTAAGAGCTGCCAGCACCAGCAAATACAAACTCAGGCATGGTTTTGCTACTTAACACCTGCAAAATCAGTTTAACACTGTAAAGGAAAGCAAAATACTTAAGGAAAGAAAATGAGCACAGTACTTACTGGCTTGTGCAACAATGTTTGTGTGTCTCCTCAGCATAGCAGCAGCAGTTTCTGACAAGGTCACAATTACTTCAAGTGCCAATTGACGCTGCATGTTACTGAGACTGGCATCTGCACACAGCTAATCCAGAAGATTAGAGCAAAATGGTTACAACAAAAGTTTCAAGAAGAAAAAGATAAAAGACAAAGCTGCAATTAAACTCCTATGTTTACCTTGAGACTTAGTTGCAAGGTAGGCTCTAAATGTGGTCGTAAATACTTGGGAACAGTATCAGCAATTTCTACAAGGGACTTCAGGACAGAGTCATCATTTTGGTAACAGGAATCGTTTACAGCCTATAAAAGACATAAGACGAAGATAAGACTAAATAAAAAGAAAGCAAATAATGCTATGAATGGAATTATAAAGTGATAAAACAAAGGATCAAAAATTAAGCAAGCTTTCTGGAAATAAGTTTTATGTTTATACTGCTGCACACCTCCAATTTTGACCAATATTTAAACTTAACCCACATCACCAAAACTAAAAAATAAGGTCACAAATCAGAGGTGCTAACACACACACACAAACACACGATACTATTTTTTGACAAGTACAGCTTCAAAAAGCACTTTCAATAAAGAACAACTCAAAATAAATCTGTCAAAAAGAAATAAAACTCCTAACTGCTTTCACAGTGTTATGTGATTACAGCTTTGAATGGCCTAAGCTTACCAAACCAAGAACATCAAGTTTTCATAATCCCCATTTTTTTCCAGATAACCACTGAACTAAAACAGATTTTTCAGTTTTAGTCACAGGACACAGGAAAAATCAAGATCTTATAAACACCTTTTCTGACCCTTAGCCACATTCTGAAATGTAATTTAAAACTTATTTTTAACTTACCAGATTGATATTCTAGTACCGCAACACCACAAAGTTACTCAGTGATGTTAAAATTCTTCTAGAAGTAGGACAGGAAAACCCCAAATAGGAAATAAAAAGATCTTTAAAAACACCTTTGGGGTTTTGAAAGGAAATTTTACTAGCAAAATATCTCATATTCTAATATAGAAATGTTTTAAAAAGTGAAGTACTAGTTGCTAGCTACTAACTGTAAAGTTTTAAGACTTTAATCTTGAATCCATCACTTCTCATAATGCCACTCAATTAACCCACACTTCCACTTCTAGAAGAGAAGCACCGTTTAATGTAAGAACTGAGAGGCTCTCTTGTATCTTTGTTAAAATCTTCTTTATAATTGTTATCATTCTTCCTCTAGCCAACGTGATATTTACTGGAAGTTTATTTTAAATTCTGTGTTTTATACTGACTACAACTTGACAGCGTGTTAAAGCAAGTTCATTGCTATTTTTAGTCTTTGTTTTTGAAGCAATAGGTTCCAAAGGCACAGGGAGCCTCAAGAGGCAGTGGCAGTTTTCAGCAGCAGGGAACACAGGCAATAACAGGTCAGTTGAAGCAGTTTTACCTTTACAGCAAGTTAAATGTCCCGGATGCAAGAATTCTACTAGGAATTCTGAAAGTACAACTACGACCACAACCATTATAGACGTTTAACTGCAAAGACGGAATTGTTAAGTCAGAACTTTAATTTTAGATTGTTTTAAGCTCTCTAATACAACAACAAATAGAACTTCAACAGCAACAACAAAAAGTATCCAACTGACTCCAAAGGTCACTCACTATTCTAACATATCCCACCTCCTATTTATAAACTCAGATCTACATATCCAGCTTGTATTACCACAGCCAGATAATCTAGTCCTTCCTGCAATAAATATTTTGAGACAGATTTTATAACACAATTCTGTACTCTACAGTTCCAAAATAAAGCTTGAAAATACAAGCCAAATGCAATAATGCAGTGTTTAGCATATGCTTTTACAGCCTATAATAGTAGCTTTGAGACTTGTATCACACATTTAAAGGTGGGCTGTTAGTCTGAAGTCTAAAAACAGCACACTATTTAATTGCTGAGCATCAAGACAAATGGCATGCCCACCCCACATCCTGCCTCACTCCTACTCAGACACTATTCAGCAGCCAAAGTCCTCTCAATAAGTTACCATTTTTTGAACAATACCATTTTCATTGCCAAAGTCACAGATGAAAACCACTGAAGATGAAATAAAACATCAAGATCCACATCCTATACAAACTAGTACACATCTCCAAACCTAGTTCATGATACTATAAAATTCCTCTCCGTTCTCCTAAGTCAAGTCAAGTGGATTTCCATCAATTGCAGAAGCCAGTAAACTTGGCACAGGCTTTCTTCAGCTTGCAGCACAGCACCCGCAGACAAGGCTTACAGCCTACACCACCAGCAAGAACCAGCTGTGCTGAGGCAGTAGCTTTCTCTTTAACCTAAAGTATATTATCCAATTCCAAATTGCTAAGATTCACTGTGACTATTTCCACAGGTACTTTCACAAACTATTCCTACTTTTTCTTATTGCAGAAAAGAACTTGCACTGTGAAAGAGCAGTCCTCACAGCTCAAATAGTGTCTGCCTCTGATTTGGTTTAAAACAGGCTTCCCCAAGAAAGTTAACCACCTTGTAGTAAACTCCAACTTCTGCCCAACTCCAGCCCTCTTGACAAGAATGTAATGCAGCTTCAGAGGTTATATGAAAGCATAACAAGACCTTTTGTTTCCAAGTACATAATTTATCAAAATCATTTGGTCCAGACTAAGGTTCAGTCAGTGGTCTCTGTCAAAAATAAATCTACACCTTCATTTAAATAAATCAGAGATACTGCATAGCATGGGCCAAAGAATTTCCCAGTTATTGATAACTATATGAAACCTCAGGTTAGACTAGTTTAAAGTATATTTCAGTGTTAATTAAAACAGCTGTGTGATTTTGAGTCAAATACCTTACAAAGAATACTAACTAGTGTACCAGGTAACAGTGCATAAATTCATCAGCACTGAACTATTTTCCTCCAAATCCTGTCAATTAGCAGTGCATTCTTAGTCCACAAAACTCCTCATTATTGCTTCCATCACATCTTTTTGGTGATGGATGTTAGAAAAACCAATACAGAGTTATTTTGTCTTGGCAAAAATTCACGTGCTACACAACTTTACAAATCAGAAATTTATGCTCACATACAGCCAGTGCAGATGATAATGGCCCATTAAGGTTACCTCTTTGGTTTCTTACCTGTAAGATTCCAGGTAGCAAGTCCGCAAAATGTTTAAGGAGGGGAAGATTGTGCTCATTAGCAAGCACAAATGCAGCTGCAGCTCTAGCTGACAGTGTCTTGATCTAGAAGAAAGGCAGAAGGGAAAATCAGGTATTCAGAAACATGCATTTGTCCTCTTTTAATACCAGCCTCATTATGACACTATACTTTGGATGATCTTTTTCCTTTTCCATAGATATAACAATCGGTTTTAACGTAGGCTTTTCCATCTGGCTTCGAACTAAGATACAAAGGGCCTTCATTACCCCTTTATCTATATCCTCTATGATACCCTCCAAAAACACCACATTATTCTTCTGAAGCAGTGAGAATTACCCAGTTTTAAGCAGGAAAAGGTACTGTATCCTTAGTTTTTTATTTCCATTTCAAATGTGCCTGCAAGTGACAAAGCCTCGCTACTCAAAAGTGTGATCTAAGCATTTTAAACACGCTTCTTTAAAAGTAAGACCTTGCGGTACTTCCAAAAATGTTACCTAGGTGACTTTCACAGGTTAAAAAAGGCAAACCCTGGAGGAGCAGCAAACTGAACCCACAAAACACCAGGGGAGGCTTCCTATTCTTGCTCAGTGTTTTCCAGAACAAAATATTTTCAAAACACAATTCTCTGCAGGAACCAATGATCCTGAAGTCTTTTAGAAAAGTGAGACCTGCTACATGTCTATACAGCCAAGCAGGCATACACAGTAGTTGGGACTACTGTGGGGGACAGACTTTGGGGACATACAGAACATATCTATAACGTTAAATGAGAGGGATAAAAAGCAAGCTTAAGTGTGCAGCTCCTGACTCCCACATTGCTGGCTAACACCCCAGCTCTGCTTTGGGCCCCTGCTGCTAGATTTCTCCTGGGAAAACTGCTTGGGAAGAGGCACCTAAGCAGTGCAGATGTAAGCCAGTATTGCTTAGCCTGGGGACCACAGAAAGGTTTTGGCCCTTTTATTCTGCAGCAGGCAGAGTCCAAACTCCCTCAGTTCCAGGTTCCAGGCAATACACAATTCTTTGGCTAGTATCTATGTTGCAATCTTTGTTTGAGACTACTGCATTGTTTGTCTCCTCACAAGGAAAAAGAAAGAGAGAGAGAGGAGAAAAAAAAAAAAAAAAAAAAAAAAAAAAAAGGTCTTACTGATGGATGCTCTTGATCTTGCATACACTGAACCAACATTCGTTTAATGACCTCCAAGTAATGTTGCTGCTGATTCCCAAAAATCCCAGGAAAATTCCTAAGGATAAGATCAAAACATGAATATAAATTCACATTATTTTAACCTTAAGTATGCACTCCATTGCGTTAGCTACAGGCAGGAATCACACAGGTGCGATCAAGTAAACCACAACACAACCAATTAGATGAAATAAGTGATTACCTAAGTAAGCTGTGACCAAGTTTCTTACATTTTTACCGATGATTTGGCCAACCCATGGAAACATGGCAAAGCTTACCAGAAAATATGTAGAGCAGCTTCCCGCAACCCCACGTTCTGAGAACTGACAGAGTCAAATAAGAACTTCAGAACCTCTGGCCACTGGTTGTTGCCATCTTCATCTAGATGAAATAGAAAAAAATGTTTAGGATGAGCAAACTTTAAGGTAGTTAGATCTTAATTATGCAGGGCAGTCTGTCATCCCTGTTTCTTAAATTTCCAAGCAACTAATCTGAAGATGTTTCCAGGCCACGGTACAAAACATGCCCGACGTAAACAGAAGGGCACTGATAAGCAAATCATTAATTTAAAATCACTATTTTCAGTCACATAAGTGTTCAAAGTAGTAACTGATATGGACATTCAGCATAACATTTACTAGAAACTAAATCGAATTGAATTTCTAAAAATTTTATACAATCTCACCTGAAATCAAACATTTTAAAAAACAAATGTTTAAGAATCTTATCTGACCAAGGATAATGTAAACAAAGACCAAATTTCATTTTATGCTTGATGGCTGAGAGCAGTTAATAGATCATATATATAGAAACAGACTAGAAAAGACTAGAGAGTAAGGGATAAAAATACAACTATTACCAATACATAAGCTTTGTGTCACAATATCAGCACATATAAAGTACCTATTAAGTTCCTTGCCAGCTCAGCAACAATGTCACAGATTTTTTTCCTCATACTGGACTGTGTTTCCAACTGAATAATCAACAGCAGCCCAGTTTTGATAGAGGTCTGGTCATCAGGTGAGAGAGCTGGATAAACTTCTTCAAAAGCAGAAGACAGAAGACGTCGTAGAAGGACGGCTGCCATTTGTCTGGCCTGTTGAATAAAACACATGTTAAAGTGTTTAGACAGAAAACTGCAAGAAAAACAAGACAGAATTCCTATTTCTACAGATAATTAGTGTACTATAAACCACTCGATTCTTCAACAACCAAATCAACTAAAAGCACCAGGCGCTTGGCACCCAGGCTTGGTGGGTTCCTGTGCGTTTGTGGCTTCAAGTATTTTTCTCTATTCTGTAACGCCTACCTCTAAATTGCACTGAAAAAAGAACAGTTGTGCTCTTATGAATATGACAGATGACTGACATCACGCTTCCAAATGTCACAATTTTACTGAGTAGATTTTTTTGGTAAGTGAATGAACACGTCAAATAATACGTCAGTTTTGATAGCAGGTAAAAACACTGTCAGAAACATATGTTGAAGTTGGTGTTTCTTTAAAATCACAACTATTAAAATATTCAACAAAATAACCATGAATTCATTGAGGTTTTATGTTTTTTTTTTCCTGAATCTTGCATACAGTATTTTGCAAGTAGTTAAGGATGTAGTCACATTACTGAAAAATGTTTAAAACACTTTTCTGCTATTTTTAAAAGGACCTACTAAGTTACCTACAATCTGAGTGACATAATGAAAAAAAAAAAGTCTTTGTAACTTTGCCAGTTACATGGTAAATCCTTGTGTTCTATTAAACCCTTATTCCCATTCTCAACACACAGCCACATTTAACTCTAAGAATTTGGAACATAACAACATTTTGGGGAGAGGAAAAAAAAAAAGAAGCCAAAAAACAAAAACAACAACAACAAAAAAAAGCAGCTCCACACCTGTAGTGCAAATTTAAATGAAGACAACAAGCATATAACTTTCAGCCTGTTGAAGAGGCACGAAGAAGTGTTTTTCCTTTAAATCTAAGTTGGATATAGGAACCTTAAATACTAAATATTAGTCTTCTATGGTCCCTTGCTTGAACTGCTGCTTGCAAGCAGCAATTTATGAGAATATGACTTATTTCTATTATTTATAATTATATATATAGCAGAAGCAAAAAGTGCAGCACAGTAACTCAAAATGAAAAAAAAAACCTGCAGTAAATGCAAAACGATACATCAAGCACACTGAATAAATTGAGAAAGTAGGTTGTTCACAAACCAGTGGTTCCAGAAAGGCAAACAGTAACTAAAAATAACTCCCAAACTTTTGAAGTTTAATATGCATAGCAAAATGTGCATGCACTCACAAAAATATACTAGCTTCAAAATTTAAATAAAACACTTCTACTTGAACTCCAATGCAACACATACTCATTTTTTCCTAAGACAGCCTCAGTTTAACGTGTACTCAGATGAAAAATAGTTTCATTTACGATGACGTTCACAAATATTCTCAACAAGCAGCAGAGCCAATGCTGTCCACCTCCCAGAAGACCTCCCTCAGTGACATTACTACAGCATAATTCAAAGACAAGAGATCCTGACGTTGCAGCAGCGCCACATGTTCATGAGGGCCCTGTGAAAATCAGGTTTTGATAAAACATCCCACAAGGGGCTGTGCTTGCTGCTCTGCAGGCTCCACTGTGCTTTGCCCCAATCCACCAGGCTGCTTTCACTGTGGCTATAAATCCTGCACACAGTGTCTCTACACCAGCAAAAAGGAAGGACTAGACTTGGGCTTTACACCACAGGCTTCCTCATCCCCTCTCTTCTCCTTAGCAGACTGTGTAGACTGAAGCCACCAGATATGCAGATTTAGAAGAGCTAAGGAAGTCAGAGGTGAATAAACAGGATGGCAGCACCCACCTATGCTGCTGCTCCCAGCACAAGGCACATTCTTCAAGCAAAAAGCACTACTAGGAAATACAAGGTAATACAGAGAAAGATTCTTTCCCCACTATCCTGAGAATCCCACTAACAGGGTGGCCAAAGTTCTTTAACAGGACTACTGCAATATTACAATACCTCCTTCTCCCCTCCTTGGAGGCACCAAAATTGCTAAAGATTAAATTTCTATTCATTATTAGGGTGATTTTCCCTAGCAGAGGCTCGAGCTGGTGAGTGCATCTGCTGGGATTAAACAAGGCATCAACTCTGATTCGATGTTTTTCCAAGCTTGGGGCATCATAATATTTCTGCGCATATTCTCCAAATTCTGATAATGACCAAGCTCACATTATATTTGTTCCCTTACCGGAATATTAATAGGTGGACAGATAGGGAGTAGAGTTTGTTTTCTTAAAACATCTCGTCTCAAAGATAAGAATTCCCACCTCTCCAGAATTCAGAAATATTAGAATTTAAAATATTAGAAAACTAACAAACACTGCGCGATTGCAAAGTAAGACACAAGCCACAGGATATACAGAACACAAGACTGAGAATAAATGAATTGGCTCCTGCTGTTATTGCTAAGTTAGAAAAAAAGCCATAATTCCCTAAAGCAAATTCAAATACCTAAAGGAGTCAATAGAAGCAACTGCTTCTCACATCAGTAGCAAATTTACCTCAGCAATTATCTATCTACAGAAGAAAATTCCTATTGTCAAATTAATTATGATGAACACAGCTGGATTAATGGTCACCATGGGACTCTGTTTCTTCTGCATTAAGGAAGCAAGTAATGCACACCAAAAGGCTCCTTTATATAAGGTATTACAAGACACAAATTTGAACAAATATTTTAAAATCTTGCAACTTATCAGCTATAGATTTTGATAGGAACAGAAAGAATACAAAAAAATCACACACTCTGAAAGGAGAACCTCTATCTATCAACCAAAAAGAAAATAAAAAGCAAAACACACAACAATAACAAAAAAAAAAAACACACAGAATTCGCTCCTAGAACTGCATTTTTTGTGTATCTAAATTACCAAGGTTTGCACATTATAACAATGGGAATATCGAGGGTAGTAGCATAAAAAGTAAATAGTCACAACTCTCAATTTTTAAATGTGTTTCTTTCTATTAACAGAATTTTAAATACTTTTAAAGTACTTTTAAAAAAATACCAATGGCAAGACAAAGGCGCAGGAAGCAAAGCAACTTGTTGAGCAAGAAGCAGAGTAATTATGAACATAGATCTGGGACAGCTATGTTCTACACCACCATTCAAACTGCTGAGAAACATAAGGATTACCTAAACTTCTAATAATAATAAACCTATTTTGAGAAGCACTATGAAGTAATTCTTACCTTCATTTCCCTGATCCTTTTGGGCTCTTGAGAAGAAAAGCACGCATGGGTGGAGGTGATCAGTATTTAGGAGCTGCTCAAAGATGGGCTTGCACATGATCAGCTGAGGAACCAGTCCCCCATGGAATTCAAAGCACATAGTGCTCAAGGTACCCACCATAAAAAGAAGTTTATGGGTTACCCTTCCAATGTGGGATGGGGAGCTGCAAGAGCAGAGCAGCATTTTTCAGATTGAGACAGACATGTAACCCCATGGGGTGGTAATAAGGAGAGAAAAAAGGGAAAGGTCAGAGAAACCTCCTAAGTAGGTTGCAAGGACGGCAGAAATCCAGCTTGTCCAGTGTTTGTTCTAATATTTCATAGTGCTTGAAATTACTCAATTGTAAGAAAAAAAAATTGAAAACTGCTAATCAAGAGTTAATCAGTAAGGGGAAAGAAAAAAAAAAGAATATGCATAACTAAGATTTTTAAGCTGTTAATCAGGACTGCAAAGCCTTACAGTCTGTAAGCCAACAGGACTGAGCCCAAACCCTACCCTGAGCATAAACATCACCATATAAACCTTGAATATGTATCAACTTTCAGGCCACCTCCTTAAAATGCAGTTACAGAGGAAAAAGTGGAGCCCTAATTACATAACAAAGTACTTGCCCAGGAAGTGGGAAACCTGGGTTCAATTCCCTCCTTAGCCTGAGGTACACAAACTCACATCTCCTCTAGCAGAAAAGCATCCTAACTGCTAAGGGAGGACACTTCTCTAGGACCTGTGTCACTCTTCCATCAGGAAAGTATGAAGCAAAAACAGAGGGAAGAGGTGATTATTTCAACAGTGTGTTCATTTGGTTATGAGGAAACCTAAATTACACAGCCAGACTTCTTAAATGACTGTGTTGCAGTCAGGATTCCTCTCCACTGCTGTCCAAGATCCCGCATCCTCCAGCACAGCTCCAGCAAACAGAGTGGGAGATTTTCACCAGCCACCTCTGCAACCCGGTTCCTTCCAAGGGAGGGGGCGAAGGGACAGCTAGGCCTCAGGCTGAACTCCACCTGGCCAAAACCTGGGAAAGCGACTGGGAAAGCAGGTGGTTCCAGCACCTCTTCCTGCAGCCCACGCTCCGTGGGGCCCGCGCACTACATGTGCTCACAGGACACACACCAGGCCCCAAGCCCTAGCCAGGGGTGACGCACGCGCCGCTCTGCATCTACAGAAAACACACACAGCTAGGGAATGCCTAGCTGTTCAGAGCAGGATCACTGTCAGCAAGCACAGAGTGCTTCCCTGCACTTTTACACAAAGCACTCAGATCAGGCTTAGTGATGTCTCTGCAACCGGGCTGTGGGGTATTTGCTGAATTTTTGGCAAAGAGAGGATGGCTGCGGATTTTTTTCATTCAGGGGTTTTGTAGTCTTAAGTTGCAGGCAACTATTTAAGCCTTTCTTTGAATTGCCCACTGCTGGAAATAAGAGTGGCAAAGTATTCTACAAATGCTACTCTTTAGCAACTTTTGAAAGAGTAACTTGTACAGCTGAGAAGTTTCAGTGCAACTGAGTAAATTGTGGTCCAAGTTATCCAGAGAGTTTTAAAAAATTTTAGATTCTGGGCTATTTGCTTTATTGGTATAAAGGCAGTTTAAAGAAAAAAAAAAATCAATAAAAGCATGAAAAAGGTAAGCATGACTTTGTCAATTGTCAGCTCAGACTTTATCAGATGTGTTCTAAACAAAACAGAAGTATATTCATGCTAGATGAGGCACAACATTCCCTTCTTAAGGAAAAGGGACACCAAAAAAAATCTTTTTTGTGGCAAATTTAAATACAGGGGAGAGTGTTCTTCAGCTTTCTATCGCTAGATTCAGAGGGACAGGAGGAACGACTAACCCTCAGTTCTTATGCAACCAGTTACCACCATAGCATTGAAGGATTCTGTCAGAAGAACATAGTTCTGTACGTAGGTGAACACGGATATTAGACTGAAACTAAGTATCAAAAAGCACAAATATTGTCTACCTCTAATCTGAATGCACTCTGTTCAGAGAAGCAATGCTGTTATTTGCTCCTTATGATATCCTTCAGAAAATCTTAATGCTACATCCTTCTTTGTCCAGTAGAGCTCCAAATTTGAAAAGCAAACGCTTTGACTATGAAACTTTCAAAACATCACATATTTCAGAGAACTGTAAATCCAAAACAAGATTGAATCTTACCAAGAAATCCTATTGCTGAATCACTAGCGTGTACAAGCCTTTACACAAACTGAGGAATATCCAAATGGTACCATTTCTATACTGCCACAGGCACATTTTTTATGTGCTGCTGGAACTGCTATCCAGTCATTCCACAACACAGCTAGGTGATTTGATGAACATAACCTCCCACAAACAAGACAAAACAAAACCACCTTTGAACCACAGAAAACAACTCCTAGGACATCTTCCCAGTCCCTATAGTCACATTGGAAGTAATTAGATTAAAACGTATCAATCTTTTAGAAACTTTAGTTCCGATTTAAAAGGCACAAGAAGTTCCAGACAGGAGCAAAGTTTAACGCATTTAGGCACGAGAATCCCAAATGGAAGGCATTTCCTAACTGTTACTTCAAGGAACATCACAGTAACACTCAGGTACTAATTATACACTTCAAGCAAAGAATTCATTCACTAAAAGTATTCAACTAGAAAACAATGCAGATCTAAGCAGTCACTTATGAAAGACTGCTTTTGAAATTAAATATCCTGCAAGTTTGTTCAAGTGAACTCGACACACACACACACAAAAAAGAATAGACAAGTGGCCTCTCTGCATGTACACATTAAGATGCTCATTCATTGGGAGAAATTCATTCATTTCTCCCAAAATGATGGGCACTAACTGCCTCCAAGTTTCCTTGAAAATCTGCAGACTTAGAAGATTCTTGAGACCTACCTCCTCGGCAGCAGCAGTATTCCTGATTGCTTGTAGGAGGAACGTGATTTTAGATTGACCTGGAATATTTTCATACGTCTCCTACATTAAAAACAAAACAAAAGAGCATGTTATTGAAAGTAATTACTAAAAAGCATGTTAAGCACTAATGTAAAATACTTTCTCTTTTTAAATAGTCTAATTTCAGCATCCATGCAGTTAAATGAAAAGAGCGTTACAAAACCATTTACACCTATGAAAACTTCTGATCAATTTTAAATCCATGAATTAATTACACAGCAAGACCTTCCACATGTGCATTACTGCGGTATTACTCCTGGACACTTACGAGATGAGCTAAGAAGTACAACACATGCGGAACACATTCTCCCCTGGGAACCCACCCTCGCTTCTAGGGCACCAAAGCATTAAAAACTTCAGAGACTTGAGACCGAACTATGACAAATAGATTAATTATCACTGACAAATCTATAGCCCATACATTTGATCAGCTTTTTTTTTTTTTTTTTGAATCAATACTTATTTTTGGCTTTTACAAAGTCATCCAGCAGTCACTTACACAACTCAATTATTTTGAATAAATATTTTTCATTTTTAAACTCCTACTTAACTTTTGTTTACATACTGTATTGCCTACTTCTAACTTTACAAAATTTTTAATTGTATTTTTCTTAAAGCATCCCTTGTCAGAAAGCAAGACCATTTTGTATCCCCTCTTGGAAAATCCTCTCAATAAAGAGTAAGGTTTTGTGAAAGGTGTGGTTAGACTGTCTTCTAGCACACAGTTCACACGCACTGTGACTTCTTTTAGCTAGATTGCTAGTTAGACCAAGAACACAAGATAACTTTTATCATCAAAAAGCAGTATATATGAGCATCTTCAAACAATTTCAGAGGAGAGAAACTATTTTGAATAAACTCAGTCTATGCAGTTTGAAGCAGGAGAATTATATGCTAAAAAGTAACCACACCAGTATTCAGAAAAAGAAAGAAAATCTCTACCTATTAATTCTGGAAGAATTATTTTGCATGAACAAATTTATCCTTGAGATAAATCACTTGACCCTTTCCAAACATTCCTTCTTCCCTCCCAAGCTCAGTGTATAAATCCAACACACACTGTCCAGGTTCATCTCCCTCAGCTCCCTGTCCGATTACTTTGCACTGGGACCAGCTCTTACTAAGGACTCCACCAAGTTCCTTATAGTCAATCGTAAAGCACCTTGACATTATACAAGCTATTTTTGTGAAGTACGGTTTCTTCATCTCACATTTAATACAAGACATTCGTGTTCTTCCCCTTCCTTTACCTATTTCCTAGCAGGCCTCACTTCTCACTTGGCACTCTCTCTAGATGCTAACACACAATCACAATTACTGACGCCCTGTGAAGCCCTGTGTTTAATCCGGTCGTGCCATGAAGTTTGAATAATTAAATGAGGTTTGGCCTCATAATGGAAAGTCAACACAAGCTAACCATTTCCATTAATTCATCTATGTTGCTTTACTATTTACAAGTATAATTTAGAGAAAAGTCCAGAAAAAAAAGAAGATTTCCTAAACTCAGGTCTGAAGCTATGCTCTCATCAGGGGCAGGTGAATCCCTGTAACTCTTTCATATGGATTCTAATAATCAAGAAATCCTCTTGGAGCTCCTTTACCCCACTGGAGATGGCTGCAAGCTGTCTAGTTTTTCTGTGGGGTGATTCTGCCAGTTCAGTACATTAGGCTCTGAGGAGGTTGGAGTGCACCAGGGCATTGGTGCCGGGTAGGCAAGAAGAAAGCACGGCCAGAAGCAGGAGCTGCCCTAATCCTGCAAACCACTGCGTTGTCACTGCACATCTTTTAGGCAGGTTCCTAAATCATAAACAAGAACTTCTCAATAGCAGCTACTACACTGGTAGGCAAGACCTTCCTATGGGCTACGGCTAACTTTCTAGAACATATGCATCTACTCTGTCCGAAAGCCAGTGAGCAAACAAATAAAAAATAAGCATAAACTCAGCAAAACACAGCAAACAAAAGTGATTATATCCATCTAAAGACAGAGATACAACTAGGAGAAACACAGGGTTTGAACTGTAGCCAATGGACAACATTCCAGTTCAGTAACTTTTAATAAGAGATGAATGAACTAACCAGATTTCAGCAAGCCGGTCAGAATCAGTTACGAGAGTACTGGCACATACACGGATATATACATATATATATATATATGTACATATATGTATATACATATGTATATATCCGTGTATGTGCCAGTAGTCTCGTACTATATATATGTGCTAGTATATATAAAATCCACAAATATATATATATATATGTACACAAATATTTAAATAAAAAGGCTTCTGAGCAATCAGATTCTCTACATTCCTAAAGCTTTTTTAAGCCTTCCCCAAGTTCTAGACCACAAAAAAAGAAAAAAAAAAGGAAAAAAAAAAAAGTGACTTCTCATCTCCATCTCAAGTCTAGTCTTTCACACATATCCCCATCCTACATTCAGTGAACAGACCTAGCAGAAACAGTTTGTTTCCTTCAGCTCCCAGCCCATCTATTTATCACTCACTGTTTTTCACTGAGGGGGGAGAAAAATCAAAACTTGCTATTCTGCTATTCAAGCCTTTTCTTTATCAGTTACTGGAATCCCTGGAGCATTGAATATTGCCTTCCAGCAGTAAGCATACTACAAAGATGGAGCCATACAGATGTTTGAGGTCAGATATTGCAAGACTCCTGTGCAATTTTTGCCAAGTAGATATTCTGAAGACCAAAGACACCTCCCCTTTGTCCAGAGAAAGCCCTGCTCCAGCAAACACACCAATTCTGGAGCAGTTTAACCCAAACCCATCCACGCTGTGGGGACAGGGATGTGTTTGGCTGGGTACCAGCACATCACTCTGCCACCAAGCTGGGCTCCTCACAGTGGTGCACGGGGGGACAACGCGAGGCCGCAGGCACGAGGAGACGGCTCACACTGGATGTAGGAAGGACCCCCTCGATGCCTGGTGGGAAAACAGGGTGTCCATAGGGGCTGCGCAGGCTCCATCCTCAGAGGTTTCCAGCATCCGACCGGAGGAAGCCCCCAACAACCTGCTTTGACCTCAGCACTGGCTCTGCTTCCAGCAGGAAATCCCCGAGCTCCCCTCCAACCTGAAGGACCCCGTGCCAGGAAAACGCTCCCAATACACCTGACGCACGCAGAAGCCAACCTCAGATTCGCACAATTTACGCAGGAAGCCGCGTTTTTGCACAAAACCGGGCGGCCCGAGCTGCCCGGCACTGTCACGGCAACGAAAGCCCGCGAGAATTTTCTCCCGTACGTGCCCGGCGGGCGCCGGACCGGGGGGCAGCGCGGGGCGCGGGGGGAGCCCGGCGGCCCCCAGCGGCCGCCCGGGCCCGCGGGCCGCGCCGCGCAATGGCCGCCGGCCTGGCGGGCGGCAGCGGCGCCGAGGCACCACAAAGAGGCGCCCGCCACGGGCGGGGGTTGGGGGAAGGATGGGTAGAAAGGGGTAGGAAGGGAGGAAAAAAAAAAGTTTTTTTTTTTTTTGGTTCTGATCCCCGTTCCTAAGGAGCGCGCGGGAGCGCGGCGCCTCGCAGCGCGGCGTCTGCCCCGCGTGACGAGAGCGCGGAGGGGGCGCCCCGCGGACCCCCCCAGCCCCGCGGAGGAGCGGGAGGACACGGGCCCGCTCAGCCCGGCGCCGACGCGTGCGCGCGGGGCCGGGGGGATAAACGGTCGCAACGGGCCGCGCCGGCGGCGCCACCGCTCACACGTGGGGCTCGGCGGCCCCGCCGCCTCCCTGCCCCCTTCCCTGCGCGCCGCCGGCGGGCAGGGTGACAGGCGGCGGCGCGGGCCGTTACCTCGGCCTGCTTGCGGACCGCGTTGTCCGGGCTCAGCAGGTTGCCCAGGAGAAGGTAGAACTGCTGCTGCTCCTGCTCCGCCGCCGTCGCCGCCGCCGCCGCCATTGCTGCGAAAGGGAAAGAGAGCGAGGCCGGCCGGGCGGGGAAGGGGCGGCGGAGAAGGAGGAGGAGGAGAAGGAGGAGGAGAAGGAGGGCGGGGGAGAGCCGGCCTCGCTGCGAGCGAGGGAAATGGAGGCGGAGCCGGCACTCCGCGCCCGCCGCCCTCCCCCTCCCCCCCCGCCGCCGCCTCGCCGGCCGCGGCCGCTGCGCTGGCGGCGCCTCCCATTGGCTCGGACGCGCGGAGCCTCGCCCTTCTATTGGCCGGCGCCCGTTGTGCCGTCATAATGACTCACGTCGTGTGTATGGCGAGGGAGGCGAAGCGGAGAGACCCGAAGGCCGCCTCTGAATGGAAGCCTCCCTGCTCTTTTGTGATTGGTCCGCCTCCGCGGCGGAGGCGGGCTAACGCCGAGAGCGCGGCTCTCATTGGCGGCGCCCTCTGACAGTCTCCGCGGGATTGGCCGGAGCGCAGTGGGGCGGCAAGGGACGAGCGGGGCGGCGCCGCGACACGGAGCGGAGCGCGCGCGGGGGAGGGGCGCGGGAGGGAAAGCGCGGGAGACCGCGAGGTGCCGCCCCTCCGCGCCCAGTGACGCGCCGCGGCCACGCCCCCCGGCGCGCGCCCGCGTGGCGGCGGGTGGCGCGCGCGGGAAAGGAGGTGGTGGGCGCCCGCGGGAAGGGGTCCCGGTCTGGGACCGGGTCTGGGTTCACACGGTTCAGCGCCCTGCGAGCCACCGCACGGCCCTGCGCTCATCCCTGGAGAGAAATTGGGGAGGGTGTAGCCCCTTCGGAGGCAATTGCTCATCTTGCGCTTTCCCGCCCTGCATGGCAATGGGAAAGGGGAGCATGACGTCTGCTGGCATCCGTGATCTGATGTGACTCGTTCTTGGGCTTTGTCTGGGTTGTGGAGGATGAGAAGTGCTTCTGTGTGATGCTGAGGGGGATGTTGGGGCCTGCCTGTCTGCCCGCTGCAACCCCACCGTGCTGTACTTTGCATGGAAAGATTGAGTGCTTCTCTGCATATGTGTATCCTCAAAATCAAGGCTGAATTACACGCTTTTGCCATTGAATTTTGTCAGCTAAGGGGCAGCGATTCCTAAATCACTGAAGTTCCCCAGCAAGAATACGTAGGATGATGCCCAGAATCAGTGACATAATATAACAGAACAATGCATTTCTTCCTAGCTCTGATTGAGATTTTATAACTGCAAGAACATCTGTGTATATCCATGTCTATGTTTTTGTCAGAAATGGCAATTAGTCTGAATAAAGCCATGTCCCTAAAATACAAGAATAAAGACATTTCACTTGAGAAAAATCTGGGTATCTTGCAGAATTTAAGAATTGCACACTCAAAGAATAGTTGAACTGGAAGGAACCTCTGGAGATTATCTGGTCTAACCCCTCTGCAGCTCACTGTGTCGAAGTGTCCGCCTGGTTTTTGAATATCTCAAATGATGGAAACTGCACGGCCTGAGCAACCTATTCCAACGTTCAACCACCCTCGCAGTGAGGAAGTGTTTCTTTCTTACACTAAGAAGGACTTTCCAGTGTTTAAAATTTGTGCCCGTTGCCTTTCAGAGCCTAGTTCCACCTTTGTTTTTCTGTTCCAATAATATGGTAAGATGTCTTAAATCTTCTCCAGGCTGAAGAGTCCCATCTCAGCCTTTTCTCATATGACAGATGCTCTAGTCCCTTCATCTCATTTTAGTAGCTCTTCACTGGACTTGCTCCAAGACCTCCATATCTCTCTGGCACCAGGGAGCCCCACACTGGACCCAGCACTCCAGATGTGGCATCACCAGAGCTGAGTAGAGGGGAAGGACTATTTTACTCGACGTGCTCGCAGTGCTCTTCCTAATGCCGCCCAAGATGCCGTTGGCCTTCTTGAACCCAAAAGGACATTGCTGGCTCATGCTGAACTTGTCCACCAAGACCCCAGGTCCTTCCTTTGCACAGCTGCCCAGGCCCCAGCTTGACCTGGGTTATTTTTTTTTTCCCAGTGGCAGGACATTTTACCTGCCTTTTTGAACTTCATGAAGCTGCTGTCCAGCAGTTTCAGCCTGTTCAGGTCCTTCTGAAAGGCTGCACCATCCTCCGATGCCTCAGTCACTCCTAGTGTTGTGTTACCTGCACACCTGCTGAGGGTGGCTTTAGTCCCATCATCCAGGTCATTAAGGAGGAGATTAAGCAGTAGCCGACCCACGAGTCCCCCACTGGTGACAGCACTAGTGATTGGCTTCCGGCTGGGCTTTGCACCACTGATCACAACCATCTGAGCCTGGCAGTAGAGCCAGTTTTCAGTCTGCCTCACTAACCACTTATCTGGCCTGCACTTTCTGAGCTTACCTATGAGGATGTTATGGGAAAGCATGTGGAAAACACTGCTAAAGTCACAGTAGACAGCCATGCTCTCCAGCCAGCCTGCCTGCCAGTTGTTCCATTATAGAGGGCTGAGGTTGGCTGAGTGTGATTTCCCCTTGGTGAATTCATGCTGACTACTCTTGACCACCTTCTTTCCCATCCTGTGCTTCAAGGTGGTGCCAGTACGAGCTGCTCCATCAGCTTCCCAGGGTTGGCCTCTAGTTCCCTGGTCTTCCTCCTTGCCACTTTTTGATGCCTGGAGAGACATTTGCTTTCTTCCAGTCCTCCAGCACCCCTCCTGATCACGATGTCCTTTCAAAGATGATCGAGAGCAACCTCAGCACTCTTGGTAGGTAGTTAGCTTAGGTAAAGACATTGCAGGCAGTAGCTTAACCAGATTTCACCTGCTAAGCCACAGTTTATTAACAGTAATTCTTTGAACCATGTGTTCATACAATATGACAGGAACCATTATTCCCACTGTACAGTTGCACAGTTGCAGAATATGTATACAGTAGGAATTTTCACTGATCTATTTGCACTGCAGATGCAAATACGAATCAAAGGCATAAGGATGTAGGATCCAATATATAGTCTACTTTCTATTCATCTGTATAGACTGTCATGTAGGTCTGTTTCAAATGAGCCGCAGTGTCCCCCAAAGATAGAAGAGTTACACTCCTTTATGTTTTTTCATGAGATGTTTTGACCCAGGTTGTGTCTGATCTCAAACCAGAGTAAATAATATGCTCCATTCATTGATCCCCATTATGTGATTGAATGAAACATAATTAGCGAGGCCTATGTCTGTGTGGAATGTAAGTTCATAATCTGTACCATTAGAGGATTTGAATATTGCCTAATTTACTAGTAAAAGGCTTTCTGCTTCGTGGTGGACTAATGAGCTGTTTGGGGCTTAGCCAAGCAGCGGAGCAGTCGCTAGCTGAATCTGGTACCATCTGGATACCACTGCAGCTGGGCTATGCCCCAGGGAGATGAGCACTTTCAAAGCAGCCAGCGAGCTGGTGGGAAAAAGATAGAGACATCTTCATGACTGAATTAAGAAAGAATTGTGGGCAAAGCTAGGGAATAAGCTGAATGAAAGCTCAGAAGGACCAATAGTCATTATAAAATTGTAAAAAGTGAATTATAAAAGCACGCCTAGTTTCTCATATGAATAACTCTTCTGTAAATATCCTCAGATCCTAACTGTGCGTATTAGGTATTTACAGCTTGTCATAGACTATGAAGGGCCTTTAGGATTTGATCTTGAGATAAGTATGTTTCTCTTGCCTATCATCTCTGTTTTTTATAAACTTAGTAATCCTGCTGCCTGCTTTCCATATGTAAATAAATACATATATTTGCTTTCATGTTAAGTTCTCTTAATCTGGATTTCAACAGATATCTTTGTTAGCAAGGAATGCTGTATCTGAGAGGGCTTGGTGAGTAAATGTAAAATGCACAACGTGGAAGGTTGTTTTGTCTTGTCGGTTCTGTGTTTTTCCCCTCTCCATAGGTATGAGGAGTGGGTTGTACCTAAAAACTATCTAAATCCTTGAGAAACAGCCAGGCAAGTGAAAATGGTGCTTTGCCTAAGAGGTAAGCACCAGCTGCTCGATTGTCTTTGCGAGGGCTGGACATCAGAATGAGTTAGAGCTCCCTTAAAAAGGGAAGGTAGAAACTGCCCCGTGCAACTTGGGAGGAGAAGCCCAGCAAGAAGATCTGGTGCTGTGCGTGTCCATCCCAGTGTGTGTGATGATCATTAAAGCCAGGTAGCAGGATGCTGTAGGGTGCATTTGAATACTTTGTTCTATCCCCAGTGTAGAAAAGAACATCTCCACAAGGGTAAGGAGAACCTGACTGCCTGTAAACCCAGCCGATCAGTGATACTCAGTTTAAAATATTAACAGAGTTTGGTGAAAGCAGACTGAAAACATTGCTTAGGTTAAAAAAAAAAAAAAGGCAGTAAAATATTGGGTAAAGTGAATGGAAAATGTCACTAATGCAACCTAATCTGAGAGCATGCCGACTCAGGTGCTCCATTATAACACAGGACAGGTTTAAAGCTGAAATGTGGGGAGCAGTCAGAAACTAAAGTTTCCAGTGCTGAAGAAGCAGGGGTCAGCACCAAAAGTGGTTTGAATGAGTACCTGAGGAACAAGAGCTCAGAGAGACACAGAAACAAAAGAGTTGGCAGCAACGTTTGTGCTGCTGGACATTGCCCAGCTTCTGCAGTCTGTCTCAATTACAGAGAGAGGAATGCAGAGTGCTAAAAACTGTTCCGTATGTTTTGAAAAGAAGGAAGATGTCATTAAGTAGGCACAATGCTCATTTTGTTCTCCAAAGAAGGAGGCTATCTAGACCACTGCTAGCAGTCTAGACCCAAAGAGGCGTATTGAATTATACTTTATCCAAAGCATCTTTGCTGACATTTTAAAACTCTTGAGACAGAAATTTAAATCTTTATGGAAGTATCTTTTAAACTCTGCTGATTAGTGGAAGGGGAAGATGGGAGGCAATGCAGTCAATGATTTTATTATATCTGAAGAGTGCTGTGAAGTTTGGATCAGTCATAGGGCATATGGGATAACAATCTGAGGAAAAGAGTTTCAAGACTCCTGTATAATACTTGCTGATACTGACTTGCTTGTGAGGGGGTTGGCATGTGTGTATTACAGCCTTCAGAGCAAAGAATAAGTTGAAGGGAGGGGAGCTATGTTTGTGAGAAGAGCATGCAAGAAAATAAGCCTTAATGAATCCTAAATCCAAACCTAGTTTCCAAGCAGAGTTGCAGGCCAGCTACATCCAGAGTCCTTAAAAAGTTACCTCTGTCATATGCAGAAATCTACCAAACATTTAGAGCCTTTGTGGATGGATGATATGGGCGGACACAGATCTTCTACAACAAATGCCACCATGATAGCCTGGAGGGCTGAAGAGGAGTTAGAAAAGTGCATTCATACACATTTACAGCAAAAGGATATGCAATAGAGTAAGTTGATGTCAGTGGCAAGCTATGTTCCAGTGGGTGGGTGGCCAAAACTGTCTTGGCAGAACAAGCTATCTACAAATAGGACATGATGTCTCATAATTGTTCTGGCCAAAGTTCAGGGTAAGGTAAAGGGTTGTAACCCTATCTGTAATGAGTATTGGTAGTAGACTACAGATTTCACAAATACTTTCTTCATCTCTTACTTGTTATCAAAGCTCACGATGGATTCGCTCAGGTGCCATGTCCAAAGCATGGGGTATGGGAGAAAGATGGTAATTGGCTTGGCTTTTTCGGTACTGCATATGCTAGTCATGCTGTTGTCAGTGCTAAACCAGCCTTGCCAGTGTCAGAAAAAATGTGTCATTATTTTTATGGAGGTGGTTTTTTTTAGAGTTACAGAGATAATGTAAAGGACTTCAGTCCCTATCACTAACTGACTTGCTGGAAAAGTTCAGTGTAATGCTTCAGGCTATCTGGCAGACACATGGCACACTAAAAAGGGTGCTGACAGAGTTGTTCTTTTTGCTCTTTGACTATTATAAGATACTCCATGCTGTCCTGATTTGTGTCATCCTGCTGCTTTTCTATGTAGGAAAGCAGAGCTGGGTTGTTGGAGGTGATACAATAGGGCCTACCCAAGAGCTCAGAGGAGAATGAGAGTGGTGCGTATTCTGTGAGCCTGGAGAATTGCCATCAGCTACTACTGAGATCCAAAATTCTTGGGTGGGAATCTTCTGAGGTCATTGGAATGATTACTAAGCTAAATTGCAAGATAAGGAAACTTCGCAGGGAGGTTGAACTGCAGATCCTACATACTAGAAGTTTAAAAAGCTATTGTACCTACGAAGAAGCTATGAACATTGTATATCATTGGGAAGAAGTGTCTCACACTTCTCCCCTGCCAGATCTACTCACTGAAAGTCAAACCTCTCTTAAAGGACATCAGTCAGTGGGAATTTAGCTTCATCCAAAAAGCAAAACTCTCATGGATTTCTGTAGATGTCAGGGAGTATTTTCTGATCAACCAGATATAACCAATAAAATAGTTTAGGTTAGCCTTACATTAGTAAGGCTATGTCAGGCAGTATGGACTGAAGTGCATTGGACTGGGAGATAAGCAGAGATAAGCTACTAGTGGGACATTTTTTTCTCCATTTATCATTGTACATAAGAAAGATAACAGGGGAAAAACAGGAAGACAAGGATTTTGTATGGGTTACAGAAAATCCTGCAATGCCATTGTGCCTGGTGTATCATAACCATGATGGGTAATTTACTGATGAACAAGAATTGTACCAAGTACTACTATCTGCTGAACTTCACTGCAAATCCCACTTGAGAAGTAGAAGGCAAATTCAGCATGAATGTAGACTTTTGATTTTAAGACAAGGTCATCTGATCTGACTAATTCAGATGTCACCTTTCCCAGACTATGACTCAAGTGTTTATAGGGCTGCATGCTTTGATGCATTGGCAATGCAGAGTTTTGGAAGAATGCAAAACACATGGAGTTTGTGCTGAAAAAAGTAGGTAAGGTATTAAAGTGTAAATATAAAATTGGATGTCGAATTTAACTGGATAATGGCAGGGGATGGTAAGATGAGAAGTAATTATTCTCTAAGAGGTCAAAATAAAGACTCTGGTGATCACCTTGTGCCAAAAACAAACAATTAATTAGTCATTCATAGAATTCAGTTCTTACAATTGAATTATATATCATGGAATTCATTTATTATTGAAGGATTCTCTTCATAACAACAGGTAACTTCAGTGACACTGTTGCTCTTATTAGTGCAGCTGGCAGAAAGTATCAGCTTGAGAAGTTAATCTGAACAGCTCCTTATCACAGAAGCTTTGACCAGGTTAAAGAAACTTTCTGATCCTACTTGTCTTAGCACAGACGATAGTAAAATATTGGGACCACATTCTGGTGCTTTGGATGCAGTTCTATGGCTGATGCTTTTCTTGGCATGGAAAGGAAACAAGAAAAAATCATGAAAAGAAGTACTCCAAATTGCCCACATTGAGTAGGTTATTAGACAGCTGAAATACTATTCCCTGAATCGCAAATTGAGGGTCTCCAGCGAATGGGGAGCAGTGAGATTTTTGTCAATGTCTCACAATATATACATAATTGTCCTTTACACCTAGAGGGAGAAACTTGACAACTTTAAAATTAATACAATATGGTCGAATAAAATTCTGAATGAGTGAGTGTTGGCAGGTTTGATTACATATTTATTTTTTTTGGCAAGCTTCTGTGCTTAAAGCATCCATCTCCAGGTGAGGAAGAACTTCTTTCCTGTGGGGGTGACAGAGCCCTGGAACAGGCTGCCCAGAGAGGCTGTGGAGTCTCCTTCTCTGGAGATCTTCCAAACCTGCCTGGATGCCACCCTGTGCCACGTGCTCTAGGTGTCCCTGCTGGAGCAGGGGGGTTGGACTAGATGATCTCTAGAGGTCCCTTCCAACCTCAACCATTCTGTGATTCTGTGGTCTTGTGAAGTTGCTCAGGAAGAGACAGATTCACAAACTTTTTTTTTGTGCATTTCTATTAGTTACTCACTATTATTTTCTTGTTACTGTATAGTGAGTTCTGTAACGACACAGAACGAGAGTAAACAGATTTTCTTTTTGAGAAAGCTAACAAGATACTGCAGAATGGGATTGCCTTCTGAGCTCCTTCCTACTGAAGAAGCTGAAAGCTGCCTCCTGTGTAAAGACTGCTTAACAACCTTCTTGCTGTCAAATGTACTTTGTGTTTGACATTTCATCAGATATTCTTCAAAAATCAAGAAAAATTATGAAAAGTGCACTGCTGCTGTATTTGTATTAACTTGCCAGAATTCAGGAGTCAGTTGTAGTTCCTTTTCTCCAAAACTGATTCTGAATTATTGTTGCATAATTTTTCCATCTCTCCTAGGCTTCAGGGAAAAGAGATTGCTACATACTCAAAATTCAACCCAATTTGCTATATTGATGGAAAAATAAAGCTTCCAGCAAGAATCAAATTTGCAATTGTTTGTGCATGAAGCAGAACTTCAATTCATTTGGCAGATAAATTGATTTATGATTGGGAAATCTAATTCTGTAAGTGTATAATTATAACACAGTGAATTTCCAAATTACTAAGATACACAAAACATGTCTTGAATGTTAAATTTCATCCATTCAATCCTTAAATCTGTTGCTATTTTTGTGTATATCACTTGTTGCATTTATCACACCTTCTTAAAAGTTTCTCTACTGATAACTTTTTTTCAACAAGAATGTGTGCAGATTTTTAGATTTAAGAAGAGATTAACTGCAAGTTTATAACTACCAGTATTAATAAAAGATTAAGAAAAACAAGAAAGAGTGATTCATTGTATAGAAACTATTAGATATCCTATCTGGAAAAATATATAAAAAAAGGAAGACCTGAAATTCGAACAGTTAGTGAAAATCTTTGGTAAGCAGGTGGAAAGATGTATGCACACAATATGGATAGCAAATTAGGTGTGATTTTGTGATGTGATACAGTGGTGAAACCAGCCGTGTAAGTTTGTTTTGCTGTAGGAGGAGCATGGCATCCTTAAGTGGAGAGATGATCATTGCTGCAGAAGCATCACCTAGTGTGATGAGAGGAAAGTAGCAAGCTAAGCACAGATTACAAGTTCTGTATACAGCATTTCCATTTCCTTTGATGAAAATTGCATGTGCTTATCACAGTAAACACTCTAACCTAGAATTAGAGGACTAAAGAGAGCATTTAAAAGGAAAAGCTAAAAGAGATAATTACTAATTACTATAATGTATTCAATAGCATTACAAACAAGCATTATACAGCTAAGAATTATATGATGTATTACACGGGCTAAATTAAAGGAGAAAAAAACCTTTGGCTATATTTTTGGAAAAACTCCTTTGAGCTTCCTCATTCATATGAGGTTGTTTATGTAAGCGACTTTCCTGTCAGATGGATAAAAGGTCTGAAATAAAATGTTGCTCGGGTAACATTTATTTTAGTATTTTCCTGAGTTCTTGACTTTGCAGCATGAAATATTTTTCTAGGCTATTAAAACAAACAAACAAAAAATCACAGAATCACAAATGGTTGAAGTTGGAAGGGGAGATCATCTAGTCCAATCCCCTTCTCAAATAAGGTAACCTATAGCATGTTGCCCAAGGCCCCGTCCACATGGTTTTTGAATATCTCTAAGGGAGAAGACTCCACAGCCTCTCTGTACAGGCTGTTCCATTGCTCAGTCACCCTCACAGGAAAAAGTTCTTCCTCGTGTTCAGATGAAACTTCCTGTATTTCAGTTTGTGCCCGTTTGCCTCTTGTCCTGTCACTGGGCACCACTGAGAAGAGTCTGGCCCTGTTCTCTTTATGAGGAAAGACTAAGAGAGCTGGGCCTGTTTTGCCTGGGGAAGAGAAGATTGAGAGGGGATCTAATCAACATGTACAAATACTTGAGGGAAGAATGTAGGGAGGATGGGGCCAAACTTCTCAGTGGTGGCCAGCGACAGAACAAGGGATAATGAGTACAAGTTGAAGCACAGGAAGTTCCATCTCCATGTGAAGAAGAACTTCTTTCCTGTGAGGGTGACAGAGCCCTGGAGAGGCTGAGGGAGCTGGGCCTGTTCACCCTGAAGAAGAGAAGGCTGAGAGGGGATCTAATCAGTGTATATAAGTACCTCAAGGGAGGGAGCGAGGAGGCTGTTGCTGGTCTCTTTTCAGTGGTGGCCACTGACAGAACTAGAGGTAATGGCCACAAACTGAAGCAGCAAAAGTTCCACAGGAACTTAAGGAATTTTTTTTTTAACAGTAAGGGTGACAGAGCACTGGAACAGGCTGCCCAGAGAGGTTGTGGAGTCTCCTTCTCTGGAGATCTTCAAAACCTGCTTGGATGCAGTCCTGTGCCATGTGCTTTAGGTGACCCTGTGTGTGCAGGGGGTTGTACTAGATGATCTCTAGAGGTCCCCTCCAACCTTAAGCATTCTATGATTCTATGATTCTATGAACCTGCCTGGATGTCACCCTGTGCCACGTGCTCTAGATGTCCCTTCTGGAGCAGGGGGTTTGGACTAGATGATCTCTAGAGGTCCCTTCCAACCTCAGCCATTCTTTGATTCTGTAATTCTATGTCATTCATATTAGCCTGCCTTTTAATCCTTACCTGCAAGCTCTTGGCGTCCTCATCATCTGCCCCGAGGCAGAACTCCATACATTCCTGTTGCTCCTTGACATAAAGGATGCCTTCCCCACCTCACCTTCCTAGATGGTCCATGGCAATATTCCAGTCACTGAGCTATCCCACCATGTCTCTATCACTGCAAGGGGATCACAGCCCTGTGACTGCGCACAGAGCTCTGTTCCTTCCTGTTTATTCCCTATTTGTGTACAGGCACTTCAGGGAGGTATCTGAATATGCTAGTATCCCTGGAGAGGTGTAATCAGCATCCTCGAGAAATTTACCCCAAAAGCTCATAGCAAATCTCTACTGAGCATATGTGAATTGTGACTTTTTTTGAAGGTTGACCAATATTTTGAAAGTGTGACTTTTTTTTTTTTTTTTTCCCAGGGACAGTTAATTTTGTATCATTGTATAAACCTGTCCTCCAGCTCAAATTTCAGTGTTCCAAATAGATATGTCTCAAAGAAAAAGTCATAAAGACAAAAAGAAAAATCCACATACTTTTGTCCCATTCTTGGAGATGACTGAATGGTTCTGGATAAAATAAAAAAAAAAGGTAGATACAAAAACCAGAGATACAGAAAATCTCAGGTCAAGTTGTACAGTCCAATAAAATTTAAAATAGATTATATCGTGCTCTAATTAGCTTTTCATTTATAATATGCATAGTTATATCATCTGTTCTCTTCCACCCACTAAATTCCATTCTTGCTTCTATTTTCTTAGGATCTGTTAGACATAGAATATGCAGTAGTGTTGGTTCCAGTCACTTATTTTTCATTATCCTTTAGAAATTGAAAGTTGTTCCTGAAGAAGAATGAAGGTCAAATCGTTTAATTAAAAGAAGATTTTTTTAAAAATAGAGATGGAAACTGTCTGCAAGCCTACTAAGCTCCAAAGAGTTTCAGTTTAATCTAGTTTGGATTTAATTTATTTTTAATTGCCCTGAATTCCAAACTTATCTTACAAGTCTAGAAAGTACTCTGTTTTTCTTCCTGTTTCTCTTAGTTACTTGTTACATTTCTTTAGCTCTTTTTAATCAAATAAATCTCATGTATGCCATCCCTAACTCAGGTTTGTAATTCTTTTGTATGTCAAAGATATGGCACAATATTTGTCATTTCATCCAAACTGAAAAGCCAGTATCAGAATTTGAACAATATATTGTTGCATCAAGCATGCTGTTTGGGGAGGAATGTACATTATTTGTTCTTCCTATGCTAACAGTTGTTACTGTCCCTTATTATTTCTGATAACTTCTCCAACTTTGCCTGAAAGCATTTATGACTAAATTTTTGAAAAAAAAAACATTTCAAATATCTCTTAATTTTGCCTTAGTCTGATTAGTCTAAAATGTCAGGATGCTAAACTTTTAGTTTGCATGTCAATTGCTATTTAATAATATAGTCCAAAATAAAACTGCTCTGTTTATACAGCAACAGGAGTGTGTTTTTAACAGTATTCTCTTGTTATGTGAGCAATTGGTTATAGCATTTTTAATATAATATGTAAATAAAGCTCTATTTTTCAGATGGTTTGGTAAAACATTTTACCATTTTCTTGTCTTCTTTCTGTGGGAGAGTTTTGAAAAGGATAAAGCAAACTAAAAAAAAATTACACATTATCACCCTTTATAAAGGGATGATGTATCAATGTTTATATCATGTAGAGCTGCTTTTTCTTTTTTTTTTTAACTATAAGAAGAAAGAAAGGTGCTTGATGAAAGAGTTTTTCAAAAAGAATAATACTTGAAACAGTAGATAAAGCTGGTCCTGCATGTCCTGTAGTTTATGTGTTTCAGGTAAGTTATATTGCAAGTAATAAGAAGTGACAAAATGTAGCCACCGCTCGTGTTTACATGGCTTCAGAAATCACCACGCTTGTGGTTAACCTTAACAGACCAATCCTTGTTTGATTTTGACACTGTCATTATGGGTAAAAGAAAAGGTCATTCTGGGAAGCTCATGTTTACTTAATGAAATTTTCATAGGACAGTGTATTTAAATTCTGATTTTAGTATGTAAAGTATGTAAAAATCCTCAAAGGGAATCGATGACACATTAGACTGGCAGCATACTCTGCCCCAGATTTTACACCTTAAGCATATCATGCATTATAAAGTGAAAATCTATAGAAAACATGGATGTGTGATATTTTACATCTGTGCTTAGTGTGCTTGGTTATTTGGATACTGGACATGTTATATTGACTGTTTTCTTCTTCTGGTGATGTCCAAGTTTCTGGTCCTGGATGTGTTGTTATAATGCTAGCAGTATTTCTAGGCAATACATGCATAGCTTGAAAAGTGGGTGGTTTGACTGGGAAGTGGGACAACTGCAGACTCATTCCTGTGACTCTTCCTATTTCGGGCCTCCTTTGGAGCCATGGTCATAAATAAAGGTCTTTTTTTGGAAAACACTCAGGCAAAATTCTGTTCTGGAGCATCCAAGAGCATTTAAATAACAATGAAGATCAGTAAGAAAATGATAATAAAGTAGCCTGGGACAAATTCAGTGGCAGGGATGGTGGATGAAAACTTATACTTGTATTAAGATTCCTTCTGGGAGTCCAAAGACTCACTCCAGCCTTCTCTCCTGTGAACTTTGCTGCTCTGCATATGGCTTGTGCCTCCTTACTGGGAGCAGACCCTATCCTACCATCAGGCATCTACCCCTCTGGAATATCTGTCAAGGAGCAGTAACAAAGCGTCTAAAAGTGATAGTAAACTATAGGCATTTGGACTCAAAGTCATCTTCAGATTTTAAAAAGGGAGAATGATGAGTGCTCCTTTCTCATTGCTCCCCAGAAGATACCCAGTGTTGATTCCCATTCCAGACGGATACTAGGCCAGAAGGATTTTAAGCCAGATTCAATAAGGCAATTTTTGTGTTCAGATCGGAAGCAGAAATTTTTGGCATAATGAGTTGGTTGTTCTGAAGTATAAAAAGTATCGCCCCAACAGTATCTTGAGGTAACTGTAACCCACATTTGTATGTTTAGATTTTATGCTGACTTTTACCTGCTTATCCTCAGTTTTGTTAGGCAGGAAACCAGCCTGCTGACACCAGAGTCCTGCTTTGCATGTAACATTCTCCAGGCAAGCTCAGAAGCTTTGCCTTGCCTCTACCAAGTGGTGCTCCAACACCTCTCCAAGTTGTTTCCATATGCTGCAGTGCAAGTGCTGCATGTGCTGCAAGTCCCACTAAAGCGCTTGCTCATGAAGTATGTTTTTCAAGGACTTGTTAAGTAGCTAGATATAGAAAGGAGTGAGGATTCAGCAGGAGGAGATTATTTTTCTGCTAAATCTAGAACTGGCAAGAATTTTTGTGACAGACAAAGGTTCAATTTCCCAGATAAAACTCTGTCTAATTCTTTTGAAGACGTGACAGGCGAGGTGTGGTTGTTCGACTAAAATCATATGCTTGTTGATGTTTTAGGCGTTATAATGCTTGGCAGTGATTTATCTTGTGGATTAGTCCACTTCTAAGAAACACACACGACCTCTCAAACCACCACCCACCCACATTCAGTTGATCAGACTCAGAAGGACATCAGTATTGCTTCTCCTGCACATGTGGCACACACAGTTGTTGCAGCTTTGGCACTACGACTTGGCCTGATTCATCTCCTTCTTCTAAATGTCTGTGCAATGTGACATCAATTTCCATGCCAAAGCCACCCAGAGCCTGTACAGCAGGCTGACTCTTCCCTCCAGCAATGTCACCACCTTCCTTGAGTGCCTGTGATTATCAGCAGTCTGCCAGCTGGTTTGTGGTGCATGGCTGGGCTGATGGGAGCTAACTACCTTGAGCCTTCACTGTAGGCTTTTGAAGCTCATACAGAATAATTCTGCAATGTCCTGGATACGCAAAAACCTGCAGAGGCTCAATGCTGTCAGTGGTCTGCACCACAAAACCTTCCCAAACAAGTTTGACTAAAGATTTTTCTTGTGTAATGTTTTATTGTTGAGGAAGAGCTTTTACCTCAAGGACTGTTTTCCAGATCAGCCAAGTCACCCGGGGAAAACCCTCTGAAGCCAGAGGTAAATGTTTTGATATGGAATGAAACCCAAAGACTGGAAAGTCTCCACTAAAACACTGTAGTCAGTGCACATATCCATGCTGCATGTGAAAACTGCAGTGAACAATTGATTATTGATGTATATTGCTGCTGATATTGATGTATTGATGCTGCTTTGGGATTAAGAATACATGTGTGCGTCTCTTGTGGCAGTGGTTGTGGTGGTGGTGAAGTGACAGGGTGCCAAGTGGGGTGAGGACTGTTATTTTTCATAAATCTATTGGGACAAATTCAATTTTTGTATTGCATTGAATGATGGCTGATTTATTTGCCAAACAAAATATCAGTTTTATTTGCCAAGCATAACATGTAGTTCTCCCCACTTGGCAGTTTGAGTGCACTGGGCATGATTTTATTGGCTTGTGTGCATTGCTTGCTGCTTTATTATGCTTCAAATAAAGTTTTAATTCTGACAAGCAATTCTTATCTCTCTGCAATTAAATGGACAACAATATGTGGTTAAAAAAACAGTGTCATTGAACCAACACATATGCACGAAGACAAATTTAATAATGAACTGGAACATTCTGATTCTTAAGAGAAAGGAAATTAGCTGTCCTCACTATCAAACCAGTGTGCATCCTGTTTCCCTTCATTTTTATCTGTTTCTGTACTTACTGACGCAGATCTTCCTATGGGGCACCTGTGCTTGGTTGCTGTAGGCTCTCTTTTCATTCAAAGAAGAGAAGTAGCTACCAGCCAAGGGCCCTTCTGGCTCTGACATCATCACCTGGATTTCCTCTCTCTCTTCCGTAGATGACGCCTCGAATGGCTAGGTTTCCAAAATATGGGACATCATTTGGGTGGGATGGATCTAGATGATGC
The DNA here is from genome assembly GCF_059628265.1 of Tinamus guttatus. Lineage (NCBI taxonomy): Eukaryota > Metazoa > Chordata > Aves > Tinamiformes > Tinamidae > Tinamus > Tinamus guttatus. Next base: position 2,811,627 of record NW_028288714.1, on the reverse strand, counting down.
TTTGTGGTATTCCACAGAAGCTAAGACAAGCAAGACTCTTTTCCATACTTGCTAGTATTACCCTGGCCCCAGAGAACTGATGGCTATTCTGTGTTTTGAACAGACTAGTTGACCATACTAGGGTATGAGAGAAGTTCCTTGGTCTGTGTAGGCAACTGGAGGATAGGTGCCTACCTGCCAAAGCCATATGCACTTGTCTCTCTGCTAGAAATCCTGTAGAGAGATTAGGATCAGTGCTACAGAAATCAGCATATGGACTTTGTATAGGCATAGCTTGCAAGATCTGTCACTGGTGCCTGTCTCTGAGATCCTGCAGAGGAGCCTGTTCAAGCATCAGTTTGAGAGGTAAACCAGTAGAGCTGACTCTATCAAACTAACAGAATTAAATTGCCTAGGTGACAGCAGTTTGCTGTGTCACTTCCTAGAACAACTAGAAAGGTGTTCGCTGAATAGGCCATTCTGGATTCACTGTGGATTGAGATGCAGTAATTATGGTCAAAAGCTAAGCAGCTTCTCAAGAAGTCTCTTGCCTCTCCTGGCAGGTTTCCTACAAGAAGCATCATCATGGAAGCCAGCAGGTTCCATGTTTAGAGCTCCACTGGGCAAAGAACAAGAGGAAGGACAGTCTTTAATAAATCCACAGTTGGTTTCCTTACATTTTCTATGTATCTGCGTGAGATGAAAGGATTTGTGACATAAAGATACTTCCTTCTTTGGAAAAGGGGAGAAAGATGCTTTCCCGCATATCAGGGATGACAGGTCCCTTTCAGTGATGGAAAAAGCACCACCTTCTCCCAAAGCTTTATTAAATCCTGGTAGAAAGGGGCAGCAACAGGGGGTATTCCATGAGGTACCAACATGGGACTGTATCAGCAGCAGCTAAGCTGGCTGCTCAGCAGTGCAAAGCTTTGTTCTGGGAGGGCTGTGCTTGCCATGGTCCCTTGCTGTTTCCTCCAAATAGGCAGGTCCTACAGAAGGGCCCGGGTGTCATGGTGGACGACAAGTTGACCATGAGGCAGCAGTGTGTCCTCGTGGCCAAGAAGGCCAATGGGATCCTGGGGTGCATTAAGAAGAGCGTCTCCAGCAGGTCGAGGGAGGCGATCCTGCCCCTCAACTCAGCCCTGGTGAGGCCACATCTGGAGTATTGTGTCCAGTGCTCCCCCCAGTGCAAGAGGGACGTGGATCGACTGGAGAGACTTCAGTGCAGAAATACGAGGATGATCAGGGGACTGGAGCATCCACCCTGTGAGGAAAGGCTGAGAGAGCTGGGTCTGTTCAGCCTGAAGAAGGGAAGGCTGAGAGAGGGCCTGATCAGTGTATATTAAAACCTTAAGGGAGAGAGTGAGGAGGATGGGGCTGGACTCTTTTCAGTGGAGGCCACCGACAGGACTAGAGGAAACAGTCACAAACTGAAGCACGAAAAGTTCCATGGGAACTTAAGGAAAAATTTCTTGATAGTGAGGTGACAGAGCCCTGGAACAGGCTACCCAGAGAGGTTGTGGAGTCTCCTTCTCTGGAGATCTTCCAAACCTGCTTGGATGCCACCCTGTGCCACATGTGCCATGTGCTCTAGATGAGCATGTGCAGGGGGTTGAACTAGGTGATCTCTAGAGGTCCCTTCCAACCTAATGATTCTATGATTCTACAAGGATGAGCAGGGCCGGGCTTCAGTCCCTTCTTTTGTATGCATCTGCACAGCTCATCTAATGTGTTCTGCCAATGCATTATCACTGTCGTAGCTGATCTGAGAACATTTAAAAAGCTGTATTTCTCTTTCTTTTGCCTTTCTTACTGCGTTCTGTAACCTTATGGGTATGTAGATCCATCCTTTCATGCCTCTGATTTGTGGGAGTTTCTCTTTTCTACTTAGAAGAGTATACCTAACTCAAGGCAGCTTTCTCGTTGGCAACTTTAAAAACTATTGCTATTAAATTTTGGGGGGCCTGTGCAGTAATTAGCAAGAGGAAGAGGTGTTGCTCTGTCTATGATGCATGCTATATCTCATAGTATTCATTATGGTTTTATAATTGTTCTCAAATACCAAATTCTAAAAAAAGATTTTTTCTTTAGTCTCATTTTGTCATGTTGTAAAACTGCAACATCAGTAAAGTCTGCGAGAAACTTCGATACTGAGTTCTACTTTCTAAAGATTTTCCACTGGAAATACTAGAAAGCTTTACATTTATTAAAGTATTATCTTTTTCCTGAAAGTAAGTTGTTATTTCCAAATTACTGTGCTATGTCCCTTGCTGGTTTTGACCCTGTAGGACACGAGTCCTGCTGGAGTCACAGATTTCTATGAACACAGAGGTGCAGCTTATTGCAGGATTATAGATTTTGTTTGCAATCTAAAAGTAAAAAGTATAGTTATCCTCCAGTGATGCTTAAAAAGTAGTACAAATTTATGTGTAAGTTAGTAAGTCCTTTTGACTGACTTTCAGATCATTTCCCCTGAGTTTTGCATTATTTTTTTCAATATGCAGGAAAGTTTTCTTTCATTGTGTTCTCTTGTACCTGTAAAAACCTCTTATTTGATAAAAAGGTGAAATGGACATGATCACCAAATTTATTTATATCCTCATGTTCTTTTTGTTCAAATCTTGTCCTTGACTGAGCTAATTTGATGAACTATTGTATACTCTAATTTTTTGTTTTTATAACGTATTTTTTGTCATAACTGAAATTCTCAAAACCAATAGTCACCAGGAGCACCCCTCTTCCAAATATATATATATTGAAGTAATAAGTATTTGAAGTTTTTCTTTCCACAACTATTTCAAAATGTCAGGAGAAAAGCTATTTTATCACTTGAGCTATAGCAGTGACTATTTGAGGGAAAAAATATTTTTTCCTGTCATTTAGATAATTTGATCAGACATATTTTGCAATTTTCCTTTCCATATGAATTTCTGCCTGTTCTTCATGAGACTTGCCATAAAATTAGGCCCATAATTTTCAAACTAGTGTGTATCAGTGCTTTGTTGGCTGGAACTATGATCTTAAAAAAATCCTTTGAACTCTTCCTTTAATGGTACTTGAATCATTTCCTCTGAATGCTTAAAGGGAATTGCTCACCAAACTCAATGAAGTTTATAAAAAATGGTAAGTATTACAAATGAATGATGTCTCACTGCACAGAAATGAAGCTCATGAACAGAGCATTTCAGCTATGCATTCAGATTCTTTATTTGCTTTCTAGTGGAAATAGCCAAGAGTGAGTATCTGTGAGATGAAATGCTTTGAGCAGCTTGTCCCTTCCAAGCTGGCAAAACTTGTACGTTTTGTTACTGAAGAAACTTAACCTCCCTTAGTAAAACGCCTCCTGGACGAGCAGGCTTCCTCTGACACGGTGCCTGCGTGCGCTGTCATCTCTGTCCTACTAACTGTCCTCCCTGTCCCCAAACATGCCTGTGTGTGTCAGTCACCCATTATAATTGTGAGAGTGGCTGCACAGAGAAGCCACAAGGTCCCCAAAGCGCTGCTTCTGCTCTGAAAACCTGCTAATTATGGAACTGTCCCTTTTTCACATTAGCTCATGGCCACAAGCAGAAAGCACAAAAAAAAAATTCAGGCTAAAACATAAAGCAGAGGAGGGGATGCTGGATCCTGGTGATGCCAGAGGGAAGGGGAAGGAGATGAGATGAGGTGGGGGAAGTCCTGCATCACTTGAGAGGAAGAAGATAAATGGTGCTGAGACTTCAGGGTCCCGGCACAGCTTAGGCTCCTGAGCAGGCGCATGGGGATTGACTGACCCAGATCACTTGGGCTGACGGCTGAGCTGAGAGATGCCATCAAGAACAGCCCGAGCTGGTGGGTGCATTTGCTGTATCACTTGAGGACATGCTGAACAGCTTGTCGTCTCCTGATTTCCTCAGGGTTAGCTGCACTTTTGGCCCCAGTTTTTAATCTCATGGCATGGAGGGGGCAAGATGTCAGCAGAGCTCAAGGGAGATATTTTAACATTTTCACCGCAGGCCCTATCTCGAACTCAGGCTAGATGGTTGTCTGATGCAGAGCTTCCACAGAGCAAAGCGAGCGAGATAAGGAAGGCAAAGTCACCACTGGAAAGACAGGAAACACTAAAGGGAAAACGGAGAGAGAGGCAGCGGGAAGGTAGTTCAGTGAGCAGCGAAGCTGATCCTTCCCCACCTGCCCCACAGCCAAGGCTCTGTAGGGGCTCTCTCAGGGGTGGACTCTCGAGAGAGGCTGCCTTTGTCTCCGTTTTGACCATTGTTTTTAATAGTGTTGAACATTTAAAACAATCCACGACTGCCCCCAGAATGAGAGATTTATCCCTCAGGAATTTGATTTTTGAATTCATTCTATTCATTTTTCCTTCCTTCTTCCCTCTCTCCTTCCCTTTGCACCTCTCTCTTTTCTCCCTTTCTCTCTTTCCAATCCGTCTTTCTGTCTGTCTTAGAATTTCTTCCTCCTTTACAATGTGGGGACTTTCAAAGTAGATCCTAAATGTCATAGGTCATGAGGAAACATGAGTGGGCTTTGTGTTAAAAAAAAAATGCATGATCACAACATTTATAAAAAATGCTCCTGAAATGTGTATAGTTTGTATATACATTTGTATAGCTATACAGTGTTCGCAGTACAAAACAAACAAATAAACAAACAAAAGCCCTGAATGAATAGGTGATCGGTCTGAGCAGTATTATACTGTTCAAGGCCACCTCTTTGGAAATTCGTATCAGCTGGATACACATAAAGTTTCATAAAAAGAGGTAAGCCTGTCTTTAAAGTTCTTGTAAGTTGATTAAATGAAACGATAAAACAAAAATGTTCCACTCAGAGAAGGAATCAAAGTATGAGTTAAAAAATCCTCATGGAAAGATTAAAAGCAAATGCAATCTCACTTGTAGCTATAGCCTCCTTATCATGACTTAAGTAATTCTCTGTTGACGGAACGGTTCTTGTAAAGTAACTAAAGTAACCAACTAAGAAGCTAGTTTGTCTTACTTTCACTTTCTGTATTGATGCGCTACCTAAGATTAGCTGGAAGATTATGTTCCACTCCCACCTAGTGGCCAATAAAATGTATACCCTGTAATCTTTTTATTATGTATTTTTAATTATAATATGTGTATTTTAAGGTCTAGGTGAATTTGTGCTGCCCTTCCTAAAAATCACTGAATGGAGGATTTACACTGGATTTATCGATATTTTGTTTGTTGAGCCATCAGCTCTCAGGAGTTTAAAAATTAAATATAAATAACTTTAACTTTTTTGTATGTATACAGTTAATGGTAGGATCACACCATTAGATGACAGGTCATGTGCACCAAAAAAAAAAAAATTTTTTTTGTAGTCTGTGGCAGGTTTTTTTGGCTTTAAAATAGCCCTTACAGAGAATTTCCCACTAGAAGGACCTTGTGAGATACCAAGCTGGCTGGAGCTGCCAACAGCTGCCTGGGTCCTCAGCCATGTCCAGTTTGAGTCCCTGTGTCCAGGACTCACCAGATGCCCTGGGCAAGATCAGCCTGGATGGGGTTGGCACAGCCCTGAGGATATCGCGGATGTGCATTAGCTCCAGGTCAAGATGCCTTAGTGCATGAGTCTACAATCTCACCATTTTCCTGCAGAATTGGTAGAGAATAGCAGTGCAGAATCAGCTTTCACTTAAATCTATTAGGGCTTCAAAGCAAATCTAGTAGAGTTGGGTTTCTAGAAAGAGCCTGGTGCAAATGGAGATCAGAATTAAGAAGCATAAAGTCATGTTAATTGCTTGTTTGATTAGCTACATCATCTCGGAAGCACATCATCCTACAATTACACCTCTGGGAAAGGCTCCAAAAGGTCATGTAGCCTGTTTCTGTGCCCAAGGGCAGCAGCACCTATTTCAGCAACATTCAGTGACAAGTAGTAATACAGCCTGTTGTTAAATATCAGAAAAGTTTGATCTTCCACATTCATGCTACATCTTATTCCAGGCCTCTGTATCATCTTTTTTTCTTCTTCTTCTTCTTCTTTCTCATATCCAGACTTAATCCTCTTTGCTGTACCTAAAGGCCTTTTTTTTTTTTTTCTTTTTCTTTTTTTTCGTGTATCCCCTGTAGACAGTCCTGTCTCCAGTTTGGAATACTCCTGGGTGCGCATTTTCTTCCCCAGATTAATCAACCACAGTTTGTTCAATCTTCCCTTATGGTCATGTTTTCTAGATGTCTGCTGTTCTGATTGCTGTCCTCTGGATTTTCTTCAATATTTTTCCTGAAAAATAGAGTTGAAAAGAGGACACGACTTCTACTGAGAATTAACCAGAGAACTCACAGAGAGGATGAGTCATTTAATGTTTTCACTGGGATATCCAGTTTTTGGCAATAGCATGATATTGTTGACTCCTGTTCTGCCCATGACCCACTAGAACTCCAGATCTTTTTGTGCAGACCTGTTACCTATTCCTTCCCTTCTTCATGTGACCATTTGTTCCTACATAGGTGCAGAATCTGATATTTGTCCCTGCTCATTTTGGGGAAGTTTAATAGAAAAAATCTTATATCCATCCCTCAGTATTAGACAGTATTAGGTCCAGGGCAGTCCTGCAGAAACGCATTTCCATTCCATGATAGTTCTGTTTTGAATAGTTTTCCAATTCCTTGGGCTCTTATCCTATCCTAATTTCAAAAAGGGCAAGGAGAGAACTACGAGCCAGTCAGCTTTACCTCCATCCCTGGGGAGGTGGTGGAGCACCATCTCCAAGCAAAGGAAGAGTGAGAAGGTGGTCAAGAGCTGTCCGCATGGATTCACCAAGTGGAAATCACGCTTAACCAACTGCAGACCTTCTATAACAGGATAACTAACTAGGTAGGTGAGGGGAGAGCAGTGAATCTTGTTTCCATTAATTTCTGCAAGGCTTTTGATTCTGTCTCCCATAACATCCTCATAGACAAGCTCAGAAAGTACGAGCTAGATGAGCAGAGGTGAACTGAGAACCAACTGAAAGGAAGATCTTGGGGCTGGAATCAGTGGTGCAAAGTCTAGCTGGAGGCCTGTAGGTAGTGGTGTCCCTGGGGATCAATGTAGGGCCCACTTTTAATCAATGTATTAATCTGTGACCTGGGTGAAAGGACAGAGTGCACCCTCAGCAAGTTTGCTGATGATACGAAACTAACAGGAGCGGCCGGTACGCTGGAGGGCTGTGCTGCCCTTCAGAGGGACCTGGACAAGTGGAGAGGTGGGTGGAGAGGAACCTCATAAAGTTCAAGAAAGGCAAGTGCAGGGTCCTGCAACTAGAGAGCGATAACCCCAACAGCCTCCTGCGGTGCATTAGGAAGAGCATTGCCAGGCAGTCAAGGGACGTCCCTTCCAGCTTCAACCATTCTGTGATTTCATGGCTGTGTCTGTAGTTCACTTACAAGATTTGTATGTACATTAGCTCTTTTTCAAGTCAAGGTTATGTGACATCGATTGTTTCTTCTCTTCACATGGAAGGAAACTATGTCAGTTCAAGACGATTTGCCCTAGACCTTGGCTGGTACTTATCTCCTTGTTTTATAGGTTTTATAGGTGCTTAAATGTATATGATTAATGGTTTCATTATTTTTTTCTGGGAGAAAACTGAAATCAACTAGCTATCATTGCATATTTACTATTTTTTTTCAGTCTCCTTTTAAAACTAAGTACCACAGTCTTCCTTTTAAAGTAATCCATCTGTCTTCCAAATATTCTCAAAGATGGCTGCTGTTAGTTTTTGAAATCCCTTAGGATAATATTCACAAGGCCTTCTGATTTGAAAAAAAACACTTAGCTTGTTTAACTTAGCTTATTTAATCTTTAAATACCTTTTCCCTATTCTAAACTGTGATCTTATCCTTCTGCTACTGCTTTTTTTTTTCTACATTAGCTGACGTGTGTGTGTGTGTGTGTGTGTGTGCACGCATGCAGATATATGCGGAAAGGAATTAGATCCTTCCTGGTGCCACCTGGCAATAGATTTCTTTTCAATTAAGCAATAGATCAACATTCTTCTTGGTCATTGTCCTGTTATTTAACATCCCCACAGGAAGATTTGTTGTTACCTTTGAAATCTCTCATCTCCTTGAATTTCCTCTTTGTTTTTTGTCCTAGGCGCTTCTGATTTTCCCCCTAATTTGTTATGATTAACTAACCAATTCGATCTACTTACCACTGCTGTGTGCTTACTTCCAGCATTTGAAATCATCAGGAAGCTCTCTAGTCAGGCAAACTGGATTCTCATTGCACTTTCTATCCTTCCTCTCCCTTGGGACTATGTCACTTGCAAACCAATATCTACATCCTAATGATATTTCTGAAGAGCCATTAAATGCTTTTTTTTTTTTTAAACAAACAAACAAACAAACACACCGTCTATTTGTGGCCTGTGAGATTTTAGCTATGAACTTTCTGTGTATATTGAAGCTCGCTTTCTTGAATCTCAGTGCTTTTTTATGCTGCTCTGCTTCTTCCTTCCTCAAGGAGTCTGAATATTGTCTTTATACAGGTAGTCTTGGGTTCTCGACCACTTGTTACTTCTGATTAAGATAAAACACCTTTATCTTGCTGCTTTTTGTACTTTCCATTAAGCCCTCCCCGCCCCCCTTCTCAGGAGGTCAGTGCTGCTACATGCTGTTTTTGCAAACATTTTTGGTTATTTAAATGCCTTCACTAGCACTGAGTCTTGAACAGTTGCAAGAAAGTGGCAATTGTTCACAAAAATAATTGCATCTAGTTTGGCAAACTGGAGTCACCTCATTCACAGTGTTAGTGCACATTCTTATTCCCATGGCTGCACATCAGAGGTTTTTAAAAGTCTTTCTCCCTCTGCAATTTGGACTATGAGCATGACTGCTGCAAAAGCAATGCTTTTCTAAAATTAGCTACACTTTTATTGTTAATATTTCAGGCATCAGACTTCCATGAGTCTGATCATGGGTGATAAAATTGGCAAATCCCATTATAAGGGGTAATTGTAGTGATAGAAAAATTCCTTTGACCAGCAATATTTATCTTCCTTCACCCCTGCTAAGCATTTTTATAGTGGTAGAATTGTACTATGCTACTGAAGGTGAGCCCCTCTAGGTTGGAAAGCAACTAAAGGTATGTTGAATCAATAGTTTTTAGAGCATTAAAAGTACTACTTAACCAATTCTCACATCCTAGAGTTCAGTATTCTATGCAGCATTCTGCAGCACATCAGTTATTTTTTTTTTAAATATAATGCCATTAATTGAAAGTAATATCAAGGATAAATGACATAAAGAGGACTGTAATAGCACTATTCATTGCTGTAACCTCTGTTCTTGTTCATTAAACTCAAAAGGATCTCAGATTCACTGCACCAGAGTTCTAAGGGTCCAGATGCTTTGATGTATAGCTTCAGGTGATTTTGCCATAAAGCACATAGACATTGATTAGAGTTTATTTCACCCACCTGATGTACTCACTGGCAAGACATTACAGACTGGGCCACTCAAATAAGCAACATCTTTAAGGATACCTTTTAAAATTAAATTCAGTTCCTTCTTTTTAAACATTACGCTTACATTTCACTTTGAAATATTTGTGTGGTGAGGTGATAGGAAAATTTAGCATGTTGGAAGGATGGAACTTACAGCTTTTTTTGAAAGGACGATCTTTTGTTTTCTTGGATGATTCTATCAATTATTCATAATATTTAAAGCTTTAGTTCTATTTGGATATCAGCTCTCAAAAAAAGATAACACAAAGCATTCCTAAATACTCATTTGTGTATGCAGATAGATGTAGAGTCAGTGCAGCTGAGGAGAGCATCTAAGTTTTTGCTCGGAGGCATTGGCTTTCTTGTATTTTAATAGGCAAGCTGTTCAGTAAACAAAAGGGAGATCTATAATCCCTCCAGAAGCCTAAGGAGAGAGTTAAGCCCTTTATATTCTGTTTACAAATACTTCTGATCATTCGGATGTGTAGTGATGTTTCAGCTTTTCTAATAACGAAAAATATGAAAGGCTGCTCTTTGATGCTTTAAATGCCTTCACTTCCCACAGAACATTTTTCTCGTGAAGTGATATTCTTCTTGACATCACGCTTGTCTATAGTGAATATTGATGTCACTTCTGAAGGATTGCTATCTATTTCACCAGGAGAAGAAAAAGAAGGAAAAATGGATAATTTATAAGTCAATTTTCCAATTGTCCCCAACCAGACAAAGTAAAAGAGAAATAAGAAAAATAAAGATTAAAAAACAAAAGAAATACTTTATTTGGAAGGACTGATTACTTTGTGTCAGCAGGACATTGCTCAAGTCCCCATTTGAGCAGTGGCTGAAATATCTGGTTGGTCCTTTAAAAATAAAAAGCAAGTCAGTCCACATCAGGAAAGCAGAACTGTAGAAGCCATGAATAGCTCCTCTAGAAACTCATTTCATTCAGCAGCACCTTAGGGGCAAATCATTTCTCTATGTCCTTTCCTGAGACCTAGAGTCTGAAGGCACAGAGTTTTTTCATGAAAAGACTGCCGTACCATGGGTTGCCGTGATTCAGAGATAGAATAGTAGTTTCCCTCTTTGAGACCTGCTTTCTGCAGAAGATTTAATGGTGGGTCTATAGGAAGCTCATTTTCATCGTGGTTCTTGGTTTTTTTCTTGAATCCAAGCTCTGCTGACTGCCATGACCCTTCTGCACTGTGGCAGCCGAACGACTCGGCACGGGGGCATAGAAACCTTCAAACCTTCCCTCACAGTCCTTGAAAGAGGGTCTGAGTGGTATTTTCCCTCTACCTGAAACTTCCATTTTAACAAAGAGCAAAATATACCTGCAAATGCAGAATTTATCCTAGAGTGGGAACAACAGTAGCAGCATGTGTCCTTCCCGTTTTCCTGTAGCTGCTTTTCTGACTGTTATTTTCAAAGCAGCATGTAAGGGAATGCTCTTCTCTTCTGCATTGTTTGTCATGTGGAATGAAAAGTATAATAAGTGATGAAAAGTGATTGTAAAGTGTGTTCTGCGAACACAGTGGAGATGTGCATTCTTGGTCTTTGAAAACGGATTGTTAGGTCGACCAACAATTTTTAGGAGATAAAAAAGAATCTTTGTGTCTCATAATTAAATGAAATGGTTTGTTTTGCCCATTCCCCATGCAGTCTGAATTGTGAGAGATGCTTTTAAAATCATTTAGTCAGAGATGATAGTGAGGTCTTGAAAAAACTCATGTTCTCCTAATGTTTACCTTTCTGTTCCAAGAACAGAGGGGTTTTAGGATGGATTTATGAATACACTTCTCTGTCAATCATTCAAATCTAATATTCAGAAGTAAAATAAAACATTGAGGGAGGAAGAAACCTAGACTTCCAGGAGCTAAATCAAAACGGTGAATAGGTGTTACTCAGCTTCTCACAAATAAAGCTAAAAACCTGTACTTGTTCATTTTGGATGCTAATCCAAACACACTTAAATTGGACTTTTTCAGCTATTCCAAGCTATTTCCAGCTTTTTCAGCTCTAGTAGTAATGGTACTTCAGTAATTTCTTCTTTTTGCCAGTATAGAAATGGAAACAGTGAAGGCCACATTAACAGGTTAAATAATGTGTTAAATCATGAAAATAAACTTTCTCAGCTTTCACTGTATAGTTATACTGCTTGAATGTAAGACTTGTTGGGTTAGTGTTGAATTAAATACAGAGCTATAATATGGCTGGAAAAAAAAATCCTTCCTGGGAAAAGAAATGCATTTTGTTATTTCACGGAATCATTTAGTAAAGTTGCACAATGTGAAATGAAGTGGGCTGCAGAGACACGCAGGTTGGCATGGGTCAGTCTAACTCCAGACTCGCTAATGCAGGTCAGTGACTGGTGATACTTAGGAGGCTTCAAATGTGGTCATGATCCAAGACTGAGAAACTTTTATGGGTTTATTCCAGCAGAGAGGTGTTGAATAGAGGCTACTAATCTAAAAAAAAATTCTGAGAGCAATCTGGAGGAATGAAAATCTCAGTTACTGTACTCTGACAATGCCCATTATTTCTTTATAACTGGATCCCTGGATATCGCTCTATTAGTAGGTTGCATAGTCCTGTTATTATGATTATTAATTATATGAACAAAAATATATACACTCTAGTGAGATGATGATGTGAAGAGTGATGTGAAAGTCAGCTGCCTCTGGGTAAGTGAGCAAATGTCACAATGTGCATGGAGAATTGTTATTTAAAACTGATGGAATGATTTTAAAAATCTAGACACTGGATAGCTAAATAGAGGATGGTAAGAGGATGTGTTTAAAGATAAGTGGTCAGACCTAAGAGATGTTCTCAGAATCACAGAATCACAGAATGGTTGAGATTGGAAGGGACCTCTAGAGATCATCTAGTCCAACCCCCTGCTCCAGCAGGGACACCTAGAGCATGTGGCCCAGGGTGGCATCCAGCTGGGTTTGGAAGATCTCCAGAGAAGGAGACTCCACAGCCTCTCTGGGCAGTCTATTCCAGGGCTCTGTCACCCTCACAGGAAAGAAGCTCTTCCTCACATGGAGGTGGAACCTCCTGTGTTTCAACTTGTACCCATTACCCCTTGTCCTGTCACTGACCACCACCGAGAAGAGTTTGGCCCCATCCTCCCTACATTCTTCCCTCAGATATTTGTACATATTGATAAGATCCCCTCTCAATCTTCCCTAGGCTAAACAGGCCCAGCTTGCTTAGTCTTTCCTCATACGATAGATGCTCCAGTCCCTTAATCATCCTTTTTACTCTTCGCTGGACCCTCTGTAGAAGCTCCATGTCCCTCTTGTACTGGGGAGCCCAGAACTGCCCCCAATACTCCAGGTGCGGCCTCATCAGAGCTGAGCAGAGGGGCAGGATCCCCTCCCTTGACCTGCTGCCAACATTCCTCCTCATGCAGGCCAGGATCCCATTGGCCTTCTTGGCCACAAGGGCACATTGCTGACTCATGATTAACTTGTCAACCAGGACTACCAAATCCCTCTCCACAGAGCTGCTTTCCAGCAGGTCAATCTCTAAAACGTACTGGTGCCTGGGGTTATTCCTCCTCAGGTGCAGGATCCTGCACTTGACTTTGTTGAACCTCATGAGGTTCCTCTCTGCCCAACTCTCCATCCTGTCTAGGGCCCTCTGAATGGCAGCAGACCTTTCTGGAGAGTCTGCCATTCCGCCCAGTTTTGTATCATCCATGAAATTTGCTGAGGTTTTAACCACCATGTTATTAGCGTTGTAAATGTCTGCAGTATGCAAATAGAACTTGCTGTTGACATAAAAGCAACAGGCATTCTTGATACAGAGAAGAATCAGACTATTTAACATTTTATGAGTTTTCAGACTTGGCTTCCCAAACTGCTTCCCAAGCATCATTCAAAAAGAGGTAAAGTGGAACAGTACAAGGTCATTGACTAGGTAGAAATTCATATTATGAGTCCCTGTAAGCTGTGAAAGCATCACTTGGAAATGGCAGAAATGTAGAAAACTTTTCTGTAGTAGTTGAATGCAGGTTATTGTATGAAAATTTTAAGAAGATGGGGAGATAGTGGAACAGCAAGTGGTACCTCTTCAATACTTGGTTCCTGTTGAGCAAAGTAATTTCCAGCGGTGATAAAGCAGCCTGTGCTCCTGTTGCTGTTCCTGCAGGAACTCATCTGGACCAGATCCAATTCAGTTGAATGACTCATGCTGTATAAAGACAGCATGACAGCATAAAGACAAATGCAAACTGCTATTAGGACCATAATCTTTGATTTCTTAAGAAGCAATTGAGAAAGCTTTACTTGCTTAGTCTGCTTAAGAAACCTGAGAGTAGGAACAAAACTGGTTTGAAAGATTATATTCAGGGGGCATTACCCATGCTATACTGCCAACAGGGAAGGCTTCAGTCAAAACTTCACCAGGTGCCTGTCCTTGGTGCCTGGGGACTTGGGATTTTTATTAATGATTTGGCTGGTGAAACAGGATACGTACATTGCATTTGCTGATCGCTGAAACCTGAGCAAAATGGCCATGGGAGAAATTATTTGAAAACAAGCCAACCCGTGGAGATGGGAGTTTATTTCCTATATTTGCACCTTGCATGTTAGGTAGACATAGAACCACTCTTCCTCTTGTCCGCTGTGTCCTCCTTTCCAGATCCCTTTTTCCCTCACCAAGTCTTCTAGGGGCTCCACACTGCCATATGGCTGCATCTTCCTCATGGTTCCCATCTCTGAGGTGGGTGAGGGAAAGTCCAAAACAGGGCTAGTCCTGAGCTTCTGCTGGTGGTCTGGACAAAGTAAATGAGTTTGCACTGCAACAGTTCCCTCTATAGTGGCTGTAATTTAGATCTTTCTCTTCTACTGAACCATCTGTTTTCATGGCACTTGGAAGAACTTAGCCTCTGTACAGCTTTTTGGACAAACTAGATAGAAACGCACATGGGTTCCAAGAAAATGGAATGAAATGTGGAAAAGCACCATTCAAACAGATAACTGTCTAATGTGTGTGTGTTTTGTTTTCTTAGGAACTAGGTGGAAAACAGCATGCAGATCAATTTGCAGTAACTCTCTGAGATAGAGTAGCTATATAGCAGCTCTTTAGAAATCGATACAGGAGCTAAAGTGGATCCCAAAGAAATCAAGATTCAAACATTCAAACGTCATATTAGTATATGGAAAAAGGGATATGGTCTTTCAAGCTACTCAGCATGGTAAGGTTTTGGTTGCAGTACTGCGTCCAAGCTCAGACGTTACAGTTCATAAGACTAGAACCAGCCCAGGAGTAGTTGTCTGAAATGTGATTTATTAGAAAAGATTGGAATAATTTATATGGCTCACTCTAGAGAAAAGAAAGTAAGCATGGTAACAGCTTTCAAAAGCTGCTTGTAAAAATGAGGTTTTGTATAAATATTTCCATGTCTGTGGTAGATAGGACAAGAAGAAATGGACCTAATTTTTCAGGAGGGAAGATGCAGATAAGACACACACACGCACACATATATATATATATATAAAATTATATTCTAGTGGAGACTGAAATAGGCTACTGAAATAGTTTTTATACTCGCCATTACAGAAAGCCTTTAGTTGCTAATAGGTCAAGCCTATTCAATTTCCTCCAGGTTTATTATTCCAAGAATCCATATTAGTACACTATAAATGAATAGAAAAGACAAATTAGTTAAGAACAACAGGCAAAAGAGCCTGTAAATTCAGACCTTACACACATTATACTGGAAATTAGAAAAAAGGTTTTTAATCATCCACAAAGTCTTCCCTGTGAAATAAAATGTAACCACCTTTGAGCTGCAATAGGATTGGCTTAAGAAGGCATGTTGCATGTTTTCTTGTGAAACTGAGAGACTCATCTTGAGGATCTGGAAAGTCCCTTCCAGGAATCTTATGTGTGTATCACCCTTGGTTCCTGAAAGGAGACAGATGATGTTTTAAGCCCACAGGAGTCCCACCATGGGACTAGGCTTGTGAATAAGGAAAGTAAATGTGACTCTCAATACTCTGCAGACTCACCCTTTCCTCCTTTTAATGTGCTTGTCAGTGCATTTTTTCTCAAACCTTTATTTTGTCAGGTTCTGCCCTCTAGTGAAATAAATCAGGGATGTTCCTGTTCAATACTTACGGTTTTATAATCACCGCAATGTCAGTGAAGCATCATGAACACTGGATGGTGGCATTGCTGAATGAATCAGGCATGCAAAACAAGCAGCTTCTAATTATACATATAGATATCCTAGTAATCAAGGAAAAGATTTGCAGAGTAAAATGTGTTGTAAAATACTTTATATATAATTTGCTTTTGGCAAAAGAGCTATAACTACCACATAAGGGCTCCCAGTAGCTCTGCTTTTGTCTAAATAAAAAGCTGAACAATTCTGGGAAAAAAAATAGCAGTATAATTTATAGCATTTGTTTCTCACAGAATAATGCTTGATTACTTAGCTTTAAGAACACAATCTATGCAACAAACAATAGAGAGCAGACAGAGAGGTTGTATGGTAGCTAATCCTGAATGGAGGAAAGGCAGAAATATATATTTTTTGCAGACTTTTTCATTTTCTTTTGCCTTTTTCAGCTGTTTTACTCAGGCTCTGCCCTGATGAGAGCTGACTTGAGTTCGCATGGGATACCCATCCTCTTGGGCCTCATTTCAACCATCTGAGGGCAGAAAGTTAGTAGCAGGATACTGAACTATATTTCAAGCACTGGCTCCCTGAAATATGCATCATTATTCATCATTATCATTTTAGAGTAATTTAAAATTGTTTAATTAACTGGAACCGATGGGTCCAGCTCCTCGGCATTCCTAACTTGAACTAAACAAGTTCAGACATAGACTTTGTAAGAAGACAGTGCAGAGGCAAAGAGAGGAAGTGAATCCTGAATTGCTTATATTTCCCTGAAATGAAAGGTTACTCATTTTGAAGATCAGTTTTGTGCCTGCCAATGAAAAAGCAAATATTAAATAAGCTCGTTGAGTGATTTCCCTTTTTTTTTTTTTTTTTTGGTTTATTATGCTGCTGAGAGACACTAGATGGCACCTTTTGTTTGCTCTGTGCCTGTGGCCTGAAATAGGGCCCATTTGAATGCTGGTGAAAGCTGACAATTATTTTTGAAGCAACTGGTGCATCCATATGGATCCTTGCTGACGAAGAAGACAAAAATATCCCAGTGCTCCCTATCTAGAAAACAGGGAGGACAGAGCACCTTTTAACTACCTTGTTTCTTCTTTTTATATCTTCCCTGCACTCTAGCTGCACTGAAGCACCCATTTATTTAAAGAACAGGCTGAGAATGGTTGTGCTCAAGAAGCATTTTAAGACTAGCTTTGGTGAAAGCCACACATGATGCAGGCATTGAGAGTAGGATTTAGGCCAATATAGTATAACATATTCCATGGTGAATGTACATGGGCACATGAGTGTGTTGCATTGTTCATATGCACATGGTGCTGTTTGGGATGTCATCTTCCCACATCACCTCCAGCCACCGCTGCAGACAGGCTGAGCTTATGTCCGTCCAGCCTCACCTGGCTATCCCAGGGCATCTCGGGCAATGCTGGGCTGCATGGAGCAGAAACCTGAGCTCTCATCACATGCAATGGATGTCTGGGCAATAAAGGCAACAGAGACGTGCATCTTCCACCGATTGTGCTTCCACTGATGGTGCTGATCAGGCATCCAAGCCCGAGAGAGGTACCTCGATGTATTTGGCTGCAGGCAGTGGCTAAGGGCACTGCATTTCTCTCCTGCCAGTCTCAGACTCCTGAACTTGGTGGCACAGACGTTGTTGTGAGCGGAAAGCGTGGGATGTTCCGGCCTCATGACTCCACAGAGGGATCACGAGGCACTAGCCGGGATCACCAGTACGCTTTGCCAGGGACATGAATGAGCGAAAACGCAATGCTGCGATGACTCCTTTGCAGGAAGGAAATCTGGCCTGAGGCAAACCTACATTTTTTTTCAATCCAGTGCTGAAAAATCTGTTCCCCCTAACTCTTCCCCCTAACATGTTCCTACAAGTATATTTTTTAGAAAGTATTCTCATTAATAGTTTTTGAAAATATCTACCCTTAACTAACTGTACAATTTCTCCTGGGAAGAGAAGCCTGACTCTGTGGTTATTATGATACAGTTCCTCATTCTCAGCATCTGCTAACACAGAGACTTTGCTAACACAGAGTTTTGTAGGACTTCTTAGGGATAGAGGACTAGGGGGGCCCCTCAAATCATCATTTCAATGCCTTAACATCATAACACACCTAGTAGTAGATATTTAATCTTTGAGAGTCTGCAGACTCTCTCTTCTGTACGGAATAGATACCACAAGTAAGAAAAACATTTTTTTTTCCCCTCACAAGTGAACCTAATAATTTTAGTATAGAAGCTGAGACACCAGAAGTTCAGTGAAGAGCCACATAGAGTGTAAAGGAAGGATCTCGACCCAGTGACTTGGACTGCTTTCAATGGGAGATCATTTCTAAGGAATAAAGGCCCAGATGATCCTGGGAACTGGACCATGACCATGGTGCAGAAAAAAAGCAATGACTCTTTTCCTCAGAAGTCCCGTCACTTTGTCCTGGGGAGCAAATCCCTCCCTCTCCCACAGTCTTCCTATCAGTTCTAGCTTGTGATCAAGATGCATAAACCACCTCGTTGGAAATTTCCAATACCCCTATCTATGCCGATGTGCTTGTTCTCTCATTTCCAGAGCTAGGCAATGCCTCCAGCTTTCAAGGGAGGAGAAAAAAAAGAAGCCAAGACAAATACAATCTTAACAATCTTTCTGCCTATTGCAAGTAACTAGTAGAAACCCTGAAGAAGAAAGCTAATTAAAGATCATGTAAAAAGCATGCAAATTTACCCTTTCAACAAATAGGCATCCAATCTCCTTTTAGAGCCCTTGCAGTTCCTGTATTTTCTCCTACCACCTCCATTTTACATGCATTGCTTAAATTTAAGCAGATTAAATCTAGTACATTAACCTCACCTAAGAAGCTAGTTATTTTATCAAAAAGAAAAACGTCAAACTAATATAATTAAATGCTTCCAGACATAATGAAACTACTCAGATCTTTCTCATGAGCAGACGGATCAAAACGTCTCCATTTAATTGCTTTCTGTGTATATGTGTGTCTGTATGTGAGCCAGAAGTGTCAGTGTCCTTTATAGTCAGTCAAGAGCTAGAGTTTGATTCAGCTTCCTACACATAGATTTCTGGTGCCATTGGGGATGTCCTTTGGTATTTGAGACATCTGAATTGGGCTGAGTAATGACATAAGATCTATTCCTTTCCAGGAAAGCATTTATAGGCCACTCAGGACACCTCAGGAACCTTCAACAGCACGAGATGACTATCTTTAGACAGCTTAGTCAAGTCCTTAGTCAACATGAGGACTTCAGCTCATGCTAAGTTCACCTGTGTTCTTAGCTGAATAACTGCAAGCTCCCCTAATTGTACTGACTGACTATAGCAAGATTGTAGACATCTAGCTCTCATGTAGATGCCTACACATAGACACCAACACCTGGTGTTGGTGTGCATTTGCCTGAAGAGGCGCAGAGCATGAATCCTATTTAGTTTTTCATGTATTGTAAGACACAGTGATATGTAGGTGTATTGGCCAGGCAAGAGGGAAGCCTGCCTTGCCTCAAGCATGTTTCATACATGGTGCCATCTATGATAACTCACTGGAACTAAGATCATTCTTTCAGAAAGAAAAAAGAGTTATATTCATGAAGTATTGCAGGCCTGAGCCACATGCTTATGATTACAGTGAGTATCATTGTAAATTGAGGGTAACAGTAGGCTTTTTCAAGCCAGATGACTTGCATTTATAAAACTAAGCCCAATAAGACATCTACAAAAGCCTGATACTCATTTGCCTCGTTGAAGCATTCCCATTCATACATCCCTATATCACATTTCCACATTTCATGTTTTTTGCTCTCTTTGCATCTTTTGTTTCAGTACAAACAAACAGAGGACACGGAGCTAAATGTGTCACTGCATGGAGAAGTGAATATGCAGAGGGCTTGTGCCAGGAGTCTTGTCACTCCAACACTGCTGTTTGTTAGACAAGATAAAGAAAGTTATCATCTTCGTGCCCTCAATATTCCAAAATGTGGTGATGTTGTCATTCTGCAGTGAGGTGGGGAAAAGGTTGAAGGGAGAGCACCACACTCAAGAGATGCAACAGCCCGCCTTTATGAGTGCTTTCTGAGCGGGAACGTGTGCGATGCAGCAGTAAGCAGCTTAGAGCCTGCATGGTGCTTGAACCATGGGTACACCTTCATTCACAGAGGGACTAATCTAGTCAAGCAGTGAAATCATGCTAAAAGCTTTTACTTAGTGCTACAGAATGTGGGTGCAAGTTGTTCTGAAGGTGGAAACTCAATTTTAAAAGACACAATCTATAGAGGATTTGTGCTGATTTCTTTTTATTACTGTGTTATTACTGTACTTGGAATCTTTCTCTAATAGAGCCTTAGCATTAATTACTAGGTACCTGGCCTTTTATTTTGCTTTGATCTCAGATATTCATATGTGCATAAGCAAATCACACAGAATATTTTCCCCTGAACAGGTCATGGTTACAAAAATTGGCTGCAATGAAATATATTTTATTTTCCACTCTATACAAATATACCACAGACCTTTACCACAGATCCATACGACTGCCTTGCTCTGCAGATGCACCATGAGCTAGTGCTTGGCTCCTTTGCCACTTGATAGCAGTGCTTGGCATCCTCACCTCACTAAGTAGTATACGTGGCTGAAGAGCCAGCTGAGCAATTTATAGTGTTTTTAGAACATCACTTGCTAGACTGATTAATGTTTAGTGAAAATCATACTCCTGACTTGCAAAGTCAGGAAACTGTCAGGGTAGAAACTACTGTGGTCAGTGAGGACCACAGGTCTCCTGCAGATATTTGACAGCAGGTAAATAGAAGGAGGCTGGTCCATCCCAGGGCTTTCATGGATCAGGAGCTAATTTTGTAGAAGCAAACATGAGCACTTAAGTTCTTGTGACCTCATATTCACTCAATAAATAGTGTTTCCTTTCAGTTTCCCCTTGCTTTTTATTTTACGTTTTATGTTGAAAACATTTTGTATGTCTGTTATGGACTATTATGGACTACAATTTGTGGTTTGAATTGATGATACCTTAGCAGAATTGGGCTGCATTGCAATTTAATATTTTAAGAATTTGATTAATCAACCTGCAGTCAGCAGATGAATCCAGCCAAGAAAGCCAGAATAACATCTCAGGGAGATGCCAAGGACCAGCCTAGAATTGCCTCTTCTTTTTCCTAATATTCTCAAGCTACTCCTGTTGAAAATTACAGTAAGAGCTTTTGTAATCACATCTTATACCTCTAGAAAAAGAAGTATTAAGAAAGATATTAAAATTGAACTACTAAGGGGAAAAGGCAGGCAACCGATCTCTGCAATGGGAATCTGTCTCACCAATACTGACAGAAATCTTTGAGTCTGTCAATAAAGTAAAGAAAGATGTAAAGCAGTGTGAAAAAATAACTTTTGAGTCTTAAATAGTGATTAAAATGGTTCCTTTAGAGGAAGCTATAAAGACACAGCTTGTTTCTGTTCGGAGAACCAGTGTATTGCCTAGAACCAAAAACCAAGAAATAGAGAATGAAGAATCAAATTAATCCATTTCCAACATGGCAAAAGTTTAAGAACAGATCTATTTAAGTTTAAGTACTGATCTATTGAATAATATTCTTGGAGTGCGTCATGAGTGAGGAGGTTTGGTGTGGGACTCCAGAGACTGAACAAAGGTGAACAAAATCACAGCTTAAGCTCAGTGTCAACACATGCAAAATGATACTAATTAGAGAGCAAAACATGATTTTCTCATTAACCTTATACAGATCTGGCACTAGTAAATCAGGAAAGAGACCTCAATATGCCAGAGGACAGCTGTGTATAGACACAGTTAAAAAGGAAATAAGATCATAGCCTGTAGTGATATAAAACGAAGAAAAAAATGACCATGTTTGTATCTGCAGCGATATGACCCCATCTGGAAGACCATGTGTAGGGCTGGTTACTCAGTCTCTTAATAGCGACAAAGAGCTATGTCACCTTCTGCATCGGGTGATGGGAATGATCAGAAGCATGTGAAAATATTTAGCAGAAATCATGTTTTAAAAGACAAGACTGTTTGCCTCTGAAACAAGGGGAAGTGGAAGTATGCTAGCAAAATGTAAAACAGCAGATGATCTATAGAATTGAGCTAGGGAACATCTACTTAAACTTTCTTGTAACACAAGAATATGGGAAAATCAACAGTATGCATAAAGGCAAATATAGCTAATTGGAATCGGCTCGCATCTAATTTGGGTAGTACAGTATGTTCCTCACTTTCATTCCTCAGCTTGGGACACAAATTGTCTGGGTTTACCCACTTATTTTTTTCCTGTTACATTACCAAGGACAGTCAATGAGTCCAGCAGAGAAAATAATTGCAAAGTGATAGGGAGGAATCTTGTTGTCACAGAAAAAATAATTAGACTGTAAAAATCATTAAACCAGAGTTGTGTTTGCCATTAATACTCTATCAAATGTTGATTGTGTGACTAAATTGCAAAGTAAAAGAGCAACCATAACTACTACCCAACAATATAAACAAGGTCATAATTGCTGTGAAAGACAGTATCAGATATGTAAAAAGAAAAAGTATCCTAGAAATACTTTCATCTACAAATGATGAAACTGAGCAGGCTTTTAAATCTAACTCTTTGAGTAGTTTTTACTATTTTTCTGATAAAAAATATAAAATTTAGTGTATGTTAAAAAGTTCATGCACAGAGAGATATTCACAAAGATTCAGGAGCTGTTGTGCATATTTAATTTGAACTCATCTTGATATTTTTTTGGAAACAGTAGCAGTTAGGTTGGTATGAACATGCCTGCCAAGTACAGCCACGTGAAATATCTGCTCTCTGCTACCCAGTAGTCTACCTCCAACTTTCTTCAATGTTGTCATGGCAATAAGACTGTTTTTGACACTGCCATTAATGAACTCTGAGAGTGAGAAAGGTCCTTCTCCAACAAAGAGTGACACCACCACAAAGCAAATTAAATTGCTCTGACAACATATCTATTGAGAGTGAGTTCACATGTCACAGGGGCTTTTAGGATCTTATTGATGACTTTGTGGCTGCCAAAAGTCATAAAGTACTGCTGTTGTAACAGGTTTATGTTTATGGACTCTATTTGCCTGCATTGTTTGATCACCCTAATGCTGATATATTCTGTCATTTTACCTTCACAGTTGTATTCACTATTACTCCTCAGTCAGTGAATTAATGAAGGTGTGTGTGTCAGTAATCATTTCTTATCACTAAAATGGTATAAAATATATGCTATAAACACATGACTAGATGACAACCGATTACAGCACAGTTAAATAATAAGAACATTTGACAAGAGGAGACACAGATCAGAAAATAGACATAGGCCAGCATAGTCTTCTGGATGGCAGAAGGTTTCCAGTCAAGGAAAGAAAACGTAATCCAGGGATATATCTATATTGAATAGCATAAGGCATAGTGCCATATGTTTGCAGCAAGATTCTGGTGTCCCAAAGTCCCTACTACTCGGTAACTCACCAGAGCTCTGAAAGAAAAACACGATGTGTGCAACAGCACAGCAGGATCTTGCTTCCGTGGAGAGACAGTGAATGCTGGAGCTAAACTTAAATGTGATTTTGCATCTGGACAGGTTTGAGGCACACTGGTAGGGCAGAAGGTAGAAGGTGTGCAGGCTTCATCACTACTGCAGACCACCATGAGCAGTGAAATAGTGGTTGTTGCATGTCTACTAAGCTGTTAGGGTAGCCAAAAGCGGTGAGAAGGCACACAAGGGAATGACTTAGATACCTGTCTGTGGCAAACGAAATAAACTGGCTGGCTAACTGATTAGTTAACTGTTGCTATGTACTGCAAAGAAAATGTGTGCTCCATGAATTGAAGTGTGGATGTCACTAAAACTTCTTCCTTTTTCTTGGTAACCTAGTTTCCACTCTTTCTATCATTTGCTCCCATATAATAAAGACCCAGACTGTGTCCCTAGCATTTTTCTGATGTGAACCAGCTCACTCAAATCCTCTGAGGCCTAAGAGGAGTCAAATACATAGGCATCCTGCTGTTTCATCCCTCTTTGGTGATGCCATTTAGATCCTCCCAATGTTTCCATGTTCTGCCTGAAGCAGCTTCATGGTATTGTGACTAGTGCTTAAAAAAAGATCAATAACTTTTGAGCCATAGATTCGAGGTACAACGCAACCAAGAGCAGGTCCTTCATCTTCACTGACCTTCAGTCAGCCCAGCTAAAATAACACTGAATAGAAAGCAACACTGTGCTGAATATTAGCTGCTGCTCTCAACAAATATATATACGTATATATGTATATATATATATATATAAAAATATCTAATGCAGAACACCTCATGTGGACTTATAGATCTCAAAATAAAAGGATTTAAATACCCTTCAGTACATTTCTATAGCTTTATTTGTACAAAGAGTACACAGAAACATTGCAGATTAAAGACTGCACAGTACCTAACTAAATAATGTCATTGCAGATATCAAAAATAAATTCTCATTGTTAAAGAAATACCATGACTCATAACTAGAGTTACTTTTCATTATTTGCTGTAGGGCTAGAGAGCACAAAAGATACATGCACGACATATTTCAAAGTTGTGCTGCTTATTCATTTGATTTTTTGACCAACTTCAGCAAAACTCTGCTAATCTTTTCCAGCGGAACCTACTTACCCTTTGTTTTTGTGTATATCTTACACAGCTGGTAGCCCCCATTTCAGAAAGTAAACATACTATCAACATGCCCAGGAGGAGGCATCTGAAAGCTCATCTTTTGTTTATATATTAGGCCTTCCAGTCAGACTGCTTTACTCGCACAGGGGTTTGCTCATTTTAGCCTCCTTGCAGGAACTGGTAACATGCTCTGCCACAGACTTCTTATGTAAAGCTCCATTTAATGATTTGGTTCCACCCTAAGTGCAAGGGTAGTGAAATTCAGTATTAAAAAGAAAAGGTGAAAAGAAAAAACAAGGCAAAACATTCTATAGTTCTTACAGCACAATGTGCATTTTCTGTTTGGGACTATTATATGAGCAAGCACACCTCTATGTTAATTTGTTGTTTCTTTGGCATTTTACAAAGAATTTCAACTGAAAGGTAAATAATAAACCCTTCATGAGGACTGCATTTGTTCCTGATGACAGAAAAGCTCTTTGTGCACCAAATTTAATCTTCTAAATTCAAATTGTGCAGAGAAATTAAAAAGGTCATATAAGAACTGTAGAAAATATGAAATCATTTCTTAAAGCTTAAATATTATTCAAGCTTATTTTTAATAAAATGATGGAATAAAATCAAATTAATCAGTGTGCTACAAGCATTTCCTATTATCAGAACTTCAGTAACAGAGGTCATAGGAGGCAAGGAGCTAATGGAGGTTAGCAATTCTACAGAAGACTTGGGCTGACTAGAGAGAGGAAACTGAATACTAGGGGACAATATAATGCTGCTAAAGGGAAAGTGTCCTACCAGAATGTCTAATCAGGAGCATAGCCTGCAAGATATGTGAAATAATTCTCTACTCAGGACAAGGAAGTCCTCACAGGTGTCCAATTTACGGGATTTTACAGGATCCCATTTTACATGGGATATTTTGGCACTGTAGATCTGGAAGAAGCATGATTTTCAATGGATCCAGGAAGGATCAAGGAAAGAAACAGGCATGATCTAGGTTTCTTAAAATGTGTAATGGTGTCATCTAGCCCAGAGTAGAATAGATGGCGGGGACATGTGATGGACGCTTCGGCCCTGTAAAAGCCTTGCACAAAGAAGAAGGGATCTGTGACTCAGGACTCTGCCATCACAGATCATCCATCTTCTTGATTCAAGTCTTCCAAGTCTTCAAAGCAGCTTAAAAATCCTGAAGTCTTTAAAGTAATACATTTAGGTTCTTTGCCTTTTGATCTTTAAATGTTATAGGCAAGGTCTATACTGTCAACTCAGAGCACACAAGCCTGGGGCAAACATGTCCTCAGTTAATGAGCGCGTCAAGTTTTCTAGCTTTCCAACATTGTGAAAAACTTTTTTTTTTTTTGGTCCTTTTTCTTTCTTTTAAAGGCAGTTGTGATTCACCTGTCTCTAGGTGAAGACCTCAAATCTTCAATTCTGTGATTTGGAAACTCTTTTTTTCTGAAGTTCCCAAGAGCTGTATCCAGCTCTATTTCAGGAGCAGTTCTCCTACTGACTTCAGTCTGAACAGCACCAAGCCTCAGCTCAGCAGATAAGACAATCATGAGCATAAGTTCATTCCTATTTAATAAAAGTCTCACCTTGTTCTGGGATATATCCTGTGCTTGAGAATTTTGTTGAATATGAAGGAATTTTGAAACTGATGCCTTTTCAGAAACAACCTCCTGGCTACAGTGAAATAAATTGCTTTGTATGTTGACTGTATTTTTGTTTTCCTCATTTTAACTTCCATTTGTTTCTTTGTCTGCCCTTAGGTTTGAGCCCTTCAGAGCAGAGACCATCTTTGATGCAAGGTGCCTTGCACAGAAATGCTAACAGTGAGCAACAGTGCAAGGGCAGCAGCAATAGCTGTAATGAAAGGTAAGGAAAAGAATTTTTAATCTACTTTAAAAACACATCTTAGAAATAGGAAAAAGGGAGACATTGGCACATTAATGAGAAAAGGTACTGCTTATCTTTAAAATTACTTTATTATCTTAAGGAAAATCTGCCTTTAAATAAAAAAATATAAAATGTATGTACAATTAGGAAGTAATATAAACCTCTTAAGCAAAGACTGAGGTTGAAAGAGGTATGATATGAGTCAGAAAGATTTAATTTATGCAAACCAGCAAGACCAGATTATAGCATCCTAAATTGTAAATGGAAGTAGTTAATGAGTTTATTGAATCACTAAATTATTTCTGAGGTGTTCTGGTGAGCCCAGAAAGTAATGAGCACTGGGTATGTCTGAAGAATGTGGGAGCTGTCTGTACTCATTTTATATCTGTTGATGTATCATTGGGGTGGAGGCTGTTGTGCTGTTAGTAGCCAGACTGTTAATGAATGTGCTAATTTCTATGAAGTTTATCTTGTTAAAATGGAGCCTGCTTTTCCCATACACTGGGATAAAATCACCCAGGGATACTGAGGCAGGAATTCTTTAGGATCAAAGCTCTTAAATGCCAGAGCAGCTGGCATGTGTGAAACAAAGTTATGCCAACAAGATGGTCTGGAAGGTCTGGAAGATCATCCATGGGACTTCCATGGACTGTCTACTAGCAGAGGCTTTGCAAAGTGGAGATGATGCATGTGACAGGGCAAAGGCACAATCTGCCTTGAAAACCAACTTCTACGGGTGCATTTCAAGGGCAGAAGATCCTGAAGAATTCCAGTTGCCTTGAGAAAACTCTTTTGTATGCAGAGCAGTAACAAAGAGGGTGAAACCCCCACCTCTTCTCTATCACAGCAGTTAGTGTCCATTTGTTTAGACTGGCATGTTGTTCTTTATTGCCAGAGCCTGTGCTCATGGAGGCTGACTCTGTAATGATGTGTTTGTGATTCATTATATAAGTGATAGTGACTAATGCCATTTTGCATGTCATCAGGGGATTAAACACAATCCACTTAATGCACAGAAGAAACTCCACTATAAAAATGTATTTGTGATTGTTGCTGATGACAAATGTTGGCTTCTAAAGTCTTAGCTAGTGTCAGACAAATCTGAGGGCTTCCTGGAGGCCTGCCTATTCCCTTGAAATACCTAATTAATTAACATTTTGCCTACAATAAGCGGTTCACAAAAGTAAGTCTCAGACAGGCATTACTGTCCATGTTAAATAATTTACTGCTCCTCCTTTGTAGCTCACTGTGTTATGAAAATAAATCTCTGTGTGAGTATCTTTTCAGTGCAGTAGTCTTTCTGAATTTTATTTGTGTGAAACTTGTCAAAATCAAGGAGAAAAATAGTAAGAAATTAATCAGAGAAATACAGCAAGATGCCCAGGCAATGTGCAAGTGCAGTATATGTGTTGGTATTGATTGGTATCAAAAGACTGGAGTCCTTAGGGAGGTCTGTTTTATTTTATAATTATACAATTACTTCTAAAATTTTAGTTTTGTAGCCCTCTACTTCCTTTTTTAGATTTACAAAACTACTGCATGATTTTGGCTCCACTGCAATACAAAGGTTGTTTCAGAGACGGTTTGTCCCTTGCAGCATATGGAGAGGTTGTTCCTGGAGGTAGGAGCAGGACCACGCTCAGGTAGTGACTGCATCCCTGTTACCATGATGTCCCTTCCCAATCTGCTGCTCTTCTGAGGTAGCACCCATTTCTGAACTTTGCCCAGGTGTTCACTCCAACAAGAAGACTTCATTTTTCTCCCCTATTAGAGGGGACATATTCCACTGAAGTGAACAGAGAACCAGGTCAAAGACTTCCTGGGAAAAGTGGGACTTTTCTGTTCTTCTTAAAACTATTGTAAAAGGGTTGGGAGAAAAGGCTGCAGCTGTTTTACATAACATGGGTGATTGGTCAAATATGAGGTAGTAGCTGCTAAATATTTTTCTTGTTAAAGAAAAAAGCCTTTTTACCCAGAACTCTTGAGATTACAGACAAGTCCTGGAAGCGAGATGGAGAAAAAAAGCAAGCATACTCAACATTCAGCAATGTGCTCAGGGTTTTGAAAAGTCTAAGAGGAATCTCTGAGTGATGTTTGCTCCTACCTGGATTTTTGATAGGAAAACTTTTACTTTCCTGAAGAACATGCTGAAGAGGGAGACCCAGCTCCTGCAATGCCTCCTTTGAGCATGAGGGAGTGTCATGGACAGAGCTTCTTTAAGGCTTTGGGGGCCTCACCTCACTTTGGAGTGGAGCTGCTCTGAGGCACAGGGGTCCTGCAAACAGTGCTGTAGATGCAGGGAAGAGTGTGATTTACACAGAAAACACTCACTGGACCATGTTTCTTAAGAAAATGAGGATGAAGGTCTGTTACAACCCACTGGGTTGCAGCAAATGGAAGAGTTTTTTTCTCCCATATGTGCAGTGGATTGCATGGATTCCTTAGCACAGGGAGTAGAGGGTCTGATATGTAGAAGGTATCCTCCTCTAAGGGAAGTCTGCTGCCTTCCTGGGGCCTGGACTGAGGATGTCACCACAAAACTTCCCAGCATGGTTTGACCCACAGATTATTATCTGTTCCTGGTCCTACATGTGGGAGCAGAGGAAGTGACAACGTGTAGCCTGAGGGCGTTCAAACGGGACTTTAGGGAATTGGGTCAGACGATCAGGAACTTGGGTGTGTGGGTCAACTTTTCTTCTATTCTCTCTGGTGCTGACAGCAATATGGAAAGAAACAGGAGGATACAGTCCATCAACATGTGGCTCCATGGCTGGTGTCATCACCACAGCTTTGGGTTTTCGGCAATAGGAAGCCTTACACGGCACCAAGCATGCTGGCATCAGATGAGATTCATCTTTCCCAAAGGGGAAAGAGGGTCCTAGGTCATGAACTATCAGGACTCACTGAGAAAGCTTTAAACTAGATTTGAGGTGGGAGGGAGGTATCATCAGGGAAGCAGGTGTTAAGGTGTTAAGGTAGGTGATGGCCTGCCATGCCACTATCACTAGCCTAAATCCAAAGCCAGTGAAGGATGCCTGAAGCCTGGAGAGGGAAAACAGCAAAACATGAGAACTACTGAAGAATTATATAGTCAAGTTACAGCTGGCCTATTCTAGAGGAAGCCCAAATCAAATGCTTCTGTGTAAATGCACACAGCATGGGGAATAAACAAGAGGAATTGGAGATGTGTGTGCAGTTGCAGAGCCATGATCTCATTGCAGTTACTGAGACATGGTGGGACAGCTTTCATGACTGGAATGTGGCCATGGATGGCTTTAGACTTTTCAGGAAGGACAGGCCAGGAAGGCGAGGTGGCAGAATCGTTCTTTACGTGAGAAAGCAACTGGAATGTATGGAACTCTGTGTAGGGGAGCATGAAGAGCAGGCCGAGAGTCTGTGGATGAGGATTAAAGGGCAGGCGATACAGTCGTGGGAGTTTACTACAGGCCTTCTGACCAGGAAGAGGAAATGGATGAGGCCTTCTACAGGCAGCTGCAAGAAGCCTCACGATCCCAGGCCCTGGACCTTATGGGAGGCTTCTACCATGCTGATGTCTGCTGGAATAATCACACAGCTAGGAGCAGATAGCCCAGGAGGCTCCTGCAGAACATTGCAGATAGATAACTTCTTGATGCAGGTGGTTGATGAGCCAACAAGGGAAGGGGCACTGCTCGACCTGATGCTAACAAACAGAGATGGTCTAGTGGGAAACGTGAAGGTTCAGGGCAGTCTTGGCTGCAGCGACCACGAGATGTTGGAATTCACGATCCTGCGAGGAAGAAACTGGACAAGAAGTAGAATTGCAACCCTGGACTTTAAGAAAGCTGACTTTGACCTCTTCAGGGAGCTCCCTGGAGGAATCCCCCGGGCAAAGGTCCTAGAAGGAAAGGGGATCCAGGAGAGTTGGCTAATATTCAAACATCACTCTCTCCAAGCTCAGGATCGGTGCATTCCTACAAGAAAGAAGTTGAGCAAGGAGTTCAGGATACCTTTATGGATAGGCAAGGAGTTGTTGGGAAAACTTAAAGAGAAAAAAGCAAGCATACATAATGTGGAAGAAGGGTCGGACCACATGGGAAGAATATAGGAACATGGTCAGAGGATGCAGGAAAGCAATGAGGAAGGCCAAGGCCCGTTTGGAATTAGAGTTAGTGAGAGATGTCAGGAACAACAGGAAAGGCTTCTACAAATACATCAACAGCAAGAGGAAGACAAGGGAAAATGTGAGCCTGCTGTTGAACAGAGTGAATACCCTGGTGACGGAGGATGCAGAGAAGGCACGGTTGCTAAATGCCTTCTTTGCTTCAGTCTTTACTGCTAAGGCTAGTCCCCATGAACTACAGAGCCTGGATACAAGAGAGAAAATCAGGAGAGAGGAAGACTTTCCACTGGTTGAGGAGAATTGGGTTAGGGATTATTCAGGGAAACTGGACACCCATAAATCTGTGCGCCTGGATGCGATGCACCCAAGAGTGCTGAGGGAACTGGCAAGAGTTATTGCTCAACCACTCTCCATCATCTTTGAGTGGTCATGGAGAACAGGCAAGGTGCTGGAGGACTGGAAGAAAGACAACATCAGTCCAGTCTTCAAAAAGGGCAAGAGGGAGGAGCCGCGAAACCACAGGCCGGTCAGCCTCACCTCTGTCCCTGTAAAGATGATGGAGCAGCTCATCCTAGACCATGTGAAGGAAAAGAAGGTGATCAGAAGTAGTCAGCATGGATTCACAAAGAGGAAGTCGTGTCTGACCGACATGATAGCCTTCTATGATGGGAAGATGGATGGATAAACGGAGAGTCATGGTTGTTGTCTACCTTGACTTCAGCAAGGCTTTTGATACCATTTCCCAAAACATCCTCATGGGGAAGCTCAGTTAGTGTGGATTAGATCAGTGGACATTGAAGTGGATTGAGAACTGGCTGGATGGCAGACCTCGGAGAGTTGTGATAAACGAGGCCAAATCTAGTTGGAGGCCTGTGGCCAGTGGTGTCCCTCAGTGCTCTTCCACTTGTTCATCAATGACTCAGATGAGGAGATAGAGCACAGCCTTAGCAAGTTTGCAGATGAGACAAAACTGAGAGGAGTGGCCGACACTCCAGCGGACTGTGCTGCCTAGAGGGACTTAGACTGTTGGAGAGTTGGGCAGAGAAGAACCTCATGAGGTTCAACAAGGACAAGTGGAGAGTCCTCCACCTGGGGAGGAATAACCCCAGGCACCAGTACAGATTAGGGGTTGACCTGCTGGGAAGCAGCTCCACAGAGAGGGATTTGGGAGTCCTGTTGACAACAAATTAATCATGAGTCAGCAATGTGCCCTTGTGGCCAAGAAGGCCAATGGGATCCTGGCCTGCAATGAGGCCTGTATTGCCCGCAGGTGGAGGGAGGGGATCCTGTCCCTCTGCTCAGCTCTGGTGAGGCCGCACCTGGAGTATTGGGGGCAGTCCTGAGCTCCCCAGGACAAGAGGGATGTGAAGCTTCTAGAGAGGGTCTAGCGACAAGAACGATTAAGGGACTGGAGCATCTATCGTATGAGGAAAGACTAAGCGAGCTGAACCTGGAGAAGAGGAGATTCATAAATAATTTAAACCCAGGCATTTGATGTCTATTTTGCCATATGTCTATATTGCAAACCCAATATACAAATTAATATTACTGCATTTCAGAATCCTCACAATGTTGATTCAGAATCCCTGTTGATTCATTTCAGAATCCCCATTGATTTATTGAGAAACCCCTTTCACCTGGTATTTGTAAAATGCCCTTTTTAATTTCCCTTCACTCCTTTGGATAGAAGTGATCTGGACTTTTTTGGATCTATTTTTTTCCCTGACTCACTGATGACTGACCCTGCACTTTCTAGATTTTTTGCCTTTTCCCTCTTTCAATTCCATTACAGCTTTTTCCTTTAAACTCATGGTTAAAGGTAACCTCTGGGCAGCTATCTGCATTGCACATTAACAAATCTCTGTCCTCCTTTAGCTGGGGAGCTGTAGGGCCAAGTTCAAGTATGACTTCTCATTTAAAACTCCCTATTTTACATTCACATTCAGTTCTTCTCTATCAATAAGAATTTTAGTTCCAAGAAGGCCTTTGTTCAAGCCTGGGCAGCTGCTTGTTGGAAGGGGCATTTCTGGGTGGCTGACCTGCTTGTGCCTGTTGCTTGGTTAAAAATGCCCATTTTCATATGGGTGGAACCTGAGGGAAAACAATTTTGGCTCCACATAAGCATTCAAGAGTTCAGGATTTTTTCTTCACCTGAATCAGAAAACAAAGCTAGAAAACAAAGCAAAAGCCTGCCAGTTCCTGCAATGTGAAATCCCTTGCCACTCTGTATCCAGATACACCAAACATATAATATTCTTGCTCAAATAAAATGCATTCACAGTGCAGCAGCATGTGCCTATCTGCAGGATCCCACTCATGAGGGACATGCCTGGGGAGCACATAGGGACTGGACTCTTTTTCTGAAGATTAAGGCAGCAGCACATTCTTTTTCTGCAAAATGCAATGGCCTAGAAGCCCTGGGTTGAACAGGGGTGCTCTGAAATCCTGCAGCACTCCCTGAATTGTAGAACATCCCGAACAGGTCCCCAGCATTTTTCCATTCTTAACCTTCTCCTATTTGGATGGTGTGTGGCAAATGGGAAGAGACATGTGGCAAATGGGAAGAGACACTTGGCAAAAGCTTTCCTCCCTTGAGACACCTGTGAGACCAATTCTCCTAGCAGTATAATGGTTTTCCCTAAAGTTGGACCAGAGTGAACATATTGCCACTAGTAGGTACCTCAAAAAGGTGTCGAAAAGCACAAGGTAAATAAAAGAATGTCTCTATAGCACATAAAAAACAAAGAAATAAAATCCTCTGTATTTCTGTGCACTATGTACATGCTTGGTTTCCTTGGAGCCCGGATGTCTGATGTTAAAAAGACGTCATATAGGCATGTGTGTGCTTCTGTTTCAAACTACCTATTCACATCAGAAAGAAATGTGCTTTGGAAAGATTTATTCTCATTAAAAGAAACAAGTTTTATCTGAGGGAAAAAATGCATTTGGCAGCTTGCAACATTGATTGCTATAATGTTAGTGACGGCAGTAATCTATTTTTTTGCCTTGCTGGTAGATGGAAGTATCCAGCAAAGATAAAAGGTTACCAGCTGGGATAACTACCCTCTAATTAGTACTGCTGTTTTTTTTTTTTTTTTTTTTTTTTTTTTTTGAATTTAAGACTAATTTGATGCAGTCTCTTAAATTTGTTATAAATAAGACCAAATACAATAAGCAAAGTACTCAGCATAGGAATAACAGCACCTAATAGGAGAAGACTAATCAGCCATTCAGAGCAAAATGCGGTTAGATTTTGTTGTGTTGGGAAGAAGGGAAATTCTG
Source organism: Tinamus guttatus (assembly GCF_059628265.1). NCBI lineage: Eukaryota > Metazoa > Chordata > Aves > Tinamiformes > Tinamidae > Tinamus > Tinamus guttatus. Next base: position 2,778,105 of record NW_028288714.1, on the reverse strand, counting down.
AGCACCACCATTCACAAACTCAGCCTTGATCTGCTTAATCTCATCAGGTACTCCAGAACTTACTATTCTGGGTACATGGCCATGATAGTCATGTAGCACAGAAATACCAGAGCTAATTTTCAGATAGATAAGTCAAGGACTGACAGCAGCTTAGGTAGAGAGAACAGAGATCAACAATCTTGCTCCTCAAACATAGGTTCCTGATTTCATCAAAAGCTTTGGAGACTAAAGGTTGTGAATATGAGGTAGAAGGAACACATATCCACAGGGGAAAGTCACTACTTTAGGAGGGCTGATAATAAAAAATGAAGCAGTTCAACTTAGTTCTGAATTAAAAACTATGGCAGTTCAGAACCTGGGACATAGTAGGTCAAATGGCTCCACTCTGTGAGGCAGCTCTCATTTCCATCCCTTGGCATTTGCATAGCAGCAGCCCAGAGGGCTTGGAAAGGTGTTGAGAGCAGGAGTAGCATTTGGGGAGCGAAAAATCAGTCTGGACTATACTGCAATGAAACCTGGGGCTTGCTTGTCACTAGTCCATACTGCTGAGTATTAATCAGGACATCCTCATTAATGTCCTTCCACCTAGTATTTGTGGGTAAGACAGATTTTGCTTTTGGTGAGTTGGGAAAATTCTTCTGAAAAACAGTGTAGCAGAGAAGGTGTTTTTGGCCCCATGTCTAGCCTGGAGGCTCTCAAAGTTTTGTCCTGTGTAAGCCACACAGAAAGGGAGCCTGTAGGCTGGGAGCTGTGTTATAAAATATGTCAGGCTTTAGAAGATGAAGATGGCTTGAAAAATAATCCATTGAGGAGTGTCCTGCAGTAGTCCCAGCAGCACAACTATTTACCATGCAGAAAAATACTGCCTTCATTTTACAGCCTACACTGCTCATACCCTCACAGAGACAAGGTGGCCTCATAGCTTCAGCATCTCCAGCTCCCTTCTCCTTGCCCAATGTTTGTTTCCTTCCTCTTCAGGAAGTGACATAAATATGGGGAATTATCCAACTGTCCCTTCTCGCGTAGCCAGGTTTCGCTCCCCTTGTGCAGCGCTTTACTTAGGATGGAGGTTCAAATGCACAGGAGCTTAAAGGCAAGGAGCAGAAGAGGTGCATTGAGGTACAGAAGATGAGGGAGCATGGTTTGGAGTTGATGGCCAATCTCCCTTGCCAGCTGGTCCCCTGGGATGACCCATTCTGAGTTTCTTCTCATGCTAGCAGTATTCCCACATGAAGGCAGACAGATTGAAAGCTCTGAACTATTTAGGAGTTGCAGGTAGCTTGACATCCTTAACTCAAGCTGGGAATTAACTGATATTTAGATCATATTACTTAAAAACAGACCGATATGGTTGCTGCCCAGTGGCCTGTTTACTAAGAAGACAGTGTCTTTCTGCACATTTCTGCAGCAGCATCAGCATAAATACAGTCCTTATGGAGGTTGCTTTACTGGCCTGTGGTGGAGGGACTGGGTTTGCACTGTCTTTGCAGAAAGTAGCCCTGATATCTGCTGGGAAATGAAGGTTCTTGGCTACTCCTGGAGCAGGAACAGCCTGATATCTAGCAGGACACCCACGTTGTGCCGAAAAGTAGTACCAGCTGAAGTGGTGCCAGGCAATCGTGTTGCACAGTAGGGCTGCTCTGCTCTTGTACCTCAGCTGCTGCACCTTGGCTGCATTAGGGCTACACACCAAATGCTGAATGAATCTTTCTGGTCGTGCTAGGAGGCACTTGCTCCTTCTCCCTTCTGACCACGTCAGGCAGGGTTTTAATTTTTCCTCTGTCCTTAGAGGACACATAGAAAAGAACACAACGATTACAACCCAGAACAAGATATCCTGGGTACTGCTGAGATTATATGCAGTGAAAGTGCCCATTCTGCTTCAGGAAGAGACCTGCAGGAACAGAACAAAACTGTGGAATAGTCAAGACTTTTGTTTTTGACAAATTTTAAGTAATAATTCTCTCGTGATAAGTAACTGTTGTGATTTCCTACTGAAAAATAAGATGGATAAGCTGAGAAGACCTAGCCATGGCACTTTCGTTTCTTACTTTGACCCACAGAAATAAGCTCAGCCCAACAGGTGAAACTTGTATCTATCTGGTGAGCAGGACAGAAGGCTGCTGCCTTCAGCAAAGCAGAAGGGACCTGCTGTCAGGATCCTCCGTACAGCATGTTTTGTACGCTCAGCCCCACAGTAGAAGACCATATGCATCCAAAGCTACATGTCTATTAGCAGAAGAAAAAATATGCCAGGCAAAGCTCGTACTTGTAAATTTGTGAGATTTTTGTGGTTTGTTCCAATTCCCAGCACTGCTTTCTTTCTAGTGAAGTATAATATTCCCGGAATGCCAGGCATTAGCACCTCTTCAAAAAAGGACAGATCTCTGCATATGCGAATCCAAACACTGCATTGCAAACCCATGCCCAGTTTGTGTTCTGCTCTGTCACTGGTATAGTTCAGATTATTACTGTCATTCTGAATATCTAACTATATTTCATATGAGGTTATATATGTAGGCACAGTTATAAGTAATACATTGCAAAAGGTATTTATATAGCTCATAGGAACAATAGCTTGACAGACATGCACTGGGTGCTGGATCTTGATATTTATAGCTGAAAATAAACAAGTGAGAGCAGTTACCAAAAAGATTTTTTTAAAGGAAAATCTTGTTTTGCTCAGGCCTTTTTGTGCTGTTAGCTGTTCTAGAAAAATCAAAATTTCTTCCTTTCTCCTATCTGCATTAAATATATTGTTAAGAGATTTGCTGATGATACCAAACTGGGAGGAGTAGCCGATACCCCAGAGGGCTGTGCTGCCATCCAGAGGGACCTGGACAGACTGGACAACTGGGCGGTGAAAAACCTCATGCAATTCAACAAGGCCAAGTGCAAGGTCCTGCACCTGGGGAGGAATAACCCCAGACACCAGTACAGGCTGGGGACCGAGCTTGTGGAGAGCAGCTCTGCGGAGAAAGACCTGGGTGTCATGGTGGACGACAAGTTGACCATGAGGCAGCAGTGTGCCCTCGTGGCCAAAAAGGCCAATGGGATCCTGGGCTGCATTAAGAAGAGCGTCTCCAGCAGGTCGAGGGAGGTGATCCTGCCCCTCTACTCAGCCCTGGTGAGGCCGCATCTGGAGTATTGTGTCCAGTTCTGGGCTCCACAGTACAAGAGGGATGTGGAGCTGCTGGAGAGAGTCCAGCGCAGGGCTACAAGGATGATCAGGGGCCTGGAACATCTGCCCTATGAGGAGAGGCTGAGGGAGCTGGGCCTGTTCAGCCTGGAGAAGAGAAGGCTGAGAGGGGATCTAATCAGTGTATATAAATACCTCAAGGGAGGGAGTGCAGAGGACGGGGATGGTCTCTTTTCAGTGGTGGCCACTGATAGGACTAGAGGAAATGGCCGGAAACTGAAACATCAAAAATTCCATAGGAACTTAAGGAAAAATTTCTTAACAGTGAGGGTGACAGAGCACTGGAACAGGCTGCCCAGAGAGGTTGTGGAGTCTCCTTCTCTGGAGATCTTCAAAACCCGCTTGGATGCAGTCCTGCGCCACGTGCTTTAGGTGTCCCTGCGTATGCAGGGGGGTCGGACTAGATGATCTCTAGAGGTCCCTTCCAACCCTAAGCATTCTATGATTCTATGATTCTATGATTCTGTTGTCTCAGTTACAGTGCCACCATTGAAAGCTACTTCATATATATCACCTGCAGAAATTTTTAAATTCTAAAGAAAAGGAGCACTGCAATACCATAGTTTAATCTTGTGCCCAAGGTAGAAAATTAATTTACACTTGCCTATATTTTAGAAAATAAAATTGGAATTCTAGTCATTTTAATCTTGATTTCCCCTCATCTTTTGCCATTAATTTGAACAAATTTAAAAACTGGTGCTTTGAACTAGAATTCAAACAATATACTGTTCAAACTCACAGAGTTTTGGGATACTTTTGGCAGTGACTGAATACGTTCTCTGACTCCTCTGCTAAGTGCAAACTTAGAAGAAGATGGAGACATAATTTCCTAACTTACACAACTTACAGAAACACAAGTCTTGCATGTGACTCTATACTGTCTGTTATCCTGTATTTCTCTGTATTGTACCCTCATATCTTTCTCATTTTGTCCTTCACCATGTTCACTACGACACTTTACAAACTACACATTTTGTTATATTCGTGTCCTTTTTGTCATTCACTGCTAAGATGGACTTGTCTGTCTATTCAACGTCAATCTCACCAGAGCAATAGCTGATTAGCCAACCTTAGATGTTGGCTTCATCGTTGGGAGACACATCTGCGATCTCATTTCTTACCATAATTGTTTAAGCTGACATGATTATTTTAAATGATGTATAGATGATTCTCTTCCAGTATTTTCAGCAAAACTGCTAATACTTGTTTCCTAGGTCTGGTTAGACATTAAGCAGAGAGACATTCCTCTTCTTTGTAGGGTCCCCCAGAAAGAAATAGCAGAAAGAAGGTGCTGAAATGTAGCAGGACTTACGGGACTGTGTGTAACAATGCCCACCAGAATGATTGGTCCTTTTCCTTTGGCACATGGGCAAGTACACAGGTGCATATTTAAACATCCATCCATCCTGATGCCCAAATATCTTCAGTGCGATGTTTTGTACAGCTTTTGCATCACCAGCGAATGGGAAGCACACTGTAACTGCTAGGTTACTGCACATATTTTTTGCACGTCAGCTTTCTGTAATTTGCTTTACATTGCTGCTGCTTTTGATGGTGGGGGGGCACACTCGTATACAAAGCCACCTTTTATGCAGTAAAGCCCAACAATTCTTCACATTGTTATATTTAAAGGAAAGATTTTGTGCATTGCTGGAGCGCCGCCAGCTTGTGAGTCAAGATCCGCATCCTGGAAACAGCAGAAGCTGGCAGCTGCGCATTCCCGAGTGTGACAGCTCCATGCAAACCTGGCAGTAGGCAAATGGGCTCTCTTTGCACCCCTGAACAAAGCAGACTGGGGCCTAAATGCTGGGGAAATGGTATGGCACACTGTGTCCATACTAGTGGAAACCCTCCAGGATATGTCCATGCCTGGGCATCATCTAGGAGACTGATGGTCAGCACAGTCCAAAACAGGCAGAAAACACATTAACAGACAGAATGAATGATTAAAAGTCAGCTAAGGCCCTGCCTTGACCATGATTTTTTACTAGGTTAAGTGCAGATAAGCAAAACTGGGGCCAAGAGTAGTCAAATTTGGCCTACTGCCCTGTAGCTTGGTAAGGCTGAAGTTATTGGGTTGCTCACTGTAAAATGGGCTCCAGATTTTGCTTTTAAGGGTTAATATAGCCTCTGTTGCCCTAAAACTGCCCATTATTGCTAATATACATCCTGTATGAAACTGTCTCGGGAGCTCTGCCTTGCTATACATCCTCCCCACTGCGACGGCCAGCTGCAGCCATGAATGCAATGTACCTCTTACCTCCCTGCTCATGATGGAGGCCCTTCCCCAGGGCAGTGACATGGAAGAGGAAGCACCTGACCTTGCTTTCTTGTGCAGGAAGGATGAAGACCTTGTTTGTCCGGAGATGTCCCACTGTTGCCAGAGCCTCAGAGGGCACAGGTTGTGTGAATGAAGAGAATGGCAGCAGGGAAGATCTCTGTTCTGTGAGATGGTGAGTGAAGACCTCCAGCGCTGCCCTTCAGGGACTGAAAGACTTGAGAACCATCTATTAGGCTGTTTGTTACAAGAACAAATCCTAAAATTCAGAGAAACATTAAGAAAAGAGTAGGGGTAAAGATTTTCTCCAGAACAAGAGAAAATATCTGCTTATGGGCCGTTATTGTCAAATTAAAGCACACCTTAGCAAAAGCCCATGTATTATGCTCTCCCCTGTGTACTATGCTCGGCCTGTATTTGTCAAATAAATATGTTTAGCTGCTATATTTTATCTGCCCAAGCAGGAGTCAGGTTCTCCGAATCTTTTACATGCAGATGTACTGACTTTATCAGCTGAACGGTGACTGCTCTTCCCAAACTTGCATAAAGAATATATAATGCACAGAGTTTACTATCGATCTGCCAGCAACAATGACGCAGCGCCAAAAGAAAATCTTTGCTGCGTGCTGGGTGAAGGCCACGATTTTTTACGAAGCCTTGCTACAAAAAGAAAAAAACGGGTGCAAAAAATAGGAAGTTGTAAAGAAAGAAGGGATACAAAATGCTAAGAACACCAGCTTAATGTGGATTGCTTTAAAAGCAGTTGGCTTGGTTTTTAGCATCAGCACGCGGCCAAGACTGAAGTCAGGGCTGGGTACTCAGCCCTGCACATGGTGCCAGGCTCAGCAGGGCTCCTTTCTGACCCACACATATTTCTTTTCCATAGGAACCAAAATGCAGGGAGGGGAATTGCACGGGACTGCCGGGCCTTAAGCTCCCAGAGCCATGGTGGGGGCTGGCCCAGCCTTGGCCACCCAACGACTGGGAGCAGGAAGAGAAGCTGCCTGTAAAAGCCAGAAGGGTTGGTACAAAAGTTTGCTCAGGAGAAGATTTACATGCTGTTTCTGAGAAGCAGGGAACACATTAGCTTTCACTGAAAGACTCTGGATGCAGTGAAAATTGTTCTGTTTTCTTGACTCATCGGTGCTTTCCTCTGCCACAGAACACAGCTTTCAGTGGGGGAAAAACAATTCCTACTCTATAAAATGCTGACTTACTGAAGTGCTATTGCCCTTAAAAACAGGTTTAGGCTATTAAGGTTTATGCCTTCCATAACCTAATATTTGTATTAAAAGAGAGTCATTGATCTCGTACAAATTAATCATATGCTAAAATTTCAGGGACTGAAGAAAACAAGTGGATAAGCAGCATACATATAGGCTATTTCTCAACATAATTTAAATTTTATAAATGGTTTACTAGAAAAAGTATTTTATTATAAAAGCACTAGTAAGGTCTAATATGGGTAATATTCTAGTATCCAACTAGCAGAACAAAGTTATGAATATTCAGCATCGTGGCAAAGAGACAATATTTAGCACTAGTTTCACCCTGTGTGAAATTTAAGCTATTCTGCTAATTTATAGAATTAGATTCTTATGCTTTCAGAACAGATTTCAGAAACACTGTGCATTCACCCATATAGGGAAAAGAAAGGAAAATCATCTTTATGTATGTGACAGCACTGCTTTCATGGATGACTAGTGCCTGTTGTGCTTAGAAATGCCAGCCTGTGCCAATTCAGACCTGCTCCGAAGCAGGAGTGAAAGCCTAGCTGTACTAGCACATCCAAGCTGCTCTAAATTTGGGGTTCCAGTTCACTAATAATGCTAAATTACCCTTTTCCAAAATAGGAAAAGAGAAAAATTTTCCAAAATATTCTCTATCTGTGTAAAGGCAGGGACAACTCTGACTCAGAATCTCATCGGAAAATACGGAGCCCTTTAGGTCTACCTGACTGTTTCAAAGCGAATCCAAGGCGCAAGTGACCCAAATCCATTGCTCCTGATCAGGATGGTGGCTCAGGTGAAGAGGTTTTAGCTGCCATTGCTGTTCTGGTCAGCCCAGAAGGGACAGGGGACCAGCCGCTACTCACCATTGCAGGAGGTGCTGCACTGATCTCTGCCTCCTCACGAGCAAGGCTCCTGCTCTCACTTCCAAGCACTACATCAACAGGCCGTGTACAAGGTCTCAGAGGAGATATTTCCCCTTTCCCTCCCCAAAATATTGGCAAAATCCCACATACACTTAAGAGAAGGCATAGGCAAAAAGGGACTATCACTGATTCATATCTTCTAGCAAAATCAGCATAATGTAAATTTGAAAACTAGATACTCTGCTATCAAAGACTATAATTTAAAACATTACTAAATTCATTGATGTGACTTTTTCAGTGCAAAATTGCAGTCTGGTTTATATCAGATTAGAAATTTAATACATCTGCTGTTAAGTATCTAGAAAGCATTGCATAACTTTCATCCATGAAGAACAGAGCGCGAGTAAAAGCGCTAAAAGATGAAGGGGAAACATGCTACAGTGGTGTTGCATAGCAACTGAAAGCTTGGTTCTGCAATTTAGCTGCCACTCTTTGTATTTTAAAATCTATGGTAGGAAAATTAGTCATTAAAGCAGATCTCAGATGGATTACTTAATTTTTGAAATACAGCTGAAGCACCCCTGTACACAGAAGCTTGCTTATGAAAACATCTCTTTTTGAATGCAGATACAATCTGTGAAGAGCCAGAGATAGATAAATAAATAAATAAAAATAAAAGGTCTCATATGCCTTAGTCAGGAAAGGAAAGGCCCATTACTGTCTTTTGCTAACCACAGCTGATCTCACATTCAGTCCTCTTTAGACCTCACACAACATTCAATCTGTCCTTAATTTTAGAGAAACAATACTTCTTCTGTTTGGAAAACAAAATATACCAAATAAAATTGCTTGATTCCAAAATCATGTTTTTTTTTAAATTTTATTTTATTATTATTTGTTCCAGTAATTAGTCAGTCCCAAGGAACTTGAAAGATTAGTTACATATGTATTTACTCAGATTTTCTGCAAAAGTTGCATGGGCTGCAATATGCCGAAGCTTGTAAACATCTTGTCTGAGCAGTGGCTGGCCCATATTCACGGAAGGGTTAGATATGCCTTTTTCATGACTCCTTTTGCCCAGATTAATAAAGCCTGGAGCCACATTGTATTTTCCTTGTGCCCCCAGACTGGGGGCTGCTGTTGATGGGGGGCAGGTGGGTTGGGAACCTGCTGGGACAGACTTGCTGGGATGGGAAGGTCTCCTCCTATGCAGGGCAGGTGTAGGCAAGTTCCCTCCAGGCAGATATTGTGTAGAAGTGGCTGGATCTCAGGTGTTTCTCCAGGATGTGGAAATATCCCTCACATAACAACGAAGACTAAGAAAGAAAAAATTAGGGTGGCATAAGCATTTCTGCACAGAAGCCCAAACCAGTTGTACTAGTTCTCCTATTTTTATCATGGATTTTATGGCATTTGCTGTGTGATTTCTGTACTGAGCTCCTGGTGTCTTGAGATTTGTGCAAGTCATATTTATGGTAATGTTCTTAGACCCAGATGCAGAGATGTGGCTGCGGATATAAACACAGGCTTAAAATGTAGATCATAAATTGAAGGAGACAAAATATGCATTTTCTGGATAGCTTACTGATTTCTGAACTGGAGGAGAAATGTAGGTGTGTGATTTTCCATGCCTGCTGTTGGTGGCTCTGCAATGGAAAGAGTTGTAAGCTGGGCCTGGCATAGGCCAAAATCATTCATTTGGTTGCTGACATCTCCATCTCCAAAAGATGTATCCTGAGGCTCTTGCTCCTATGGAAGTCTTGGCTTGCAGCTCCTGGGTACTATGTGAAAAAAAAAAAATCCCTTTTCAAGCCCATTTTAAGAAGAGGTGACTACCATCATAGGGAAGAGTCTGATGCCACCTGGGTGTGCTGGATCTGCGGACACTCTAATGGATCCGGGTCATCAGGGCATGGGTGAGAGAAAGGAGTATCATTCTGGGGGATCCTGACGGGACTGGGAAGGAGTTGGTGACATGTGCCCAAAGGCAAGTGTGTGGGAAAGTGTGTCCACTTTGGTCACTAGAGACTAAGTGGCTATTTCACACATGTAATCCTTTTTTTTTTTTTGAGCTAATTCAAAAAGCTTTAATTTGGTGTCTTCCCAAGGCTGAAGTCAGTAGAGGGAGCTAGAGAAGAAGCTCAGGCTGAGGAGGGGGTTTGGGGAGCCCTGCTGGTGGCAAGCCTGGAGGTGGAGGCAGAAAGCCCAGAAAAGGCTGGGAGGGTAAGGAATGAGCGTAGAGAGAGCGGGAAAACTGATCTGTGGAAGATTTAATTTTGATTTACTGATTAAGCCTTCTGGAAGTTGAAGTGCACATAATCATTCACACTCTGTCACCTTAAATTTCAAAGGTGGAAGATCCATGGTCGTGTTTTCAATCTGTTTCCTCTTAGAATTTCACATTTCATTGAGAAATTACTTTGCTCTCAGAAATCCCCTGCTCAGACATGCTGTAAAAAGAGACATCCTAGGTCCATGCCAGGGTTTTATCAGCATCCGTTCTATAAGAAAGCCATACATTTGTACAAGAAACGGAAGGCAAGTTTCTGGGAAGATAACCTCCAGTGGGACACATTTCCTCCCACCAAGAAGGCCAGGAAGCGAAGGTCAGCAGTGCCCAAGGCTCTCATCCAGGAGCCCTGGCTGCTTCACCAAAGTCATCCAGGTGCCTTCAGGATGTCTCCTCGAGGGTGACTAGATAGGAGTGTAGGAAACAAATTCTCAGTTTGGATCTTGGCAGCCTTTTTGAAACAAAATGATCTGCACTGGCTTTGTGCATTGGAATCTAAGCAGCTTTTTGTTCTTTGTCACTTCAAAGCAAAACTGCATCCTTGTTAAATTTTGCAAGTAAATTTTTTTTTTTTTTTTTTAAATAAAGGTAAAATGTTAGTACCTGCTGATGCATACCCATTTGTGCATGCTTAGCTTTAGTGCTAAGTACCAAACTTAGTGAGAATATTATCCAGGTAAAGATACATATGCACTGCTCAATTGTGCTTTTGCCTGTAGTTACTTTTTTCAAATTCAGATAGGGCACTTGATCAGCAACAGCATTTTAAAAATTATTTTAAAGTTCATTTTAATTAATTTTTAAAAACCCGCTACTATGAGCTTCAAACAACATAAGTTTGATTTTAAGCACATGTCTGATTTTAAGCAAATAATTCCAATCTGGCATCTGTAAAACCCTGAAAACAATAGCTTTAACACTGAGAATATTTCATGTATCTGAACGATTTTTTGCAGCATACCAGGGGTTTAAAAGCCAAGTCATTCTCTGATTCACAGAATTTCCTGCAGACTTGTGTCCCTTCTCATCTAACCTGTCTCTTTGCAATTATTTGAGTTCTCCTTTATGTCTCGGCGATAATCCTGCTAGGCAAGAATCAGCAGGCACTGTAGCTAGTCTGCAGCTGTGTGCCTGCCAGCTGCTCCAGACAATATATAATGTGGAAATTTGGCCTGCTTTTCTGCCAGTGGGAGAACAGATTTGGGTCTCTCTTTTACTTGACTATGGGCTTCCTTAGATCCTTTAGGAATTCAGTCATCCTTGGCCCCCCTCAAATTTGGTTGAAATGGCACAGGCACAGGCAGCCAGGAGTTGCATCAAAGAAAATGCTGGCTGGAAATATGAAAAAAGCTTTTCTGTTGAGAACGGTCAAGCACTGGAAAAGAGCCTAGAGTGCCTGTGGGTCTGCCCTCCATGGAGAAACTCATCACTGAAGGACAAGACCCTAGGGAACTTGATTTAGCTTTGAAGTAGCTTTTCCTGCTCTTGTTAGGTGGCCAGCTAGATGGGCTGGGTAGGTGGTTGAAGTGTCCTCCACTGTGCTTGCAGTAAGCATACTTACTTGTCCTCTGGAATTAAGATTTTAAAAGCATTTTCTCCTTGGACAATATGACAGTGGTCAGTTGTCATTTAGACAAATGTATTGGCTAAAATATATTTGCTATTCATCAGAATAGAGAATCCCTAGCATTTTGCAAGCCCTTTATTGTGACTTCTTGTGACTCCAGTTATCATCAGAACACAGAAAGTGCATCACTGACAATTTAAAATGGAGTTTTTCATCAGCCGTGCAGAATACTCTAAATATTAGATCTCCAGATGCCCCAAACATCAAACAGACTCTGCAGGCTGAGCCCCGAGGGGCCCCCAGCTTGTCACACAAGCCAAGATTGGGCAGGTGAAGGCTTACGATTCAGTGGAGCGGTGAACCGGCTGAGAAACCGGCTTGTCAGTGAATTAAGAGAGTTGATTAGGGAATGAATCACTTAGGAGAAAAAGTTGCACAATTAAACTGATAGATTTGGCAGCAAAACAAAAGGCAGAAGCAGACAGTGAATGCAACAATCAATCAATAAGGCAGCGAATCAATTATCTAGTTAATAAGATAGTTAATTATGCAGAAGAGAGCAGGCTAGGGAGTTACTTGGTCAGTTTAGTTTGAACAACTCTCCCCAGTTTATTTATATCACTGTATCATTTACTTTGGATAATTTTGTTAGTATAAGCCCTGAATGTTTGACCTTAATTTTCTCTTTCCTATAGTATTTTTTAAAGACAGTAACTGCTGGCTTTATTTCATTTCAGAAAGACAACAACTAGCTTATGCTCCTGATAAACTATCTGAAGAAGTAGTACCAAACAATTGGTATCTTATTATTTTTATCATTTTATATTCTTTTTTATCATTTCATTTCAGTTGATATTCTATTTTCCAAACTCGAAGACACAAACCTTTCCCTAAAATCATTTTTCTTCTGAAAGTGTTCACTTTAAGAACATTTTATATGTTGTTGAAATAGCCCTCTTCGTTTTCTCTGCATTGCACAACATAAAAAATTAGATAAATGACAAGTCACTGCCCTTGCATCTTGAAGTGATAAATGTGCTAATAACTGGCTCTGTGACTTGGACATGAGTTTAACTTGGCCTTCAGAGTCACTGTTAGAACTGAACATCAGTAAACCTTGAGATGCCTAAACTCTGTACATGCTTTAGTTGTTTATTCTGATGTTCCCAAAGCCTCTTAAGCTGTACCTCTGGCCGTGTCCACGTCTGCTTACCACTGGGAAGAGCTAAGAGTTTAACTTATCCATCTCACACTTGAGCCCAAGCGAGGACCATAACTAGGCTTTCCTTGTCCGAGTCTTCAGAGGTCCCAGTCCCAGGCCAGTTGCTCACCCCACAATTTAGGTCGGTCAAAAATACAATTGAAACAGCTGCTCACTTTTCAGACTGGCAGCAGTGGTGTGCTGCCCATCTGCATCCATGTAAAATTTGGAAATAACCCTGTCGGAAAGGTTCTGTGGAAAGATTAACCAAAGCTTGGAGTATTGCAAAATCAGTAACTTCCTTAGCCTACAATTTCTAGTGATCAACTGAGTCGTGAGTGGTAGTTTCCAGAGCTGTTTTTTAAAGGAAATTTGTAGATACTTCCTAAGGATGAAGACTGTGAAGTAGAAGTTGGCTGTTTTGTGAAAAAAAATGCTATTGGAGGGTAGATAGTGCTGTCCTTGTGCATGAAATCCCATTCATTCTGGTTTGTGGGGATAGTTTGGCTCCACTCACATGTTTCCAGAGATGTTAGAAGGCACATGTTTATACTCTGAGATGTGTGTGGCCCTTCATTTGGGATGGCTCTCTTTGGAGGGTCATTTATTTATTGGTCATTCTAATCTGTCAGCAAGTTTTACATTTGCTGCTCTGCTCTGAACCTGTTCTGTCCAGGAAAACTAAGTCTGTTTGCCTTTGCCCTGTTAATGTTGTAGACATAAAACATGCTCTTACTGCAAAGTCTCAGTTGACATCCAGTTTGTTATGCGAATAAATGTAGTGATCTCTTCCTGAAACTGTTAATATTTAGTAGTCTATCCATTACTTCTAATTGTCTCAACAGTGGCGGACTTTTGAGCAGCTCATCTGGTAGTTTTGCTGAAGATTTCCTTTGCCATTTTGCACAATCCGATTCTGTTTTCATAGAAATGCCTCATGTAGCAACTTTCAGGAGGAAGATGAAAAAAAAAAAGAAAAAGAAGAAGAAGAAGAAAAAGAAGCAGAATCATAAGAAGAAGATGAAGAAGAAGAAGAAGGAAAAAGTCCATAAGAACTACTATTGCTCTCTGCTGCTCTAACTCTTGCTAATTCAGTCAGCTCCTAGGCGAGAGTCCTCTTTGCTGAGATGTCAAATGCTTTGAAAGCATGAAGTGAATATTAAGACTTCCAGAGGAATTCCTGTGACTGTACTTGAATGCTGCTTTCCAATATTGTATGTGACAGGTCAGAGCCTGCCCACAGCATGCTGTCAGATGCTTACACATGTGGAACATGCTGGGTAAGTGCTTCATGTCTCCTTCCATGAGCCGATCTACATAAAAGAAAAAGGGTTATTACTCTTAGCAGGCAGGACATTCATTTTTCTAGCTCAGGAAGTTAGTGTTTGGGGTTTTAAGATTTTTTTTTCCTGATTAACTCTTTCTAGTTATATATTGAGCACCGCAGAGCCTGTAAGATACAGAAAGAGAGCCAGTGAGCCTCGTTTGTCATGCATAGGAGAAACACTGCAAAGAAGAAGCCAACCAATATCTTGTGCAGAACAGCAAGGGCTTTATTTGAACTACATCCCATATCCTCTTTAGTCACTTTCATTTTTTAAAAGCAAATAAAAACATGCAGAAATACAAAATAGCGCAAAAGCATACTAGCAGCTTAGTCGGAACATGGTTTATTACATGAGACTGCCAATCTATATGGAACATCTTGGTAATATCAGCTTCCTGTTAATCCCATAACAATCAGCTAATAGTGATATGTTGATTTATTCACTGATTTACTCTTAGCTAGATTGAAATAAGGGAGTAAAATGAGCCCATTTAAACTAGTTCTTAAATTGAATGCCCTTAATTGCATTTGAAATAATAGACCATAATGCATTTGAGTATCCTGATGACCCTGCTAATCTATGCAATTAGTTAACTATTTTGGAAAGACTACCCTACATATAGTTTGGTGTAAAAGCCTAGATTACATTTTTCATATATTTTATACACGATTCTGTTCTAGAAGTCATTGCCCATGTAGAGTCTTCAATTTTGCTTCAATGTTAGGAGCCATCTGTGTAACCTTGCAATAGAGAATGACTAAATTAGTTTACTATATTTCAGTTTAATTATTGAAATAGAATTCTGAAATCTGCACATATTCATACTGGGTCACAGAGTTCAGGATGGGAGGGAATCCCATATGACACATTCCAATAGAAATTATCAAAAGACCGTCTGTCTTTTTTAGTGGGTCTCAGTCATTCAAGAGCCTGAAAATATTTAGGCAGAGAAAGAGAAGAAAGAGAGAAAAATTAACTGCAAAAATTTGAGCAGGCAGCTTGCAAGTATTTAATGTTTATAAAGGGTTAGAAACTTTCTAAGCGAAATGTTTTTGCAGGGAGAGAGGAAAAGGTGTGACCACATGCTCAAAAACTAGTGACCTGTTACCATCTCTCAGTTACCACCCAAATTACAGATGCACTTAAACTCTGTCATAAGTTGCTTTCTTTCCTGGTGGTTTAAGTGAATGTGTTTTACTTTGCAATTAGTGTGGGCTAAAGTGCATATGAATGGTCAGTTGCTTTAGATCAAGACCAAGTCGTTGGCTGGTATCTCATAAGGACAGAGTACTTGTTTGTTTTTGATGACATACTCCCAGGAGAATGGCAGAGGCTTTGCTTTTTGACAATGTTCGTTTTATTCTAGAGTAAATCCACCTTTAACTTATCTTTATTCTTTGCAATGACTCATATAGGCTAGATAAGATAGGACAGATTCTTTTATTTATTATGTCCTTTTCAAGACTCACTACATATGTATTTCTTTAGCCTTACTCTTTTGGAGGGGCCATTAGCGAATCTCAATCAGATGTGTCTGATGTTTCAAAGGTAATTTCTTGGTCTGGTGCCTTGATGTTGGCAGTCTATGTGTTTCTTCATTAGCTTCTTATTTTCAGTGTATCACAATGAAAAAAAAGTCTTTTTTTGAGGTCTGTCAAGGCCTATCCTCACTTATTTTTCATACAATATCAAAGTGTCATTCTCCCTCTAATCTAATCTAAAAGAGAGAGATCTATTGATCTATGGTGCAAGACTATACCTTCCATGTACATCATTTTCAAGAAAGGTATCTTTGTGGATGGGTAGTCCTCAAAGCAGGATAAGCTCCCTGCAGGTGTATCCTAAGTCATTGGGACTTACTCAGGGAAACAGAGAAGGGGATAATTAAGAGATCTGGTTGGTAGGTGGAAAAGTAGGTTAGAAAGGGAGACTTCAATGGTATGAGTGGGGTTGCCAGAACGTGGCTCTACAGGCGCGTGAGTGGGAGGGCAAGTGGGGTCCCAGCTGGAAGCATGACTTGAGGAGCAATGTCATTTATGTAAGCCACCCAATCCCTCTCTGCCAATTAACTTCCTTAACCTGCTTTTCTGCCTCAAAATTTAAATCTGTTCTCTAAACGTACCTGGATGACGAAATTCAGTGTGAGCTTTAGAGCCATGTGTCACAGCTACCCAATTTGCCATCATCTTGCCCCTCAGAACATGCTGTCCTGCTGCTCCTGAAAATATTATTTATAGTACACTTGCCTGTGTGAAGGAACCATTGCCTGTCAGGCACATCAATATCCACTGTGCTGAAAAGCAGATGTGAGGTAAATTTTTGGATAATAGTCTCGAGATTTCATAGGGACATAGTTAAAAATATCTTGTCACATGGCCTGCTGGAACCAAGGGTGAGACTGTGAAAGGAGTTATGATTTTAATATGGAAAGGTAAAGATTTGGAATAATAGCACTACTGCTCTTGTCACAACTTTCCCTTTCAGAAAGAAGCACCTTTGGGATAAAATGCAGCTGTGTTAATGCTAGGTGCTGGGCTCTCCTTTCCAGGGGAATGAGAACTGTCCTGCCTTAGCTTCTGCCCTCTACCTAGACACCCCCCTTGTTGCCTGAACACCTCTCCCAGGCTTACACAGGGGTGCCTGAAACCCTTGGGAACACCTTGTCTCGCTTTCTCCATGAGAAACCTGTTAGTAATGAGGCCAAACTTTCACTGAGGTTGGCTTTCCAGGGATTTATGAGCCACCCTCCACAGCATCTGCTTCCTAACATGGAGGCAGTCTCTTGGATTGCCCTTGACTCCCTAGTATTCCACAACATGACACTCCTTCTCCTCTTCCTCAGCAGCCCAATGCCTCTAGTCCGAGTGTGGCTTGCTACCCCTTGCCATTGCATTGCCATGCCCCACTGCACTCGGTGGCTTTTTCCCAAATCCCAGCCTGGACTCAGTTCAGTGGTAGCCTTCATAGAATCATGGAATCATAGAATGCTCAGGGTTGGAAGGGACCTCTAGAGATCATCTAGTCCAACCCCCCTGCATACGCAGGGACACCTAGAGCACGTGGCACAGGACTGCGTCCAAACGGGTTTTGAAGATCTCCAGAGAAGGAGACTCCACAACCTCTCTGGGCAGCCTGTTCCAGTGCTCTGTCACCCTCACTGTTAAGAAATTTTTCCTTAAGTTCCTATGGAATTTTTGGTGTTTCAGTTTCCGGCCATTTCCTCTAGTCCTATCAGTGGCCACCACTGAAAAGAGACCATCACCGTCCTCTGCACTCCCTCCCTTGAGGTACTTTAGACACTGATTAGATCCCCTCTCAACCTTCTCTTCTCCAGGCTGAACAGGCCCAGCTCCTTGGGG
Source organism: Tinamus guttatus (assembly GCF_059628265.1). Lineage (NCBI taxonomy): Eukaryota > Metazoa > Chordata > Aves > Tinamiformes > Tinamidae > Tinamus > Tinamus guttatus. Next base: position 2,760,788 of record NW_028288714.1, on the reverse strand, counting down.
AATAACTCGCCCAAATTTCTCTCTGGAAAACCAAATGGTTCTTTCGTTCATGTGATGCTGTAAACTGCTTCCCAGTAGCCTTATTTCAGTCTCCACCACCTAGGAGCATCCAGGAACACATGCAAAGTAGTCCCTTGTTTCTTGACTACTCCTACAAACTCCTACGGCCTCTGTTTCCCCAGATCTTCCTTTATTTCCAGCAAGGCTGGCATGAAATGGCTTTGATTAGTCACTGTGATGGTGCACAGCACCACAAGACAGACTGCCCATGACATCTTGCATGCTCAAAGCGAGCCTGCAGGATATCTTCCCTGGCCTTTAAGAGTGCTCCTTTGCTGAACGCTACGTCAAAGACCTAACCTGTCACGACTCGGATCTAGCTTATCCCTCCTCAAAAAGGACCCTGTGGATCCTGTGTCCAGAAATCTCATGGATCCCCTTTGTGCTTCCTTTGGGATCTCTTTGGGATCTCATTTCTTAGGACACTTCTCCTGCCCTTCCAGAGATTCTTCCTTCCTCAAGCCTAGGTACAGCCAGTTCTTTGTCCCTGTCACTCCCTGGGGAACTACAGAGGTCCTTGGTTTCAGAAACCAAGTGGCTACTCTGCAGAAGTCCTTGGGATGCACGACACTTGAACGGTGAGACTAGAAACCGGAACCCCACCTCAGGCAACTGGCAAGTCCATGTAGTATCCCAGGAAGGACTTTGGGAGCATCTTTCCCAACATGATGACTGAGTCAAGCGGAGCATCCCTCCTCTTTTGTATGGAAGAGTGCTGTACCTACCTGCTAACACCAAGGTTGGGCCTTCTCTTACCTAATCCAAAGTTAGACAGGAAGCAGAAGTTAAGAGCAGAGCTGAAGGATGCCACTGGGAAATTGAAAGAAGAAGGTTAGCACAATGGCCACTCAATTTCTGAGGGAGGAAATGGGGAACATCACGAAAGAAACTTTTAGAGCATAGCCTAGTGCACAGAGTTTGTACATGTATGAGGTACAGGGTGAGAGTAATTATGCTTTGGGGAATGATTCCCCCAAACCTAACTTTCTGAACTGAAGGAAGAACTTTGACCTTGTGTCTGCTTCTGTCTTTGACTTATCACTGTTGCTGCCCAGATCTGAGCAAGACCTCCACATTTGGAGGCCACTTGCTTCCTCTAAGCATGAGCCAGAAGTCTTCAGTGTTCCAGCCTTTGCTGAGCAACTCTCCTTTGGCTTAATAATGAATAACAGTGTTCATTGGAGCAAGACGTGGCTGGCTGCTGGTGATGTCACATCTAGTTTGTACAAATCTGTCAGAGAACTGCAGAAGCTGCTAGGAGCTCTTCCCATGTTAATTCATTGTCTGTACTTCTGCAACTGAATGCTGGATATGAAAGTTTCATTCTAAAGAAGAGTAGATGACCAAGCCTTACACTTGCTAGCACAGGGGAGATAAGAGATCTCCAAATAATTACACTGTGTAAAAATCCCTTTATCCTTTCACTGACCTCGTGTTTTTGTTTTGGTATTTCCAGAATAAAATATTCCCCCCTAACCCTCATGTGGGTCACGGTATGTGAATAGGGTTTGTCTAGAGGACATTTATATGGATTCATGTCCTGCAACAGAGAAGAGGCCATGATAATACACTACAACAAGCACAAGCAAGATAGCAGGAACCCTGTATCACAAATATGGGATGAGTTGACAGTCATCTCTCTGGTATGTCACAGGAGACACAAGACCTTGGGGAATCACTCCTCTCTTGTCACCTGCTTCTCTCGTGTCCTTTGGACAAGCCTTTTGATCTTAATGGCTTTATAGGGTAATAGTTCTCAACTGCTTCTACAGACACAACGGCTCTTCAAAGAAGAGCAGAAATGCAGATTTTTTTTTTTTTTTTAGGATACATACGTCTGCAAAGCTTTCTGCAGATCATTACTGCCTGTCTATTGCCAATTAATTATTAATCTGTTTAGAGCTGTAGGTATGTGTGAATAACGTATTTAAGCATGGAAATTCAGGATGCCTTCATTTTAAGGTATATCTGTAAAGACCAAATATTTGGTACCCTTGCAATGGAGCTGGGAGGGGGCTTTTGGGGCCTGTGCAAGGCTACAGAGATGGTGGCAAACTGCCATACATCATTTATTTTGCAGATAGTTAAAACAGTGAAAACCCCCAGATGTGAAAGAATCCCTTCATTCTTCCATGAAGACCTGCGGAGTTTTTAGTTCAGTATCTCCTTGAATGCTTAACCTAATATAAATTATTCAGGCTGCCTTGGCCTCTTGCGTGGTGAGGCCCACAGAGCAGGAGAGCAGCTGAGGAGGAGGCAGGCAGAGGTCATGGAAGGTGAGGAAGGCTTTCCCGCAGAGCACTGATTGAAAACTCCGCTCAGGGAGGGGAGGATGTGAAAATGTTTAGCAGAAGAAGCCAGGAAACAACTCTAGGCATAAAAAAAAAAACACCACAGATGTCTCAGAACCATGGAATAAAAATAAGAAAAGCATTTAGAGGATGAAAACTTCTTTTTCATCTAGGATCTGCAGGCCAGCAGCTTTGGGCTTTTTTTTTTTTTTTTTTTTTTTTGTATTTAATTTATTTGAAAAATAAAAATGTCCCCAAATTGGCATGTGACTGGAATTTTAGTGCCAACGTTCAAAAAAGAAACAACTGGTTAAGGACAAATAGGTTTCCCAGCTCTTTAGTGTTTCTCAGGACCATGCTGCCAAATGGGTGACACCGTGGTAATGTACAGTTTAAAATGTTGAGAAAGTATTAAAGAATCATGTGCTTGATATAGAAAAATTAAGTCCGAAGTGGTCTCCAGAGTCCAGGACTCGCATATGTTATTTTAGTATACCATGGCAAACCTCAAGCTCATCTGAGAATGGAATACTAAGGGGTCAGGGGGAAAAAAAAGTCATATTTCCATGATACTGAGGATATCCAGGAAGAGAGAGAGTGCCTGGGAACAGCCTGTTAGAGGGAATTCACGTTTGTAAGGAAGCAGTGCTAGCGATTTCCCCGTGGGTGGAACGGGAGAGGAAGCCTTATCTCCAGACTCCTCAGGGAGAGTCAGTGGGAAACCACCAGCTCCAAAGCTAATTTTCCTGCCTGACTAATGGGAGTGCAGAAGTCAGAGGTAGGGCATGTGCTATGTGTCAAAGTTAAAGCACTTTTTGCCAAGCCTGAATCATGACCGTACCCAATTGGGCAAAAAGCTTTAGAGAATGCAGAAATAATGGTAAAATAATAGAGAAATAAGTGATGCAATCCAAGGAGTCACCCAACCATTTGAAATCCTACTATATTTAATTTGCTTCTGAGAAAAGTGTTCTGTTGTGGAAGACAGTGAGGGATACATCATTGGTTGAAGTAAATCAGCATGGCTCCTCTGAAGCTAGCAAAGACATATTGATTTACATTCCTTGAGAACCTCTGCTTGACGATTCATCATTATAACAATTAATATAAAATTCCAGGTTTATCACTGGATGAAAGCCTGGAGGGCTGATGGGAAGAAATCATCCTTCCTGGTTGAACAAAAAGCTTCCTCAAATGTGAAACTGCCTTGCACCAGGATTGCTTCAGGATATGATGCCATGGTGTTGTGAAGAGGAGCAGTTTGGGCAACAGTCCTGAAAAACAGCTGAGAGGCCAAAAAACAGAACTACCTGGCAGCTGGGAGCGTTAAACAGGAAGGGATGTAAAAAAAGGGGTTGTAAACAGGACAAGTGTATGAGTGTTTTACTGGTGGCTTGCTCATCGCCAAACAGCCGTATGGATGGATATCTACTCCATAAACTCTCCTAAAAAGATAGAAAAAGCCAGCTGGACCAACCCCATGGAGTCTGTATGAGGAGCACAGGAAGGCCCCAGAGTCATCTGGAAAAGGGAGTGAGGGGCAGGATACTTCCTTTAAGGCCTTGTCTGGGCTGCAAGGGGCAGGTTGATCAGAGCTATCAGCTTTGGGTGAATGAGAGTGGATTTGAGTTTGTATGTTACAGATGTAACATGCTCTTAGGTAGATACCACACATGGTTTGGGGATGCTGTGTGCTTGGCTCCAGTAGGGACCCTGGTTAAGTTATCAGTCCTCCAGGACATATGCCCTGATACATGTCCAGAGTTTACCCATAGCCTTTGCAAACTGCCTTCAGTTATTCCCTTAAAGTTATTCCCTTAACTAACTGAGTGGGATCCATCAATAAATACCATCGTTATACATTTCCCCTGCTCCTCAGGAGGCTGCATTACACAATGGTGCAGTTATACACAACGGAGGGAGCACAAAAGCTAAGCGTCCAAAAACATACAGGAACCCGCAGAGCTCATCTTTGCTGTTGTAAACAAACATTAAACCCGGCAAGTCCATAATTAACATTGTTCATTATTCGAGAGTTTTAGCAAGTCACTCCCATCAGCTAGGCTGCTTCTGAGGATGAGGGTCTGCTCTTATTTTTCAAGATATAAAGCAGAAGTCTCCTGTTTTGGGAAGGGGTGAGATGTTATGTTCACCTCAATATACACACGCGCATCCAGCACATGTGCACATGCCCAGGCAGAAGCACTGCATGTATTTCAGATAGGGAATTTGTTTCTGCTGCTTGTTGCAAACATTAGCCAGCTTTATATATATATATATCTATCTTCTCTTGCTTTTGTGGCAGTAGTTAAGACACACTATACACCTTTTGAAATACATGTGACACTTGATCCATGCTCAGTTTTAGCTCCCCTCCATGCCCTTTTATGTGCCTCTAGCAACTTGGTTGCATTTTTATAAGTAGGGAATAAACTATAGCCTGTGATCTGATCTCGAGCCTCTGTAGCAATCTTGACTCTTGACACAGACTGTCTTTACTTTCCACCCTGTAAAATGAAGATTCATAATTTCCCTTGCTTTGTTGCAAAATCTATTTCCCAACTTTGATTAAGTCCTCGGAGTGGGAGAGTACTATGAAGTAAGTGTACGGAAGAGCTTATAAATTAGCCTGGCAGAAGAAACATGCAGCAGCGTGGCCAGACTGATTGCACAGGTTGTACCTCAGGTTGTGCAGGTATCTGAGACAGTGCCGGGCTTTGCAGCAAGACCCTTAATACTAGAGGATTTCCCCTGAATGACGAACATTGAGAGCTTATTTGCTTGGCTGACTGACTACTAAACTTAACTGTACACTCACTTCTGCGTAATTGTCTTTGCTGCAACTGCTCCCTTATTAAACACAGCAATGATTTTAGACAGTTATGTACCTCAAAAGTGGATTTCTCACTTGTTACTAACTTAACAAATGCACACTCACTCAGACCTCTCACACACAGTTTTTGAGCAGCACTGTTATAATAAGCCTTATATATTCAACCCTGGAAATGAAAATGGAATCCTTGGAGAGTTTCATAGTGACTCAGCCAGTCTATGGGATTTGTCATGTTGTCCTGAGGATATGACAGTAATTTATAGTGATATGATCTCGATGACAGCGAACCACATCCCACAGACCTTTCCAAGACAATTCACCCCCCAGGCTGGGGGAGCTCTGCAAGAGAGATAATGATAGCTTTACTGTGCGGCTGCATAGTGAATTGGCGCAAGCCCAGGATGAGCCCATAGATGCTTCCTTTGCAAACCTTTGCGTAAGGTTGCATCTGCGGGTGGAGCAGAAGGTTGGCTAGATCTTAATCCAGAAGACGTGGCCATGGCTGGCTGCAGGGACAGTTTTGCACTCAGCATTTCCTGGGCCCACAGGGTGACCATGCGATGCAGGAGTCTCCCTATGCTGGGCTCCGTCGCACGGGTGCTGCATGTCGCGCAGCTTCTGCTAAAGCTCCTCCAGTGTCTGTTGCTCTGCAGCTCCTCTTCGCAGGCTCAGCCTCACAGACAGCTTACACTTTGTTTCAATTTTCCAGGGTTTAAGCATTCTCATCCTTCCACAGGGATGTCCCAACCACTGGGGATCTTTCCTTTCCACCAACTCGCTTTTCAATTTTGCTGTTTTCTTTAGAGCATCTCCCTGGAGTTACCCAGCAAACCTGCAGCAAACTCCTAAACAAGCCAGATGTTACTTAAATTACTTCTTGTCCATTGGTCTTGGCACAACATGTTGATCATTCAATTACTTAACAACATGGCTGTGCCCTCGGTTACCCATCTGATGGGCTTCACAGTCAACCATAAGGATTAACACAATGACTGGTAACCCTGCGTATGTTTCTGGGCTATTTATTTATAAGCCCTACATCATATCTTTCTATATTTATTACTATACATATGAGTATATGTGTATGTAATACATATAGAACATACAGGGTATACAGAACACACATAGTGGCTCTAAGATACAGGGAGAATAATTTGGACCCCAAAAATGCATTCCTGATGTAATGCTTCATAATGTAGATTAGGGCACAGATTTCGTCCTGAATGACTCGGAGGTGTGATGACACAACCTATTCAGCTGTTTGCTTTTGATTATGAAAAGCCTCAGGAGACATCAATCAACTTCTCATAATGGCTTTCCATAAAGAGATCTTCCATATTTTTGTACATGCTCAGATGCACTGTGTTTGAAAATAGAAGAGTTACAGAGCTAGAGCTATAGTACAATAAAAGTACACCCCCAGAGATGGTTAACAAATCAGGATTTTACACAAAATTCATACCAATATATGTGTGTGTGTCAAGGTGGGGGGCTTCAACACAAGTGTATATAGCAAAGTTTTGTGTTTCAACAAAAAGAAGGAAAAAGGAAGACAAACCCTATTCCAGAGGCTTCATCATACACTACAGTCGGAAAAAAAGATGGGTTTCAGTCCAAGTTTGGAGAATGCACTAATACCCATTATCTGGAAAAGTGATGCTTGGACACACTATCTCTCTCTTTGTGGTTTTAATTCTAACAGAATGTTTCTTTCCAATGTGTTTTTCCATGCAATAAACTGAGTCCTGCTGTGTGAGCAGAGCCTCTGCCATTCCTACTTACTATTTAATTTAAAGGAGTGGCTACTTTCCTATGTTTCTGTAATTTAGTTTCCTATTGGAGGGTTTATTTAGCTTAGTCAGGCCTGAGCAGCCTCGTCAAGAGTTAACCCTCCCCCTCCTCCCTTGCACAGCGTTCAGGGTCACTGAAATGCATAAGCATTCCCACCACCTCTAGGTGCCATCCCCTGGGAAGCGTCATCCTATACATATATATATATATTTAGAGAGAGAGAGCACATATATATAAAACTTGGGAACTCTGGGAAAACAGTGGTCCTTTGACCTTCCAGGCATAGAGCATGTGATGTAAGTGGGAATTTTCCTTGAATGATCACTCCAAGATTTGTCCCATGTGGATTATATGACGTGATTATATACATTAAAGTGTTCTGGACTAAATATACACGCCAGCTGTCTTTTCCTGTCCTTTGTTCCCCCTCAAGTTTACTTTTCTCCCCTTGATTTGTTCTCACATTTTCTATGCAGAAACTCAGTACTTTGCTTACCTATCAGATTAGTTTTTGTCAGCACACGAGGAGCTGTCTTATAGGCCTTGTATGGTATGCAATACCATACCCTGAGAAGCGGTTGCATATCAGAATAGGATGAGCAATCAGAGCCTGAGCGTTTTATATTATTCAATGCTGGACAAGCTCTGGCTTAGGTGAAGTGACTGGGAGCTTCCCCAAACATCATAAAATGCAGGACCAGGCAATGTTGGTTAGTACTGATGAATGCAAACCATAAAAGAACCAGAAATTATTCCTTCTCTTAGGATCTTGACTATTTTTTTCTTTCACGTTTTATATTTTTCCATGTTTCCTAAAACAAGACAATTTTAGGATGTATTTTCTGGCAGACCACCTACTTGATTTCTCTCTTATTTCTCAATTTCTTTGATTATGTAGTAATGGATAAACATCCCAAAGATTCCCTACTATGTTTTGCCTCATGCCTTTGCACTGTGGTTCACACCTTTCCTGCTCCTCACAGGAGGAAGCAGCACTGTCTTGTTCTAGAGAAAAGACACCACAGAGACAGACTATTTTCTAACTCGTTCTCTGTAGAGCATATAAATAGGAAAGGAAGGAGGAAAGACAGCCAGGAAGTGACCCAAGCAGGGGAGATAGTTAAGAACTACTGTGGATGCAGCATGAAAGATCCCTAATCCTCACTAGTCACAGTGGTTTGGTTGTTCCTGGTGGCAGCCATAGCTTTCGCTGGCAAAGAGAACTCAAGTTATGGGAGCTCTGGGCTCCCTTTAGCTCTGGGAGAGAAAAATTTGGGGTGGTTTTACTGGATCCGCTCCAGACACACTGGATGCTCTCGTGCTTGGCTGGTATCAAGTGCCTCATGGTCCCCTTTCAGAGTTTCTAGCCTGAGCAGGTCTGCTACTTGTCCTGCCATACTGCAGAGTCACCAGTATCTCAGGGTAAGGATGGAGGAAAACATCTACACAGCAAATAGCATTCAAGCAAGTATGCAAGGAAGTGCTGATATGAAGAAGGAGCAGGGCTGGCAGCCAGCTCCCTGCTCAGAGTGATTGCAAACAGCCTCAACAACCCTCAATTCTTTTGGCTGAGTCATTCAAGTAGTTCTTCATATATCGAGCTGCTTTCTTATTAAGATGAATGATATCATTAGTGCCAATATGTGTTTGGATACCCACCACATTTAACAAGATAAAAGAACTTTCAAAGATGCTTTCAAAGAAGAACTATATATATATTTATATATACACACACATATATTCAGAGCCTCAAACACAGCTGACTGCAAACACTGCATATAAAATATCATCCCTCAAGGACTGAAGCACACTGCGAAGTGGATTTGCCCACCTTGTCCTACCTTACCTTGCTTGCCTTGTCATTCATCAGCTAGCGGCAGCTACTCATCTAAACTCCAGCTTTGATGCTGGCCTTTGAAATTGATTCTTCACAGTTCTGTAAGCAGAGAAATCCGTTTATTGCTATTACGATCACTGGTGATATCACAGCTCAAGATGCCTTGAGATGGGCTCGGTATCTCTTGACTGTTATCTCATGGTGAATCTCTCTCATGAGATTTCTTTCCAAGTGCCCAGCCCATCTACAGAGAAGTTCCCAGCCTGCTCAACAGATAGAAGGCTTAACTGTTAGTAAGTCCCCTAAAACCACCACTGACTTCTTAGTCAGTAGAACCACATGCACTAATGCTGTTCTTAGCATTTTTGCGATGCCCGATTTTTCTGAGTTTAGAAGATTTGTTTTAATTGTTTATAGGGCAGATTGAGCAGCACAACCCCACTGAATGTATGCAACTGCATGGCATCATGAGCTGAAATAAAATACTATTTTCAGTGCATAGGACAAAGAGAACTCCAATATCTTTGAGTCCAGTCTTCACCTATGTAGGTCTCATATTGCATGTTCTTTCCAATAACCTACCAAAGTCCAGTTTAAATCTCCTATTGGAAAGATGCTGTAGAAATTTGCTGCCTTTGAGATTCAGAAGCTAACTTGATGTTTTCCCTTGCCAGTTTAGCCCTACTTGTTACTGTGTCAATACATTTTTTTTCTATTCTCTCTGCCTCACTTCACTGCTCCTGTATATCCGCCCTGAGCCTTCTCTTACTCAGGCTGAGCAAACCATGGTCTTAAAGACTCCTCTTAGAATAAACTCTCTTTATTTCTTTTAGCTTCTCCAGAACTTTTCTTTCTACTCACATTCATCTTTCTTGAACTTATTACACAATCCTACAAACAATGTCTCACTGGTGTGTGATGCCGTGGCATTAATACTTCTCCATTTCTGCTAGACATATCGGTGTTCAAGGACTGCATTTGCCTTTTTAGCAGTCTCATCAAATTGGTAACTCATCATAATCAGGAGGACAGCTAATGCTGCCATCTCTTTTTACTTCTTTTGCCTTTTCTACATAATAGCCTCCCCCATTAATAGCAGAACTTTTTGGTGTTAGTGTGGATGTACCTGATTCCTGCCTTTTGTGCCATTACATTTCATTCCGTTTCCATCATGGGAGTTTGCAGTCATTCAGGCTTTCCTGTGTGATATTTAAAACCTTGCTCCTAAGTGTCTCTAGCACATTTCATTAGAACACTCTGACTCATAACTCTACTCATAACCTCGCTCCTGCCCACAGCTCTCATTTCACTAGTTTGCTCACATCTTATGCTTATCTGGTCTCTTCAGTCTTACGTTTCCAACCCAGATTCCATCTTTACTGATGATTTCCAGTGCTGCACAGTACCAAAGGCTTTATAAAACAATAGATAGATAGAACAATAGATTTTCTTTGTCCGAAAAAACAATCCTATCAAGGAAAGATAGCAGGTATAATCTATCTTTGGAAAGCCCGTGTTGTTTTTATCTCATTTTTCACCTTTCTCCATACTTTTCATTATTCTCACCTTTAAAATCCATTCTAAAGCCTTGTACACTGCTGAGACCACAGCAATGATCCACCAGGTTTACTGAGATCAGATCACAGACTGTTTAGGCATTTTCACAGGAAATGTGGAATAGGGGCCCCATATACTACCCTGTACTCAAATAACACCACATCCAAACTTGAAAATGTCCTGAAGACCCTTGTACGTGCATGTTTTTCTGAATGTTGGGCTAGAGTCCGTCTGTCCTTTTTGACTTGAGCACCTTCAGTTCTCTGAGTTTTTTCTTGTTGTTGAGACTCTCTCATTTTAACTGTTGATGTGATCTTTACCTTCATATTTTATGTCTTTCTCCTTGCTGAAAACACAAGGAAAACATTCCCTGAGTTCGTGCATAGTACATATAGTATCTTAGACTCCTGTCCTTTCCATCCAGCTGAATGGTTGTGATCCAAATAGCTACAGGCTACATGTGGGCTTGGATTCTGGGACTTCCAGACCACATTACTGGAGAGGTCACTGACTCTTGAGCTTTTTTCCGTACTTTGGATATATTCGTAATCTTCCCCTGAGTCATTCACTGTCTGTGGTTCCAAAAGAAATCTCCCATCCCACAGAATAAGTGTCAAATCTCTCCACAGAAGTTGTCAGATAGATAGCCCCAGGCATGATTCTTAATATGTATCATCTCTTCCAAGATAAACCGTTTGAGATTCCCCATGTTTAATACTTTTATTCAGAAGTTCCTATATAGAGCAGCCGCCTCTGCGAAACGGTAGGAGTGGACCTGCACAGTCCACCATCCTGATTCCCGCTCGCAGATCCAGCAACAGATTGCTTTGGGGCATCTTTGGACACCTTATTAAGTGGCAAAATGTTGGCATCTGCACCCTGTGGAAAGTAATGGAGATCTGGCCAATAATGACATGTCAGATGCCCAGGGTATCACAGCTGGCCTCCATGCTACTGATCTACTTCAATAGTAAATACTATTGAACTAGGACAGATGCTACAAAAATCACAGGAAAAACAGCAGGAGAAAGGAGTAAACGGGGAGAGAGTATTCAAATATTAAAAGTTATAGGATTTTTTTTTTTCTGTTAAAAAATAAAATGAACTTTCAATCTTTCTTCTACACAGTTTTTATTTTTATTTTTGTTTTGCAAGCCTGAAAATGATTATTCCTGTACCTGGTCGAGTCCCTTGGGATTTTTCAGGGTGTCTCAGGCGTTATGGATGATTCATGACATCTCCACACAGTCATGCTACAATACATTTACATGTTCACTTCTGTTACCAAGAAATACTTGTCCAGGACACTATACCTTATACCTCTTAGATGCTTGGGGGTCCCTGCTTCATCTGCAATTATATTTCCCATCCATTAGGGCAATGAAATAAAGAGAGGTCTCAAAATGCAGCTAGTAGAGCATAATTGTGTTTCCTTATCTTCCACAATTTACTTTACTTTTTGATTTTTATATTTTTTTTTCTAGATTTTTTTGCAGAGATTTTCACATCATTCTTTGGCCACATCAGAACAATGGAGACTTGTTGAAGTAAAATAATACACCATTGATTAAAGAACTGTCACCTTTTGACAAATAGGTATTCTGATCCCAAGAGAGAGGCTCAGCTCAGAACTCTTGTAATAAGTCGGGATAGCAAATCCTATTCTCCTCCTAGAGAAAGCAGGGACTCGTGCAGCCTGCTAGCAAGAAAATTTATGTGCACTTGTCTTGGTTATTCTCCATTAGGGATAGAGGCAGAAGAGCCAGGCAGCCAGTGCTTTGCCACTACTGCAGGCACAGCAGGTTGTGGAGAAAGAAGTAAGCTCCAGATTCCCACAAGGAGCCTTTCAGTTTTTTGGCTTCAGAGTAGGTATTGACCTGGCCATAGCACAGAGCACAGGGACTTCTGCGTAACTGAAAACAGTCAGCTCTGCACCAAATGCAGAGGCATTGGCTGCTGAAAATGCAAAAGGGCTTCCTCCGTCTGTTAAGTGCTAACTCTGCCCTCATAGCATTTAATACATTGATTAAAGATAATTACAACATGAGGAGAGATTTGAAAAAGTAGCAGGCCTATCTAGTTACAAAGTATGGATAGGATTATAGTTTTCTTGCATTTTACTCACGGAGTTGCAAGATTTCATTTCAGATGGTATGCACCTTTTTACTCTAGAGATAAACACGTGTTAGAAGTCAATGATGAAGTGAAACAGAAAATAGTATCAAGGTAACCTTTGTAGGCAGATGTCATACTTCTATTGCAGTAACTAATATTCACTCTACTTGCCAACCCTTCCTTCCTTATATCCTCAGATGCAGAGAAAGAACCTGCAACACCTCCTCTAATATTCTAATATAATAATATATATTACTATACATATTTCTGAGGATTTATTTGGGGTGTATTTTCTAGATGTAGAGAAAGGGAGGGCTCTTCTTCAGCCGCAGTTTGGAGAAAATTTAGAACTCAGATTCCGTGCAATAGAATCCTTTTTCTGTTCCTTTCCTGAATTTTACAAACTGACTAAATCTTCTTAATAGTATTTTGGTATCATTTCAAGTGCAAAACCATTCTACTTCTGATTAATTCATACTGCCATGCAGGTCCTAGAGCTATGCAGATAAGCTGAATGCACCACACTACAATATCTGTGTTGTGAACCTAAGGGTATTCATGGGCTTTTCAAGTGAATGCATATTCATACATGAAGTAGGCAAAACATAGTGAATGAGCTACATTATGTGAATGTGCTCAGCAGCTGAAAAATGAACTATGTCATGGATTTCAGCTTCATAGAGTGAACAGCTGAATTTGATGGTGACACTGAAAGATTGTTCCTCTGCATTACTAGGTTTGATTCACTGGCCTGACAATGCCCTCTTCTTTGTGGCTCCTTCGCACCTGTAGATGCACAACATGAACAAAGGTCTAATTCTAGCAATTAGCAAAAAATCAAACTATTAGCATGCTGAAGTAAGTACAGCAATTCTTCTGGCATCGATGTTATTTGCCATATCCATTATGTATTGAAGGATAGCGTTAGGCTGATGCCTTCTTTGAAAGCTCAATACCAAGATTTTATGTTGGAAAAGTATTCATGTTGAATTCAGTAGACTCTTGAGAAAATTACAGAAAATAGACCATTCCTAGACTGCAATACTGCAAACTTCAGACTAAGCCAAATAGAATAGCAACTCTATTTCCCCTTAGGCCACTTTGTACTAAATTGGTTGCAAGATAAATAGCAGCAAGCCACTAAATAACCTCTACAGATTTCTCAGGAAATCTAAGGTGGCATTCCAAAGTAAAACCACAAGAAATCTCTGTGGACTTTAACTATGGATTTTCTAATTGATATACCCGAAATAAATATTAAAACCAAAACCACAAATGACATTTTCCTTGCTCCTTGAGATCTACACTAAGCTGTCAGAATATTAAAGCAAGATCTACCCAGGTTGTTCATAAAAAGAACAGTGGCTGTCACTGAGCTAAAGAAAAAAAAGGGAAATAAATGTCTACCTGAAAGCATGAGGCTTTTTTCCTACTAAACAACTTTTGTCATGGTCCCCAGTTTAACTATAAATCAAAGGAGGAAAGGGAAATAAATCAGTCCACATCAGAGAAAAGCTAACCCAAGTTTATATTGCAGCACAAATGCCAACACCGTGGAAATGACTTTAAGTAATAATTATACATGAAAACACCCCTAAAAATAAAAATAAATATGCAAACCCTCCTGCACACCCACAGAAATATGCAAGAAAGTCTTCTGGAAAGCCTTTAGAAATCAAATGTGAGTTATGAGGACAAAATATAAATACCATTGAAATGGTGAAATATATCACTGGATGTATTTTGTTAAACTTTGCTTCCTACATTTTCATCTGAGATGGGATTATACAGTTCAAATTCATCAAAACAAAGATATGCTCAATTCAATCTGCAGCAATAGCTGAGGTAGTGACCAAGCCCGGAAACTAGGCTACTGTATTCCTCTGTATGTGATCAATGATGCAGTGGAAGGCTCAAAATGTCAAATGAAATTGTGCATGATTCAGAAAAGCTTCTGGAAGGGACCAGGCAAAAAGAGCAGAGCACCTGAGAGAAGCCATACAAGGAAAAAGAGAAGGAAAGAGATTGTGCTTCTCTATGATGTCTGTCCAGGCAATTCTTTTTGACAGAGATTTACTAGGACTTAGGGCTTCCTGAAGTGGAATGAATACTTTTTTACCAATGTATTTTTTTCCTTTATATGCAAAAAAAATCAGTGAGAATGCTGGGTAAATCAAATGCAAAGAATGGGTGCCCATTTAGACATGCCATGGAAGGACACTTGGTTTCAGTCCATTGGCAGCATATTCCTTGTGCTCTGCTGAGAGGAACATCTGTGAAATGCTTACTGCCTCTCCTCAACCTGTAAAATTCATTTTAAGAGCTTATTCTTATTTTTAATGCTCACACTACAAAGTTTAAATATAAAAGGATACTTTTCAAGGCTACAATAATCATTGTGACAAATTCTAAAGCTGTCTAAAAATGATGTTTGCTATAATTTTGCTCTTCGCTGTTGTAAGTACACGCATATTCTTTTATGTACAAAATTCCTGTGACTGGGGCACTTCGTAAGTAACACAGAAGAAAGATAAAGTTCCTCCTCCTAAGAATCAGACCCGGAACACAAATATATGAGCCCAGTCAGTGCATGACAGTGGAGAAAGATGGTGAGGATGGGGAAGGCGTGAAGCAGTAGCACAGGAAACATGGGGAAAGTTTGAGCCTGAGACCTGCAGCCATCTGCTTCCCATCCTCCTAAAGCAGGACATACAAGTAATCTCACTTTTGCTAAAAATATCCTTTAATATGTTTATGTATATGTATGAGTTGATATACTTTGCACAAAATACCCCGACATTTGCCAAATACCCTTTTAAATGTTGTTACACATGCCAGGCTCTCTCTTTCTGGCCAGGGCCTTTTGCAGTCACTGCTATATTCCCAAACAGGACCACTGAGTCCTAAGGAAGAGCCATGGCACATGAGCCCTGCTAGGAAAAGCTCACATTCTCGAGGGCACCACAGCTGAGAGAGGTGTCCTCAGGCCCTCATGTAAAACATTTTTTTAAAAAACATTTTTACTTCACTAAAACAGTATTTTTTCAAGTTAGAACATTTTCAGAATTATCAGATTTCCTTAAATTTAATACAAGAAATATGTACTTAGAAAATGAAAAGACAAGTGTGCAAAAGTTGTTGCAAGAAAGTGCAATACAGACTGAGAACTGTATATGGATGCTGAAACCTTCCATATACTTAAAGACGAAGCCATTTTGGAGATAATGACAGCTGAGTCATCATCACATACTGCGTATCTGCATGTCAAAATAGAAGAAATAAATGTAGTCATAAGGCAAATGTGTGTGACCGAATAATAAATAGACTGAAGAAGAAGACTTCTCAGATTGTGATTCTGTGAAGACTTAATAGCTGGAACTATGATGGCCAGAGGGGGGTTGTTTGTCATGATAATGTGTGATTTGCTTAATGGGGAATGGACATAATATGAGTCCAACTCTTGTGCTGAATGTTATAAACAAAGGGATGTGTGAAAGATGGCCAAGGCTGGCATGCAGGCAGATTTTGCAGAGTTTATAGTATATGCTCAGTGCCTCGTAAAGAGGCAAGCTGCAGCGAGCAAGGTGACAGGGTGTCTTTCTTCCTGGAGTGCCAACATCTGCGGCTTCTGCTAAGGATTGTCATCACACTTCATCTTCGGTATGGAAAATAGAGATGGACCTTGGCACAAGACTCTGAAAAGTTGCTGCTAGTGCAATGGAGGCAGCTTGTTCTGCTCAAGAAAAAGGGCACCGCAGTGGATCTGTTGGTGCTCCCAGCCTGAGAGAAAGACAGACAAGGACATCTGCATCCAAAGTGCAAGATGATTTCAGAAAGGTGGTAGCTTGTTTGCAGGTATGTCAGTGAGCTTTGCCCTTAGCTTCGGGAGGTTTCTCCTACAGACATTTATGAACTCAGAATGCTCTAATATTTTAAAATGTCTTACTTGATAGATATCCTAATATGGCAGTTGTGAAATAAAATATCTGCCTTGAATTCCTCAGTTAATAGAAGCTCTCTCGTCATGGTTCATCAATCACGCTGTTAGTTCATTCATAGTTTTTTTTCTTATATAGGTAAATAATTTCCCTATTGAGCCAAATGAAATCTTTATTTTTGACATAGAATAAAAATGTCATGATATTTTAGAGATTTTTTTCATTTGAATATATTAATAACGGAAGCACTAGTTATTTCTAAATATACTATAATTTAATCAATGTGAAATTCACAGGTATTCCTCAGTGTCAATTCCCAAGTAATAGATTGTCATTATCCATTACTAGATATCAATCTACTGTCAAAAATAACTACTGAGGATCATTAATGTTCAGGAGTAGCTCACCCTGTCCACAAGGCATATATATAACTTTCAGAAATGTGCTAGTCACATTCAGCACAAGCGGTTGGTTCTCAGTCTTGCTGGACAATTGACAGGATCAAATGACAGAGCAGATCCTCATCTGCCTTCAGGCCTTCACCATGTTTCACCACCAGGAACTCAGATTAACGGTTCAGAGCCACTGCAGGGAGTTGGTGCAAGCAGCATCCTTGTCACCTCGTCCTTCCATTGATTGCTTTGAAGGAATGCTTGAAACTGAGAGCCTGATCCTGGGCACGCTGGTGCCCAACTGCATACCCTTTATTTGTTGTGTTTCCTTCAATAGGGTTATTAATGAGAGGGAAGATGCGCCGTGGTGTCGGGCACCTATGGAACAGAATCAAAATTAGCTATAAATCCAATGACGACTCCCATCCAGCGCAAGCAAGCAGAGCAGTTTGTGAACAAGAGGCCCCCTGAAAGCTACTGTTATGCAAATATCACAACACTCAGGGCATGCATTAAAGCAACCCTGGAATTCCAGCTTTTTGGCTTTCGACAGGAAATAAAATGAGATTAAAACAGGAGGGAAGAATACTGCTCGATTTGCAAGATAAAGATTTATAAAAGAACTCATTGTATGCTTTACAGAGAAATTTTGCTGTTACTTCGCTGTAAATTTTTATTTAAAAGACCCTTTTTTAACTTGCTGTGCCAGACCTATGATTCATTCACACAAACAAAAAAAAAAAGTTATATGAGAGACGTACTTTTTTAGTTCATTCAGGCTCTTCTATTGAAAGGAAAGATGCTTTTGTGAGCCTCGCAGTTGTTCAGAGAGGGAATTAGTTTTATTAGCAGTGTGTCATTCACAATGTGTCTTACACATCTATCAGCTTCCTCATTTCGTTTTTTCTTTCAATTTGTTAGCACTGGAGTGTTTTGGGTTTGTCAGTATGAATAAAAGCCATTGTATGTTTCCTATAGTCTCACTCCGGGGTAGCATTTCCTTCCGACCAAGGACATAGCACTTAAAAAAAAAAAAAAAGAAAAGAAAAACAGTGTTGTGCTTCCTGGATGTCAGCATTACCAACTGATTTAACCACAAAAATGTGAGTGCCTCATCCTTTCCTGTGTCTTTGCTTGCCATTCTTTGCAGCAGACCAGCTCAGGAGCTGTTCACAGACCTTTTATTTGGTCTGTTCAAAGCCATATGCATGTCGCTGGAATTAATTCCGGCTCTTGGGAGAACATGAAGGCCATGCACTACAAAGCAAACCCCTGTTGTTCTCAAGTCCTGGTGTGAAATCGCGCGAAACCTGGGGTGTCTCTGTGGGCCCTGGCAAGCGGACACAAGGAAGCCCTGCGGGGACACCTCGGCCACGCTTGTCCTGCTCCATCCAGCTCCAGGCAGCTGGAGTGGGAGGATGAGACCTGTGTCTCCCTGCAAAAGGTGCTGCCAACACAGCACTAGTGCCCAAAATAGGCTGTGAGCAGAATTTAGGTATCTAAGCAAGCCAGCCAGCCAGCCCCTGCTGCAGCAGCTGCAAATCAGCAGCTCACATTCTGTGTTTCTTCAAATGCATATTGAGCACATGTAACAATTGGGGTTTTATTCTCATAAAGAGGAGAGCCGCTAGTGACTGTCTATCTGACTGTCTGCATATTGCAAATCACAAGTTTTATTCAAACTAATTGGAGGAAGAGCATTTGTTCCAGAAAAAAAATTCAACTGATCTTAAAATTTCCAGTACTGTAGAGCCAACCAGCTAAGCAGACACAGATAACCCCCACACTTAATGATTTGTGCCCTATTTTTCATCCAAAGTTTTCTATTTTCAACATCATGCCACTGACTGTCATTACGCTTTTCTTTGCTGAATAAAGAGTCTTCTGACTTCTATCCCCTGGGTCAGTAAGTTATAGACTGGGAACATTTTCCCCTCCAGGTTAAAACTGTTGGAGATCCTGAACTTTTCACTTGCACTGGTATGTTTTTCCAGTCATATTCTTTATTTGGTGGCTTTTTCTCCTGAACTGTCCTCATGTTTTCAGTGTCCTTCTGGACTAGTGAATGCAGGTAATGGGCAGTATATTTTGGTGATGGTCATGTTTGATGTAGCGGGTGCACCTTCCTGCTGGAGAAGCCTCTTGCCACTTCAACCTCTCACCACAGTTGCTCGTGGTAGATGCCAAAGAGCAGCTACTGATGTGGATATTTCATGATCCTCCTGCCTTTTTCAGGGTCTCAGCATACCTGGGGAACCAAGCTCTGGCCCTGAAAATGCAGCCCATGTTCTGAAGTTCTACATTCACCGCGTTGTATTTGGCTTTCTTAAAATGCCTGTGGGTTGCCTGTATCTATGCTGCTGAATGATTTTGTGCCACCTTGAAATTTCTTGATTGTGGTTTCCATTTTTTCTCCAAATCACTGATTAAAATGTTCAGTAGAAAAAAAAGTCAAGAATTGATCTTTGCAAGACCTCCTTGGAAACCAATCTGCTCCTGAATAATTCCCCATTTACAAATGCTTTCAGAGAACTGTCAAACAGCTTTTAATCCATACTGCTATAGAACAGCATTAATTTTGACACTATTCATGTCCCAGGGAAAAAGAGGCCATTCCCAGACTGCTGTACTTGACCAGAACAAAGTTGAATTTGCAGCTGTATTTGAGTTTTCATAGAATTCGAATAGTTGACAGCTGGCTGAACATCTCAGCCTGTTTCAGCTTAATGATTCCATGGTCTTTTGAAACGGAAGGGCAGACCTCTCCAGTGATGTGCTGCCAATGTTGTAAGTCAGAGGTCCATAAAATGTTCCCGGCTTGTTTAATTTTTACTTCTAAATCTAAATCTACTTACAAAAATCTAAATTCTAAATCTAAATCTACTTACAAAATCTAAATTCGTGGGGGTGCTGTGCTGTAAAAGGAGGAAAAGAGCTGTGGAAATTGTTAATCTATTTTAACTCTTAAAATGTTTTCCAGCTATTCAAGAGACAAGGACCACATGGCAGAGAGGCTTGTATTAGATATAGTGCAAACAGTTATAGTCTTCTGCTGGAAAACATGCCGAGGATGTTCATGGATCCCAGTTTGTGCCCTGGTAAACAGCGGAGTTTTGAGAGGGGGAGATGAATTGCCACATATTTTCTGCAAGGGGGTTGTGTTTTCAGTGTACGGGACACTTTCTCTCTCCCGAGCCATGCCAGCGATGGGCTGTTTGCGTGGTTCTTATGTAGAGCTCGCGCAGGGGCAGAGGGAGGTGCTTTGGGGAGCACCAGCTCTTCCTGCACAGGCCCCTTGGTGACGCCGGGAGAAAGTGTCTCGGGTTTCCAAGCGTTGCCACATGATGCCCTATAATGTGCCACCGGATCAGCCACAACCACAGGCAGGGATAAGGGGAAAGATCCTCATCTGGTTCTCATGGACTCCTCAGCCCATGAATGTTGTGTCTGAGGCTCTTCGTGCTAAAACAGGCAAATTTTTGTGGGAGGAAAACAGGCAGAACCAGCTTGTAGGTCTATGCACCCAGGCTGAGGATGAACTGAGTGACTCCAGAACTGTGTACGTGGATAAACGTGTCTCTCTCTGGGTAAGAGAGTCTAGCTGTGAATTTTGAGGAAAATCCTTACCTTGAACCATAATAATCCATGGGCCTTTTACATGCAAAAAAGCGCAAAATTTTTCCTGACAATGGAGAATACAACATTGCTGTAGACTTCTTGAAAACAGATGAACAAAGTACATTGCATGTCAGATTCAATATCTAGTCATAGATGAAATTTAAGAAGTGCTTTTCTTTGGCATCCAAATCACCATTTGAGATCACCCATCTTCATTTTGTTACCGTAAGACTGACAGCTACTGGCCAGTGCACACAGTAATAAGAGAAGACTGACCTGCTCCAAATTTCAGGGGAGCAATGAAGAAAGTCCACTGTCTAAAATCCTCTTTTCAGGATAGACATCAAAACCAAATACATGAAATAGAGTAGCTGAACCCAGCTGAATGCTTGGTTGCTCCTGATCTTTCCAAAAATAAAAACATCTTTGCTTTTTTTCCCATGCAAGAACACAGTCTGGTTCATTTGTGGAACACATTTCTATGGAGCTGCAGCTACCAAAGGGAAAAAAAAAAAGCTTCTTGCTCCTCTGAAATGGACTTCTTTTTTTCTGCTACAAAACACAAATTTGGCACACCACTCATTTCTACATTTTTTTTTCTGTCAATTGCCCATCTTACACACTGGGTGCCTGTGCATCAGCTGTGCTTGCGTCATCTTTAAAAGCCCTAATGACTGACTCATTTTTTGTGCTGCATGCAGAGGTTGCAGGCTGGGCTCCTGTGAGGTTTTTGGAGCCAGAGGACAGGAGGAGGCTGAGCTGAAAGCCTGGGCATGGGGAAACGGGCGCTGGGAAGGCAGTGGAATGGACCAGTCTTCTTGACACCTGCCCTGACCGTCCTGCTTCAGCTCCTCCTACCCACAGAGGAACATGCATTTTTCAATCAGCAGAGCTGGCTGTATGTCAGGACTTCTCCACAGGAAGCCACCACCTCCCCCTCATGCTTCTGCCAGTGAAAGGACAGCAAAAGAGCTTCTTCAGGCACTCCATGCAAGCTCAAGTTGCCTCCTCCTGGCTGGTTGCCCAGCCCATCTCACTCAACCTGAGGCACCTCAGGGAGCACGGGCTGCGTGGGCAGCCACAACCAGCACAGCCGTATCTGCACAGCGTTCACTCACAGCCTCGTTCTGCAGCAGCTCTTTGCACGGAAAGCTGCTCAGTTGTTTCAGGGAGTTTAACATCAGCCAGCACTCAGGTTTCCCAAGGGGAGCCATGGCCTGTTTCCTATCGTAGGCTTCAGCATCACATTACCTTGGCTGCTGAAGAGTGATAAAGACTTTTCTTTTTACTCAGAAGTCCTCAGTGATCTTGGGCAAGTTGGTCTGAATCATTAGCTCCTAAAAGCAAGCTCCGATTCCTACAAAACGGAGCACTTTTTTTTTTTTTTTTTTTTTTTTTTCGAGCAGCAGACATGCAGAACAGCGATATCTGACTCTCCTCTGTGGCTATAAAGTGAGGCAGTTCTTTTACCTGGGCCTGAAATAACACTGAAGACTTGTTGCCTTGCATTGCTGGGCTTTAATGAAATCGGCAGGAGGTATCAATTTTTGGACTCTTCAAACACTGTGTTTCTGGCACTGATGTCCTCAGTGGTGCCATGCAGCAGACACCATCTGGGCAGAGGCTGGGCCTGGCTTCTTCTCACCTTTTTGCTAGCACACCTCAGCCCATGTCACAAGCGACTTGTTTGAGGACAGAGAAGACAGATGCAGTCCTGTCCAGCTCCTGGTTTCTCTCTGGCAACAGCAAGGATATCAATTAATATCAGCAAAGATGTCAGTTAATTAGCGGAGTTAGGTTGGAGGGCACTGACACCTCTCCTTGCAAGCCCTCTGAAGAACAGATTAACTCCAGACGGGTCAACCAACTGTGCGGCAGATGGCCGTGGCTTTCCCTTCCACTCACCTTGGCTGAGGCTGACCTGGCAGCCTCGGGGCTGCCAGCCTCGGCAGTGCCCACAGTCATGTCTAGCACCACCCTCCAAGTCGGTCGTCAAGGCGTGTTGCACCTTGTGAAGAAACGGACTCAGTCTGGGGTGCAGAGTGAGACAACTTTATTTCCAAACCGACTTCTTTTTATACTTTCTTAACACAAGTGTTGCAAAGCGCACAACCAATCAGCATCTGGCCACCTGCGCGGTTGTCTGGCTTTGTTTCTTTTCTTCTGGCAAGACACGTCGCACACAAGGCAGGGGGAGGTGTTCCTCAGTCCTCGTCTTTCTCGGCTCTGTCCCCCATCTGCTGCAAAGACTGACACCCTTGTGGTTAACTATCTGCTAACAAGGTACTATTGTCTTTGAACAAGCCTCCACATCTCACCCTTCTTTATTTGTTTTTGTTTGAACAGCCATGACTTAATTAAATGATCTATCCTTAAACACATAACAAGAAACAAAGCAGGCACACTAACAATAAACGAAATATGCCAAACATCAACAGGCTGTCCTACTAGACAGGTTACAAACGGATTTACTGGACTAGATAGTATAACATGTCCTGTCAAATTTGATTGGCCAGAATTACCCATATGTAGGTTTTAGCTTGGGACAGCATCCACTGCTGTGTGGATGATGTCACGGTGGTGTGGATGATGGTGATGACTGTGTTAAAAAAGGCTTAATCCATCGAGCAGGTACCCATCTTGGCCCTGAGCCTGTAGAAACACAAGCATATCCTCTACCCCAGGTTATTAAAGAAAAAGGCCCTTCCCACTGATTTGTCTGTGGGTTTTTGATGATAACCTGGGCTTTATCCTGAACTTTGTGTTGTCTCTGTGAATCAAAATGTTGGTATATAGGGGGGCCCTCTTCTGTCCAGCGATTTAAAAAATTCAACACATAGCAAGCTTTCGCTATGTGTTCCTGTGGGGATAAGCCTACACTCCCCCTTTTTTGTTTTTGTAACATATTTTTAAGGGTGCCATGTGTGCGCTCGATAATAGCTTGGCCTGTGGGTGAATGGGGGATACCTGTGATGTGTTGGATTCCCCATTGTTGAAAGAATATTTGTGTTTTTTGCGCTATATAGGCTGGACCATTGTCAGTTTTTATAGTTTTTGGCACTCCCAATATTGCAAAGGCCATAATAAAGTGTCGACATACGTCCTTGGCCTTCTCACCTGTATGTACAGAAGCATAGATACAGGATGAGAAGGTATCAACAGAAACATGTACATATTTAAATCTGCCAAATTCAGGGATATGCGTTACATCTGATTGCCAAATTTCAAGCACAGAAAGACCGCGAGGGTTTACACCGATGGATGGTACTGGTAAAATGCGCTGGCAGTCTGGGCATGACTGTATGATTTGTCTAGCTTGTTCCTGAGTCAACTGGAACGACCTCCGTAACGCTTTTGCATTTTGGTGATAAAAGTCATGCGACAAACGTGCTTGTGCAAAGCGATCTGGCAGAACTACAGCTCCTGCAAGGCTGTCTGCTTGAGCATTACCTTCGCTAATAGGTCCAGGCAGTGAGGTGTGCGAGCGTACATGTTGGATAAAGTACGGATAAATCCTTCTGTTTAATAGCCATCTAAGCTTCCAAAGAAGCGCAAAGAGGGTCTCGTTTGAAACCTCTTTTAAAAACGAATGTTCTAACCTAGAGACTAATCCTGCAACATAGGCAGAGTCTGTTATAATGTTAACTGCAGAGGGCCATCGCGTAAAGACGCGGATGACTGCAGATAATTCCACTATTTGCGGTGAACCTGTGACAACATGTATGTCGCTCTCCCAATGCCCTTCATCATTTCTCCAGACTACAACTGCACGACCTGTCCTACCCGAGCCGTCAGTAAATACTGTAAGAGCATCAGGTATTGGCGTAAGGCTCAAATGGCAAAGAGGTAATAGAGAAAGAGAGTTGAAAGACTGTATGATTTTATGTCCTGGAAAGTGAATACTTATCTGTCCTGGATAATCTGCCAAGGCACACTGAAAAACAAAAGACTGGTGAGTCAAAAAGGTTAATTGTTTTGTATCAAGTGGTAAATAAATAATATTAGGCTCTGTGCCATCTAGAAACATCAAACGCTCTCTTCCTTTTTGAATAACCATTGCAATCATATCAATAGCGGTGGTGACAGTTTTGCCAAAATTATGAGGCAGAAACACCCACTCTAAGATTATTAATGGACATGCGTCCTGTGGTATCCATTGTGCTAATAGGCCATAAGGTTGGAAGCTAGAATAAAAAACAAAAAGACTGACAGGATAATTCTGCTTTCGTCTGTGAACAGTCTGAGTGGTTAATTTGTCCACAACTTTACCAAGCGCAGCTCGCGCGGGAGGGGTGAGCTTTCTTGAGGATGTCAAACTCGTGTCTCCTTCTAAGAGCTTAAATAGAGGATGTAATTCTTCTGTGGAAATTCCTAAGGAGGGACGGATCCAATTAATAGTTCCCAAAAGTTTTTGAAGATCATTCAAAGTCCTTATGTCTGTCTTTAAGGTCAATGATTGTGGTCGGATTTGATGATCAGAAATTCTCCATCCTAAATATCGCCAAGGCGGACTTTCCTGTACTTTATCTTCCGCAATTCTTAATCCTGCAGCTGATGCTGCTCGCGTAATCTGATGCAGAGCCTCTTCTGCTGTTTCCTTTTGCTCTGCAGCAATCAATATATCGTCCATATAGTGATAGATGAGGACATTATCAAAATATTTGCGTATTGGGCTTAAAACTGCTGCCACAAATTGTTGACATAATGTAGGACTATTTTTCATGCCTTGTGGCAGAACTCTCCAATGGTATCTGCTATGCGGTTCCATAGCATTGATGGAAGGTACAGAAAATGCAAACCGAGGTGCATCTTGCGGTGCAAGTGGAATGGTAAAGAAACAGTCTTTCAAATCGATTACTATCAAAGTCCATGTTTGAGGTAACATTGCTGGAGAAGGGAGTCCAGGCTGTAAGGCTCCCATATCTTCGATGACTTCATTGATTTTTCTAAGGTCATGTAACAGCCTCCAGGAATTATTTTTCTTTTGAATTACAAAAACTGGCGTGTTCCAGGGGCTTGTAGTAGGAACTATATGACCAGCTTGCAATTGTTCATCTACTAACTTGTGTAATTGCAGCAGTTTATTTTGTGGAAGGGGCCACTGATCTACCCACACTGGCTTGTCCGTTTTCCAAATCATGGGTGGGACCTGCTGCTGGATAGTGACCCCTAAGAAAAATCCGTGCTTAACTGCATGCCCCATTGACTCAAACAGTCTCTCCCCCACAAGGTGATGGATCCAGGCAATATAAATGGCCTAATGTTTGCAGTTCTTCCTTCTGGGCCAATAATATTTATCAATCTTTTGCTTTGCATTGGAGTACTCTGCCCACCAATTCCTGAAAGCGATGTATGTGCCTTAACTAGGGGTAAACTGTTTGGCCATTGTGAGGCAGCGATGACTGTAACATCTGCTCCACTATCTAAAATTCCTTGTACATTAAATTTTATCAGTCCTGCTTGTAGCGTACAGGATATCTGCGGGCGATTCATAGTTATCTGTTGAGTCCAGAAAATTTCATGCCCTGTGGACCCAAAAGAGCCTGTGCCATGGTTAATGTTTGCAGCGTTTGGTGTCTGTGGTAAAAAGTATACTAATTGTGCTATTTGGCTTCCTGCTGGCACAGTACAGGGTGGTATCGGAGTCCATACCATTATCTTAATTTCTCCTTTGAAATCTGCGTTGATAACTGCAGGTAACACAAACAGCCCTTGTCTCGTTGTTGAAAATCGCCCAATCAATAGTGCTGCCATTCCTCGCCCCAGGGGGCCGTGGACACCAGTTGGAATTAGCACAACTGATGTATCAGTAATTAGCACTTCTATTGTGGTGGCCAGGTCCACCCCGGCGCTGCCGCTTGTGCTGGCGCACAAGCGGCGGCTGCTTCCCGGTGGGAGCCACTCCGAGGGGTGATTTGCCGTCATGGCGCGACCCCTTGCCGCGCTCCGCTTGAAGTTTCCCGAAGGGGCTAGCGGTCGACCTTCCTTATCAAATTTTGATCGACACTGATTAGCATAGTGTTGTCCTTTGTGGCAGCGCGGACATAGTCCAGGCGCTCCTTTGTTTGCTTGTGTTTTCGGACAGTATTTACGAATATGCCCAAATTGGCCACAAGCAAAACATGGCCTTTTCATAGACATTGTTGCAAATGTTTCGGCCATCAGTGAATATTCATACTGTTTGGTACCGACATTAATACATGCTTTTAGCATGTCATCAATAGTAGGATCCTTTAGTGGCCGCAAAACTCTCTGGCAATCAGGGTTAGCATTCTCAACTGCTAGTTGCTTAAAAATGTAGCTTCGTGCTTGTTCATTATCAATTTGTTTCTCCAGAGCCTCATTAAGCCGATCCAAAAACTTCATATATGGCTCATTCGCATCTTGTCTTATGCTAACAAAAGGTTGTCTTTGTTTACCACTCTCCGGAACGGCCTTAAGGGCGCGGAGAGCAAGTGCCTTAACTTGTTGCAAGCCCTCAGGGGGGATTTCTGCTTGTGCTGTTGTAGCACTGTGATCGCCCTCCCCCATTAGCACGTCCACAGTAACAGCCCGTAAAGGACCTTTTTTCGACAGCCGCTGGTTTTCCTCCCCCTGAGCTCGAGCAAGCTCTCTCATTTTCGATTCCCACATCGTGTATTGCATATCAGTCATAATGAGGCGAAACAAAGTTTTAAAATCATGGGGAGTAAAAACCGAAGAATCACAAAGAGATTGTATAAGGTGGGTGGTATATGGTGCGCCAAGGCCATGATCTGTCACCGTACGTCGCACGTCCTTAATAAGATTATACGACAAACCTTCCCAACGCGGATTCTGGTCTGGTGCACAGATAACGGGAAAGGCTTTCAGCATGCCCACATCCCCCGCCTGTTTTGCTCCTCGTTTTACTGAGGCCCATTTATCGTGAGGATCCGGGGGGTATAGGTCTGGCTCCTTTCCAGGGTCAATAGGACCCGGACCAAAAGGATCATCGTCCTGTTCATCAGGTGGCAGTACCGCAAAGGCTTTTGCAGCACGTTTTCTTTTCTGATTCTCATCAGGACACGATTGAGGTAAAGGAGGCGCGGAGGGGATGGCAGGGGCCCCGATCCCGTCATTTATGTTCGACTGCAACCCACTATGAGATTTCAATATTTCGAGTACAACTCGCCATTGTGGCAACAGGTTAGCAGCAGCCTTATCACCGCGCGTGGCACTATCCCACAGTCGGACCCCAATTTGGTCCCATCTTTCCAGATTAAAAACATTCTTACTATTCACCGAAGGATCGTCTTTAGAAGCCCATGCAAGAACCTTTTGCAGCTCTTCTTCACCTAATTTTTTTCTTTGCGGTTTCAAGTTTTTAGGAGAAGCTTCTAAATCGTCCTTTTGTTCCTTCATTAGGTATGAACCCATAGTTCCCAGCCGCTTACCTCTTTCCTTTCAAGAGGCTTTTAGTGTGCACACAAAGTAAGCTTCCTTTCAGCTTGATCCTTACGCTTCCTTTCAGCGTGATTCCCGGGAGTTCAGCTGGGCGGTGCAACCGGAGAGACAGCTAGTCTTCGTGCCCCACGTTGGGCGCCATTTGTTGCACCTTGTGAAGAAACGGACTCAGTCTGGGGTGCAGAGTGAGACAACTTTATTTCCAAACCGACTTCTTTTTATACTTTCTTAACACAAGTGTTGCAAAGCGCACAACCAATCAGCATCTGGCCACCTGCGCGGTTGTCTGGCTTTGTTTCTTTTCTTCTGGCAAGACACGTCGCACACAAGGCAGGGGGAGGTGTTCCTCAGTCCTCGTCTTTCTCGGCTCTGTCCCCCATCTGCTGCAAAGACTGACACCCTTGTGGTTAACTATCTGCTAACAAGGTACTATTGTCTTTGAACAAGCCTCCACAAAGGCGTACGAAGCATGGGGCGAGACTTTCATTTATCAGCTTATTTCTGGAGATGTGCAAAACAACCATAAACATTTATGCTGCAGCTATATTTTGCTGAAAAACAATCTGCCGGGGAGTGAGTTCTTTCAAATAAAATTTCTAAACAGTTGAATAGATCAATTTGAAGTCATTATACACTGGTGCTACTGTAACAGTCTGTGCACGATTTTGCTTTATGATACTCAAATATTATTTCAAGTTCAGCTAATCTAGTGCATTGTTTGCCTGTATTGATTACATGATTAAGACTCTAAATGGAGTTGGAGAACACAGTGGGTCAGTTCCACGCTTTGCCACAGACTTCCTTGTGTGAATCAGTCGGTACAGACTTCACATCACCTTTAGACTTAAGGTTAGTCTTCTAATCTAAGCTAGTCATGTCAGCCTCTCCTAAGCTAACAGAAATAGCTAGGCTCTTTCCTAGCTATTAAATCCAAGAGGGGATTTATTTCACTCTGGAGCAGACACCTAAGACAGGATGAGTTGTCCTTTAAAGGTGCTGTGAGATAACCTGTCTCTTCCCGTTGATGCTGAGGGAGGGTCATTTAGATCAGATGTTCAAGTTCCAGAGAGTCAAAACAAAGTGGCAGGAGTCCCATCCTTCATCCTCCTGTGCCTGACTGCTGCTCTTTCCTCTCATCATTTGTCTCCCCTATCTTTTTAAATTGTAAGTTCTTGACAGTCACACAAGAGATAGGAAGAGCAGACCCTCACTCCTTTTGAATCACTGTGTGTGTTTTTGCGGCAGAAGTGAAGATCATGCTCAATTTCTGAGTGCGTTGCATAACTGTGGTTGAAATACGGGTCTGAAAGTGGCTAATGATCTTAGGTAGTGACTGCTTTCAATAAGCTTATTATGCACTGCATGCTGCAAGTTATATGGATAAAAACTGTCTTACCTTCACCAGGCACTGCACCGTTGACAGCGAACAGACCTGCTTGCCCTAGTCCTGGTGCACTTAGCAGCAACGGCTCAGTGACCTTAGTGGGAGCTGGGCAAAATCTAGTGCTAGCAGCATCTTCCTACCAAATCATGCCCAAACACGGATCTTTGAAGAAAGGTGATCTCATCATACAGCTACTTTGAAACTTCCACAGCCTAATAAGCTTTAACTACTACTGTACAGTATTAGAGCAAAAAAACATGAAATCTCTTTTATTTGCATTTCCAAGAACAAGGATTTATTTTAATGCAGAACATTTGTATTTTTGTAATACTTCTCCGCCCATCTTTCCCACAGAAAGGATTTGCATTTCTGTGGGATTTATTTCTACATTGTGCCTGAAAGGATGCTTGACTGTTGGGGCACAGGTGGGTGCTGTGGGGGCACAACACTTTCCAGCCGGGCCTGGCATGTAGATCTCACCAGGGTAATGGCTTTCATGGCTTTAGAAATCTAAAAGGAGGAGAATTCTGGCTAATCACATTCTAGAAGCACAAGCACCAGTTATGACTTGCTTGTTAATTCATGTTCTCAGAGGAAAAGTCCTTTAATCTGGATAAGCTATACTTAACTTCTCTACTTCATAGAACTGTGAGTTGAGAACTTTTCTCTGCTGTTGGGTACCTACATAGACTCACCAGGTTTAATTTCCTTCAGACCATCTCTAGTTTATTCTCGACTGATCTGACCTACCCACTCCCAATGAAGGCCAGGAGTAACACAAGCATTTCATTGTGGACTTCCATTTAGTCAGACTCTACCTACCTCTTGCTTCTTCAAATGTGCAGGGTAGGCATGCATGCAGTGAATCAGACCAGATAAACAAAACTTTCTTCTTTAATACCTTCTGGACTGGCAGGGAACAATAAATCCAGAGCAGTTAAGCGGAAATTAAGTAGATACAGTGAAAGTCGTAAGCCTCACCCGGCAATTCCCAGCTATTGCAAATGAGAAGGTCTTGTTCTCTACTTGTGTAGAGGCTTGAGGAAAAACCACCCCTGAAAAAGTATGAGTAAAAAACACAATTTATATCACAATTTACAAAAGACCATTCTAAAGAAACAGTTAATCAATCACCTCTGTTAAACGAGTGATGGCTCCAAAGCAAGTCCTAGGATCTTGCGACAAAACGAAATGAGACCTCCTTGTGATGTCCCTCAAAACCTGAGCTGTGTGATTGGAAGAAGAGGTCTTTTACTGATAGATATTTTGGAGGATAAGAAGAAACAGCTTAGCCCAAAGCAGTGAAAAGAGAGGTATCAGCACGTTGCACAGAAACAGAGCAACCCTGATGATCCCAGCCTAGGGAAGAAGAGGTTTTGAGCTT
Organism: Tinamus guttatus; assembly: GCF_059628265.1. Lineage (NCBI taxonomy): Eukaryota > Metazoa > Chordata > Aves > Tinamiformes > Tinamidae > Tinamus > Tinamus guttatus. The sequence continues at coordinate 2,730,163 of NW_028288714.1, read as the reverse complement.
GGATAAGACGAGGAGCTAGGGTCAGGGTAACTGTCTTCCAAGGTTCAGTTCCTTCAGTGGTTATGGAAACAGAGCATCATGAATTAACAAGGGTTAAATGAAAGAAAGATTGATTTTATTCCTTGGGTGTTCACTGAAATGCAACAGAGTGAAACTAGAACTTTTGCTGTTTGCTGTTTGGCTCGTGCAACTGTCATGCTTGAACCATGGTTTAAAGGGAACTTGAAGAGATTTTTCCTTGGCTTGTCCAGTTTTAGATAACCTCGTGAAATAGTGGTCCAGCCCTCACAAGCAGGGAGGTGGCAGACTTGGCTTGGAGGATGAGCCACAGGTCCTCCTCAGGCTGTGCTGCAAGAAACCACCCAACCTCGCCACTTGTACGAGGTGAAAAACTGGTGTTGAACACCAAGCAATGCATAGCAAGTCCTGAGCTTGCTGCAGGGACTAGCCATCCATAAATGACATTTGTACGGTAAGAAAACCACAGAGATTTAGGAGTAGGGGGTTGTCGGTTTAAAAAGACAAGAAATAAACTGGAGTTGTCCAAACGTGTCTGCTTGCCCCTGTGCTGAAGGTGATGGAGCTCTGCTACTTCGACTCTCCGCTCATAAATGAGTGGGATGAAAACAAGAACCATATACTGGCATAAACAACAAATATATTGAAAAATGCCTGTCTGAGTCTGTATCCAATCACTTACCTCTCTCCCAAGGCCTCTTAATTGCAATGTTTTTTTCTATGGCTGGAGAGCTGAGGCAGATGAACTGCTGCTGAGTGGATAATAGCAGGTGTATTTGCCTCCAAGCTATTGGGAGCCAAGTTATCACTTGACCCAAAGTACCTGAAAAGATAATGCCATGTTTCTCTCTTACTTGCATATGGATGCACCTTCTTGGTTGCAGAAAAATTTAATCAGTGAAGGCAGCAGCAGACAAAATGTGCTATGTAAGATCAGATTCAATTTCTGGCAGAAGAGGAGAGTCTGTGGGCATCACTGCTTTTACAATATTGTGACTATACCAAATGCAAAATTTCATTTAAAATCCACCCTACATCAAAATATTTCTGAATTCCGGTCAGATTTAAAGTACTTCTTGAACCAAACTAAACCTGCTATTCACTTCCCCGCAAAGTGATTCCCTTAACACCTTTTTTTTTTTTAATCAGAGCAATGGGCTTGGCTTGCATCACTGGTATAGGGCATGTGTCTCCAGAAGTGTGGAGATTATAGGAGAGTGCAGATAGTCTGAGGTTCTAATATGGGCTCACAAATAAATGAAGGAAGGAAATATGAGTCAAGTCACATTCCAGAAGCATGCCCTGACCACTGAGGTGCCTCCTCATCCAGCTCGGTTTTCCGACTGGCGGTTACATATCTCGAATTTTCTCTCAAGCAGTGAGTATTTCCCAGAATTCGCAGATAATTCAGTCTGGCCGAAATTGAATTTTTCATTGCCAAAATCTTGTTCCAGGCAAGACATAATTCAGGAGTGATACCCGATATAAAGCAGAACTCTGCCAGATTGTGCCATAAAGAGATAATGGAGCATGTACAATGACCCCAGGGCGAAAAGACCGTGCAGTGCTAGTTGTGACTTCCCCCACCCTCTGGATGTGATTAGCCATTGTTACATCCTATAGTGTATTCATCTCAAAACTGCAGAACCCTTTTGTAACAAAGACAAATGTATATTGTATTTCTCCAGCTAAAAAGAGATGAAGCTGGCAATTTATAATGTTGAATTGCAGCCTCAGCTGAGTTTGGTGGTTTGCAGGGCTTAATCCCCCTCATTTAAAGTTTCATGCAGTGTGACTGCTTCATTCTGAGCAAATTTACCAAGTGACCCTCAGAAGATGTGGAAGCATTTCTTGCATTTGAGAGATTTAATTTTTTATCATTTTTGAGCTAAATTTGGAGATGTTTTGGAGATGCAATTATTTTAATGCTTTTAATTTGAAAATTAAACTCGTATTTGTTTTACCAACATAAGGACTAATGAGTCCTTTGCAGAAAGAAAGCTGCAAAATGAAGTAACACAAATTTATATAAGAACACAGCCTCCGAGATGATTTGTGTGGAACTGTCTTTCCGCCAGCTCTGATACTAACATTGTTGCCATGTTCCTTTTTGGAAGCCACCTCCATTGATTTTTCATTTGCATCTTCATTAGACTGAAAACCCATGAAGTGTAGTTGTTAATTACTGTCAGTGCTCTGTTTCTGGACTCTCTTCTTTTTCAGACTAAGTTGATAATTCTGCTGAGTGTCTGAGCTGGTTAACACCAGCCTTCTGGATTTTTCTTCACTTCTCTTGCAGGCCTTTGGGTAATGAAGCAAGGACACATGCATAGGAGATTGCTCTCAGCGCTCCCCTTTACCTAATGATAAGATGCCAGGTTCTCTGCTGATGTCTGTCATATTTTTGCTGTGGGACCTTTGGGCATGATGGAGAGGTTTTAACACAAATTAAACACGTTGTATTTTATGGCAAGGTAGATTCAAAATAATTGTTTTGGGCAGCAATTTAAAATGATCTTCCCTGGCTGTAATTTAGATAATATTTCTTCCGTTCAGTGTTCGGGGGCAGTGATGCAGCACATATGGATACATTACGACATTAGCTCTGCTTTGAAAGATGTAGAGTGACAAGAAGCCTCCCCCTACTTTTAAAAAAAAAAAAAAAAAAGTGAGTCCTGATACAAAGTTATTTAAAACTTGTAGCTTGGGTTTTTTTTTGGTCACTGCTGAACAGCATTAATAGTGTGTGGAGAGACTTATCTTTTTTATTTATTTATTTTTATTTATTTATTTTCAGATAGGGAGGAGTCACAAGTGCACAAAAAGCATTTAATGACCCAGAAAGCTACAGAAATGCACCCAGCTCTTCTCCACTACCCCCTGACACAGGACCTCACCAAGAGGGGCTGGGTGTACATGAGAGTCAACCCAATGTACTCAGACAGCCACCAGACACATCCCAAGGCCAAACGACCTTTGTTTTACACCAAATGATGGTAAAATGAAGCTTACTGCAGTCCCTCTCTGAGTAGTATGTCTCTAGCATGGCCAAACACAGAGCGTTCACCTCTGGAGATACCCTGCCATAGTGGCTCACAATGACCACAGAGACCTTCCAGGGCATTCAGCAAGGTGGATGGCATTTCTTTTCCCAAATGTGTCCCAGTCCTAGTGCCCACATTTTGGTTGGCATGGTCCCATGCCGGGACATGGACAGTGGAGCGAGCCCCGAGCACATTTTGGTTAGATCTCACTGGTCCTCCTTCCTTTGCCCTAAGTGTCCAGCTTCCACGCTAGCATGGGATCTGCTCTCCCCTGTCAGGGTGGGCTTTGGGGTGGGAAAGAAGCAGCTTTTGAATCTGCAAAGCTCATGAGATTTCTCCAGGTGGAGCTGCACAGTAAACTTCTTAGCACGCTCTGGCATGCAATTATCCATATTTTATATTTTTTAGTTCACTACTTTAAAAATTCACGGAATTAAAGTCCGCTTGCTAATGAAAATCAGAGATGTGAGAACTGCAACCTTGCTGAAATTTTCCATTTTTTAATGTATCTGATATAGTACTTTTATGGCCAGCAGCAACAAGTGCCTAGGAAAGGGTGCTTTGAAACTCTCAGGAATCAATGGCCAGATATAGAAAAGTTTTAGTAAGATTCTGTGTTCATATAGCTCACTCTCGCCCAGAGATCATGAAGTACCTCAACCTCAAACTATTGCTGCTTCATGGATTAGAACTGCAAGGGAATAGCATCTTACCTCAAGTAAGATGCTAAAACCAAGGGAAAGCATATGTTTGAGTTGTTTCACTATGTTTTACATCAACACAGTGGTTTTTGTTCAAACAGTATGATAATTTAGGTAATTTCTGCATTGGCAGTCACAACACAAAAGGTGTGAGGGAATTCAAAGGGCTTCTTTTACAAGAGAGATATCATGCTGAAACATGTCAACTGTTATTTTCAATGTCTCTGCTGACATAATGTGCATCAAAAGGTTAATCCTACAAGGTGCCTGGCACCCCGAGAGGCCTCGATGCTGGGACACGGACAGTGGAGCGAGCCCCGAGCACATGCATGGCTGCAGCCCAAGCACCGCAGTCATATATAGGGGTTGGAGTGGGGAGAGAAATGGAGGTTTCAGCAGGCTATGACAGCAGGTTCTGCACCCTAAAATGATGCTGTCGTAGTGGCTGCCTGCGTGCAGGTGGGAGGATCAGTATGTTTTGCAGACAAGTGAGGAAGGCAATCCAGAGGAGCAAGCTGTTCACATCAATGTCAATCACGGCAGGCTACGGGAGAGTGCCTTCCGACTTACGGCACCGTCAAAGTTTGTTAACGTGCAATTAGAAGTGTTTCAGGCTGTGCCCTGCTGTTGATGGACACCTGGCAGTATTTCTCTTCTGAATGGAAATAAAGCACTTCTTAAAGCACTGCATTTTACTCATCGCAGTTATTCTTCCAGCATGGGTCATTGCATATTTACTGCATCATCATCATTTATATGCTTAAAATGTTTGTTTCAGATACATTTCTCCCGAGTCTTAACTGTCTGCATTTGCCAGACAATCAAAGATGCGATTGGATCTTTGCTTGAGGAGCAAAGTTAGGTCACCAAGGAGTCCCATCTTCTGCATAATATTGCTAATGCGTTGTAGTCCTTGAAGTCACCTTGTTGCCTTACTCTACAGATCTTTATTTAAGTAAAAGTACTGCAGTGCTGTTTGTTACTAAAGGCTGAACAAAACTGAGGACAATTTTATAGAGGAGGTTGTTTTAGCTCTGGGGTGGCAGCCTCCAGACCCTACTGGGATTTTTATTTTGGCTTTTTCTTGTCTTTGACTGTAGTTATGCAGAGAGGAGCTGTTTGCTTATTTTGCATTGCTCCCAAACATCGTCTAAGCATTATTAACAGGAGGGTTACTACCTCCTAAATTTCTAATTAAGATCTTCCCTTTACTCTATTAGTAGTGCTTTTGTGGACATATTCTTTAATTAGTTCTGACTTTCTGACTCCAGTGCAAAGCAGTTTTTAACTACTGTCTGCAATGCCCACGAGTGATGAGTCAACCTATTAAAAATTAAAAATCAATTTTAGCTTTACCGTATAGGAATTTGACAAGTGAACCAAGCGCTGTTACATCTTATCTTCCTTATCCCAGCATCTGCAAGTCCAGACAGTGACAAGAGCTCAGCAAGTGGAGAGCAAAGCCTCAACCCCAGACACAGCATTCAGGCCTTGATGCCCGGTCAGGAGTCAGGATGCCAACATTTGGGGGCCAGAGGGTGAGGCAGCCCTACGGAGACCCTGGGTGAGGGGAGGGAGCTTTGCAACCACAGGTTTGATGGAGTCTCATCCATGGAGGAGATGATGCTTGTCATGTCTGAGGAGCAAATGTGCCGTGGGAGAAAGCACAAAATGGACACTCAGGAGGCACTTGAGCCTTGCACGCTCGGTGGGATGAGATGATGAAGACCGTGGGGTTTTATCATGTTTGACATGATGGGAATGATGAAGGTTGTGGAATTTTGCCACTCACCCCGGCACGGATGCCATGCTTGGCCTACCAGCCAGCAGCTCTATGGGAAGGAGGCACCGCAGATGGTCTCCCCCCAGTCCTGCTGCTCCACCTGTTCATAACCCCAGGGAAAATCCATCTGAGAGAGGCTTGTCAGAAACACCCTCTAGGTATGGTTTCACCCCAAGCACAGGATACCCTTAGCTGGATCAGTGTTTACATTCTGAGAGGACCACCACATCCTCAGACCCTGCATGTCAACTCCAGGCCACGTTCAGTGCATGCTGTGGTTCCTGTCATGAGTGCAGTAGGATTGGGGTCAGCCTACAGCACAGCTGAGGGTGCAAACATGGCTCTCCTGGCCTGTAGGCACAGGTTCACATCTAAATCTCCAGCCCTCAAAATAGAACAACTGCAGGCACAAAGCTGGGCCCTTCACTGGTGCTGCCACAACTGACTCCGCGCTGCAGCTCAGAGCTGCTCAAAGCCACTTGCAGGAACAAGGCTTTTCTTTGTGACCAGTTTGAGGCAAAGACTTTGTCTTCTTTCATAAAATGCTTGTCATGCTTGTAGTTGCTGGCAGAGCAAATAATACCAGCTCCCAAAGTGCTTATGTTAAAACTTTGTTGCCTCAGTTGCCTCAGCTCTCCACATATCCCAACAGCATAATGCAGCTTCTCTAAGTAAGTAAGTGCATCATTATTAACATATTCATTAAGAGTATTTCCTGGCTGGTGTCAAAAGCGAGGCAACAGCTAAATACACATCAGAACAGAGGGTCAACCAAATTAATATGCATAAAAGGTGCAAAACGGCTTTTATGAGGAACAGGTCAAGAGGACTCTAATTATCAGGCAAATTTTGAAAGAAGTTGATTTAGAATTTGGGATTAGATTTTTAAATAAAAATACATAGAGCTTATTAATTCTGTGTTAACTAGAACTAATGAAATGTGAAGATTTCATAATTTAAAATGTAAGAATTGTGTTGCATATGTCATTTAAAACATACTAGAGCAGGTCAGATGCTTTTTAAAAACAGAAAGTTATTCATGGATCCTGCCATAATTTATCAGAAACTTAAGATATCACTAGATAGTCTGCTGCAAACAGAACCAAAAAGTATGGTCTAATTTATTGTCTGAACCATGGTAACACTCACTGAGTATTTCACTCACTGAGTATTTTTCTGATTTGAACATGTAGTATCGTGGTGGTAAAACTTATACAATGCCAAATTTTGAATTGTTGGGAAAGAAGGCTTTATTCCAGAGCCTTTACTGTAATTTTGGCTAAATGTGTTCCGTTCTAGGACCAGGGCCAACGAGGGAGAACTTTCAGAGCTCGATTAGTAGATTAGACGAGGGGATAAAGAGGAAGAATTTAAATGCATTTGCCATTGGAGAATGTTGTGGTGGAAGAGCCTGAAGCTAGACTGAAATGGGAATATTGGAGATAAGGGGGAAAAAAGTAGCTATGAGGGTAATTAAGCATTGAGAGGTTGTGCAGCTCTATCCAGTACCCAACTGCACAAAGATCTGAACTCAGCAGTGACCCTGCTCCGAGCCGGAAGTTGGACTAGGGACCTCTTGAGATCCCTTTCTGCCAGAGAGATTCTGTGCTCTACCAAAGGTCTACCACAGACTAAAGTGGAAGTGGTCTTGGAGTGATAAACCCCAATCCCAGATGATGTCAGCTGAGAGTTGGCCATGCTCATCTGTTTCAGCACTCCTTGTAGGTCACACCAGCAGTGGGGGAGTTTCATTCTTGGTGTTTCATTCCCTTTCTTCTCCATTACATGAAACAGAAAGAATAGAGATGACTTGTAATCTGCAACCTGAAATACTCAGTTGTAGGGTGTTTGTCAAAGGAGACACCACATTTTGCTCCCATCTGTGACACTGAGCATCCCTCGGCCACTGCTGGAGGCAGGCTGGATGGGCTCTGGTCAGATCCAGGGCAGCTCTGATGCTCCTCTGCACACACGAACACTTGGGAGACCTTCTCCACACAAGAAAACCTGGTAGACCTGTGGTGTGCCTGCAAGTTCCAACACCCAGGATAGCTAGAGGAACAAATATGACATCCCCACTGATCTCATTTCCCTGAGCTGCCTCCACAACCAGCAAGAAGCTAAAGTGCATTATCGCTGCTTTTGCAGTGACCCGTGCCATCTGCCAGCCTAAGAGTTTGCCTCTTCCCCTGCCTCCTCTGCAGCACAGAATCATAGAATCATTATGGTTCGAAAAGACCTTCAAGATCATCAAGTCCAACTGTAAACCCATCATCACCACCATCCTGGACTGAAGAGGACCCTGTGCTAGTCAAGGTCATCCCTGTGCTCCTCGTACTCTGCAACGCTTGGCAGTGCAAAGCGGAGCCTCTCCCCTCATTGCTGCAATCAGGACCTGTCATAAAACAATCTCACAACAACTTCTCCTCAAAGCTGGGAGCATGGCACAGTCCCTGCTCCCCTTCTGCCAGCTCCACGAGGGAGGAATACGCAGCAGCTCCTGGCCGATGTACCCACGGGGCACATGGGATGGGAGATCCTGCTGGCATAGCTGCTTCCCACGGGTGCTGCCCCGCTCTCCGCATGGCTCCAGACCCGCCATCCCATGCCCCATGCCAGCCTTTTTGCTCCGCGCTGCCAGTTATTCAAGCGAGCTTGCGGGGAGGCTGCTGTTGTGTCCCAGCCCATACAGCCCCATTTCCTTGCATTTCCAGCAGAACATCCCACCAGTTCTGCAAATTCTTCAGCGGCGTTGGTCATTCACGAATATGAGCGCTGCTTTGCCAGGCCTCCTTTCACAGCCAGTAACTAGGGGGGAAAAAAACATACTGCAACTGAAATGGTTTGTGTTTCTAAATCACAAACATCAGCATCATGTTATGGTAACAGCCATTGTCTTTATTTTTAGGGTATTTAATGAATTTGGCTGATTTCAGATATATTTTAGTCAGACCGGGTTGCTCTAGCTCACCTCCCCATTCTGGTTGCCATGGCATAACAATGATTTCTCTTTTAGCTAAAAATAAACCTTGAGCAACAAATGTATTAGCCACAGGAAAAAAAAAAAAAGAAAGAAAGAAAGAAAGAAAAAAATGAAGCATCCTCATATGAATCAATTGCTTTTATGCCAGTCCACTTCTCTTTGGACATAATTTGTACAAGGCTCTGGAGAGAGAGTCTTTGTTTCCTCTTTCCTATATACACACCTTTATATTCTTCCTAGTAAAATGGAGCCGGAGCGCTAAAATACTGCAAATATTTTTTTAAATGACATTAAAACTGAGTGCCATAAGACAGAATGGTCTGTCCTCAGTCTGCAACCCTTGCAGTCTCTGTTCAGATATTTCATACCTATATTTTTTGGTATGCACCCAAGCACGGAAGGTCAACCTCCCACCCCAAACGGGCAGAGGCTGAGAAAGACCGGACACGAGGCAGCTCTGTCCTGGCTATTGCTGCCTCAGCGAGCTCAAGGCAAAACAATGATGTGGATGGTGTGGAAATTTCTGAAGCTCAAGCAAACAGAAGCAAGCAAGCAAGCAAACAGCTGCTTTCCATGGATTTGTGGAAGAGGGGACCCTTTCCCAAGACACTTCCTTCTGCCAAGTCCTTGCTGCCTCTGGTTCTTATGCTCCTGTCTCTATGGGTCTACAAGGCTGATCCTTTCAGAGATCCTTACCTGAGTTTGCAAATACTTCCTCAGTTTAAGCTGCTAAGTGAAGGAGTGGCACCTGTCCCCATGGCCAGTGGCAGCAGAGTTGTCCTTGTTTGCACAGCAAAGCCACCTGGCCATGTGTCTCTGATACACTAGTGATAAGGCAGTGATTATCCTTATTTTAATTTATTCTTGTTTGCATTTAGCCCACCAGAAAGGAGCCCCAACCTTGGTGTGTGTTGTGCACATGGGTGCCTGAGAGTATACGGAAGAAGAGGGGCAGAAATCACTGGGGTGGTGCTGGGCATTCATGAAGAATGGAGAGGCTCAAGGCTCTCACAGCCTTGCCCATCCTGCCTCTTGAGGAGAGTTATCGCTGAGAATTAGGCCAGGCTTAGTTTGCAGGAGGGTCAGTTGGAGGGATCTTAGACAGACCTGTGATTTAACATGTCAGCAGCCATCGTGACTGCGGCCCGCGGTCTGAGCTTACTCCTAGGCTGCCTCAGCAGCATAGATACTCAGACGGAGGAAGTTGTCTGACTAAGAGATTTGTTACTATATATAAGATAGCACATGCCGGTTAAGACAAAATAGCTCCTGTGGCCCCCTGGATTAGCCTCAGCCAAGAAAACCCTGTGGAAACATCACACAACGTCAGCCCTGTTGTAGCCTCAGTGACATGGGTGGAAACAACACCTCTCACCAGGGTTTTCATGGGCACCCATCTCTAGCTCCCAGTGTTGGGCACTGCTGTCCTCTTTCAGAGCTTCTTTAATAGCAGAAAGCTCAGAGGCTTCTGAATATTGGCCTGTTATCCTTCTTCAGCTCATGGGCTGCCAGCAGGTTAATAGGGACAGTCCCACAGCTGGTATCTGACAGATTTTGATCTTTATTTCAAGGGATTTGCTCAGCGGGAGTTTTCCGAGCCGTAGCAGCGGTGCTTTCTGGCAGCGTGCTTGCGATGGGTGTCCAGGTCCCCTACAACAGAAACACGTGAAGAATAGGAGTTTTTCTATAACCATCTAGGCAGCTGCTTGGCAGAAATCCTGAGCCTTTGCCTTCTTCCTTCAGTCTTTCTCCTCCCTTATCCTGCAGCCTGCAGCACCTTTCCATGTGCATCTCTCCTGCTGACCCTGCTCCTGACCTCATCCTGGCTGCACCGGTCAGGCATTGCCCTGCCCAGGGTTTTGGTGCTGCTGCTTGGCGCAGCAATTTTGTATGATCTGAATTCTCTGACACAGCACAGGGTTAGGGATTGCAGAGGAGGAGCGAGATGTTGCAGCTGGGAAATACAGCGCAGCCCCCAACAGTCGCACCACCCGACACAGGTCGAGATGGGGGGAAGCGGGTGCCGGGCACCCAGGGTCAGCCCTGCTCCTCAAATCCTACACATTGTGAGCATCTCCTAGCCTTGGCCATGCATTCACACCTTCAGCAGGAGCATTTTCCCCAGGATCTCCTGCCCAGAGGGCAGGGCAGGAGGGCAGAAGTTTCTGATAGGTCAGAGTGACGGGTCTATCTGCAGGTCCCCAGGGTGACGGAGGAGCTGTGGGTACATGGCCCTCTCCTCCACAAGAATCAGGCTCCTCTGGAGAGTGGGCACCAGCCCAACTGCAGGGACTTTCTGGCAGGGCTGCTTAATCTTGAAATTGCTTTTGGGAAAGACAGCTGAAAAATCCAGCTCTCTTTTCTGTCTGTACTCAGCAAAACTGTCTATGTTGGGCTTACAAAAAAATCTCTTCTTCCATTACACTTGAGTTTCTGTTTTCCTTAACAATTCACATTTTTCTTTTGCTTCATCAGCTCAGCTTGCAGTTTAACACCAGCTTTAAAATCCCCATTGCAATATTTAATGGTTTTCCCAGATCATCTTTCCTATCTTTTATTCGAGTCATACGCACAGTCTTTCACAGAGTATCCTTTCCACTATGGAAATTTCTTCCCCTTTGCAGTTCCTCATTCATCATCTTGGACCTGTTTTCAGGATCTGCTTCTAATAGGTGAGATCACTTCTTCTCTTGGTGCCCCACATCTGGGTTTATGAAAACAAATATCTTTGTGTATGTTGTTAGTACCACAGTTGCTGGGGCTTTACTTCTATTGTGCTGGGTCACCTTTCTTCACAAAGGGAGGCTCAAACCACTTGGGTACTCTGCCTGTCACTGCAACCGACTGCTGGCACATGAACACATAGTTTCACCCAAGCCAGGGGATTTTCTGTACATTTAGCAAAATGCAAGTGCAAGCTGGAGAACAGAAGAATATAGCAATATTTGAGAATTCTAGATGGCTTATGGATACAGGCTTAGACCTCACATCCCTGAGGAGGGTAAAACAAGTTTCCAGTGGTCTGTAATGGGCCCAGGCAATCTAAAATAGCCTGGGTTGCCTCGCTCTGCACTGCTTGGCTGTTCTAGCTGATACCTGACAAGGGGGTCCCAGACAGTCAAGTTCCTCAAAATGCAGGATGTTTTTTGGACGAAAGACTATTTAGTGAGTCCACAGCTTGGAGGAGATTTCTTTAATCTTTTTTGTCTTTCAAACTTTGCAGTGGGAGAATAACCTGAAATAAAAAAGAATGAAGCAAAAGTAGTTTGAAAATACATGTATTCAAGAGCTTCCTGGAGCATCAAGAAATAGTCATAGGAGGGGAAAAGGAACTAAACTATCAAGCAGACATGAAGAAAAAACACAGTTAAAAGACAAGAAATATTTGTATTAGCATTTATCTAAAAACCTATTCTGCTTGCTTTTTCAGCAAACCTGGTGACGCATGAAAGGAAGACATATGCTCAGGCATGCTTGGAGCCCCCACTTAGCTAGGGATAAGTACACAACAGACATATTGTTTTAAGATCTAAAAGAGGGTAAAGGTATATAAGAGTGTCCTGTCTGCCTCACCCAGGCAAATTTACAGGATTTTAATGACTTCCTTTCTCCATGAGCCAGTCACCTAGTGACAAAATTGTTTTTCTGCTCTTCGATCATGCTCCAAGAACAGGAAAGAAAGGCTGAAAGACCCTTCGGCTGTCCTGCTTTGAAGCCTCGGCAAGCACCAGCTACCTGCTTTGGGAAGGCAGGAGCCGTTCCAGGTGACAGACAAGGGTTTTTGGAGCATCATGTTACGTCAAGGTGCAGACCGGGGCTCCTTCATGTGCTGATGAAGTGCCTGTAGTGGAGCCTCTGGACGCCTGGCTGGCTGCTCAAGGGAGATTAAGCCGTCACCCAAACGTCCCAGTGGGCGCCAGGCAGGCGGGATGAAAAGGCAAAGGGACCTTAAGCGTTTGCCACGACGGCTGGCGGTGCCGATACCCGCCCAGAAGGACCTTCTCCACCTGTGCAGCCCATGTCCGATGTGGTTCCCATGCGGAGGCTCCACAACACGCCTGAGAAGCCAGCAGGGGCTGAGTGGGTGCTGTATCTGCATGTGAAATACTTTAAGGGTATTTGCCAGTGGCCTCAAACATGCAGAGTCTGAGCTGGTGGTCTGTATCATTCTTTTCTCTCCACTTACTTTCTTTCAAAGATCTGTATTTCTGTCCAAGGATGTAAGGGAGATGATCTCTTTGGCATCTCTCACTGTCCTCTGTAAAACCATATTCAGGATAGGTATCTAATGAGGTGAGGAAAAATACAAATACAATATTCATGTGCTTAAATGTCTATGGTTTATCCTGACCATTGGTGAAATGGGCCTTGTTAGGGTACAGCTCTGCTATGCCTAAAACTCCAAGTGTCATGCATTATATGTGTAGGTAATGGTAAGTAGATGTGCCCAAATGTGTGTATGTGTGTGTATATACATTTATATATGTATTATATTTTATATAATATATAAATATATATACATAAAGCATATGAAACTGGGTTTTATGCCACCAAAGACAAATGGATTATAACTCTGTTGCAAAAGTATTGGAAGTAGCTGGGCTATTGGTTAGATATTTTTTTGTGTGCACACAGCCACTTTTTTTTTTTCCTTTTAAACGAGCATCTTTTTCATAGGAAAATAGTTTTGGAATGCTTCTTTTGCAATTACGCATCAGAAAAATGTCTTCTTCTCTACACATCTCCATACTAAAAGAAAATAAGATGGAACATTTCTGTCTTTTCAAAACGTTTTATTTCCCCCCTCCAAAAAAAAAAAAAAAAAAAACTAAACTAAACAAAAACTAAACAAAAAACCTCTCAAACAAACAAACAAAATAATATGTCCAAACAGGACATTTTGGAATTGTCAAAATTGTCTGAGAGAGAAAATACCTGACTGGAATAGCTTTCGCCTGATTTTGCTTCCTAATATATTCCCTTGGGTTTTGTGCCCAAGAGGTCCCACAGCAGCCACCAGAGTGGCAGGAGCATCATCTGCAAGGAAGAAGGGACAGCAGGTTCTCAGCCAAGTCCCAACTCAAACTGCAGCTGCTCTTGTAGTTGCAAGAGAAATAAATGCTGGGCAGCAGTACTCTCTCAGATGCTGGTGTTGACCCGGTGCGTAGCCAAGAGACGACTTTTCCAGGCCATGAGCTAATAGAAATGTTCTTAAACTGCAGCCGCCTTGACGAGCGGCGCCCGTGCTTTGGCACTCAGCTCTTGTGTGCTCATGCACGCTCCCTAGAGCTCCTTGCACTTGAGGACAACAACGGTTCTGCTATTTAATTAAAGAAGCAAAAGTACAAAAAGCCTGTAAGAACAAGGGCAGTGATTCTGAGAAGTGCTACATCTGGAGCTAGGAAAGGAAATGAGGCTATATGGGAAAGCTGTCCCTTAGAGAACCCTTTTCCGGCCGTTCAGCTCTATGCAAGGAATTGTTGTGTGTGTTTATGGAGATGGGGATGGAGATGTCTGTGCTTTTTTTTTGTTCCGAGGTCATGGCTCAGGTCAGAAGAAAAGAGGTTTGGAAAAACAGCTGCAGCAATACTTTCTATTTTTTTTCGGTTGTTTTTTCCTTGATCTAACACTAACTTGTCTTCATTAGTACAATTAACGCAAGACTAAAAACTTAATTCTCTGCATACCAATAGGCTATAGTAATGCTGTCCACTGAAAAATCACTGCAGGGCTAGGAGGGAGCTTCAGAGTTCAGGAATAATTGACCAGCCTAGCCCTAGAAGATCCTGGAGTTCATTTTTGCCTGCTCTTTGTTGGAAGAGTGCCAAAGTGTTTTGGCAGTAAAGTGCAGCGAGACGTGTTGCTGCCTGGAGGACGGGCCCCATAAAGCTGCAGCGACATACAGAGAGTCTCAGGCTGTAATTACCATTTCCAGGTGAGGCTTTTTTGATGAAGAGTTGTCACACCTGGACAATCTTCCATTCAGACCATCATGGGTGATGAGTATTAAAAGGTTGAAAAACCTGGAAATGCCACTTAGGGCTCTGTGTGGCAGCTGGTGGCCGTGCAGGAGCTGGGTGACCTGCATGTTGCAGGGTGGGTGTAGGTCATGCTATTGCACATCCTCCCCTTCTATCTCTCCTACTGACACTTGCCCACACGGATGTTGTGTGGCTGTGCAGTGGCATTGCTCTCTCAGAGCAGACGACTAACCATGGGAAGCATTTATCAGGAAAACATAGTCTAGCTAAGCAAAATTTCCATCTTACAAACAATAAACCGCCTTAAAAATAGTCTGCCAGTGGCCTCTAAAAAGACCACAAAAATATAGATCTTTACAAAGTAAGGTAAAAGGAAGGAAAGTGTTGCTTATACATATGCAAGGCTTGTGTATAAAAATCTGGATTTCTGTACTGAGAAGTGACTTTTTTACTGAGTCAAACACCAAGACTGTGTATGTCAACAAAGCTACTTACAGTTGAGTTACTGAGCACCAAAATAATAATAAAAAAAGGTCTCTGGCTGTAGAGCAGGGCTTGGCCCTTCCTTCATAAGCATGAGAGTATTCAGCTGCCTTGGTTAGAAATGCAGGATCAGGCTTCAGCAGCTTTGCCCTTTCGAAGCGGAAAGCTTTTCAAAGTGTAAAACCAGAATTCTTTGAGCTGGGACTTTTTAGAAAGTTTGCAAAGTGCCTTTGCTCTGACACACTAGCTTAAAATACCCAGGAGATTTCTCAATGAGTTGACTCATTCTTGGATGCTGCTTTCTCAAGCCCATATTTGCTAGAATGAGAATGCCATTTGTTTGTATGAAAGCAGCAGGGTGAGACCACAGAAAAGATGGCTGAGGTGGCTGAAACACAGGAAGTTCCATCTCCATATGAGGAAGAACTTATTTCCTGTGAGGGTGACAGAGCCCTGGAACAGGCTGCCCAGAGAGGCTGTGGAGTCTCCTTCTCTGGAGATCTTCCAAACCCGCCTGGATGCCACCCTGTGCCACGTGCTCTGGGTGTCCCTGCTGGAGCAGGAGGGTTGGACTAGATGATCTCTAGAGGTCCCTTCCAGCCTCAGCCGTTCTGTGATTCTGTGAGGTGGTGTCTCATGTCCCTTTGGCTGCTGGTCTGTAGCAAAGCCAGACTGCCTTTACTGGAGGAAAGCATGTGCCACCTCCACTCTCCAGCTTTAACACCTAGTCCAGGATGGGCAACATATTTGCTGCAACATTTCCAACTAACCTAGTTATTCAGCAAATCTACTGACACCGAGCTCTGGAGCCGGTAAAACTGTCGTGCGGCCAGCTCTTGATCAGCACATGCTACATTTTAGCCCCGCTTTATGCCATGTCTTCAATTATTCATTCACTCAGAATTTGTTTTACAGAGTTGTAAAATGCTGTGGTTGGTTTAACGAGCATGTAAATGATTTGGATCACTCTCTCCATCCCATTTCTAACAATTGCAAGATTCCAGTGTTATGGTATCCGTCTCTGATTTGATAGACCAGAAAGCCTTACTATCAGAATGGCAATTTCACAGGCCAGTTCTCACAGCATTGGGGATAGAGATTATCTGGTCCTTCTAGCCAGAGTATATTAAAATCTGAGATTTGCTTCAGTTTGTGATGGGGTAATTTCCATTTATCTACACATTTCCATTAGTCATCCTGGCTCTGACTGTGCAGTCTAGATAACTCTTCATACCGAATAGCAGAGGAAAGAAAGTCAATTTTCTAAGACCTAAATAAATCAGTACTCCTTTTGACCAGAGAAGAAAGCTGAAGGTTGGGATCACATAGATAATTGATTAGAAGTGGAAATCAAGAGAAGGAATCAAGTGACTTTGGTGCAGTTCAGCTTGCTTGCTTAGAGGAACATACAAAATCCTAAACAAATCGCTCTGCCAGGTTGCTGGCTTGTGGTCCAGCCCCTGGATGTCCAGCACCTGAGCATGACTTCTCACAGAGCCAGGAGCCACTGCCACTCTGGCCACTCCACCCTGCAGATCCTTGTCCTATGTGCTATGTCTTTCCCATCCTGGTGGCCTTTCAGCCATACGTGTCCTTCAGCCATACTTCCTTCTCTAACAACAGCCACTCACAATGTCTCTAGCTTGAGCACTCAAACTTCTGCATAGCTTTTCATTTGTCTTTAAGGAAACGTGCTTAGTAACATCCTCTTTCAAGTCCTTTAAATGATAGGTAAGAGGAAGCCGTTAGCTTAAACCTGGCTTTTGCAGCCCTAGCTTTCATCCAAACCCGTCTTAGCTGCAGGGCATCTCACTTCTTGCCCACCTCAGTGATATGCAGCATTTTAGCATTGTTTAACACTTCCTCTAGGATGGGACAGCTGCAGAGAGCTCTGCTCTTTTTGTTTATTTGCAGGGGCTACCCATGCTTGAGTTCTGCTATTTTGCACATTATCTAGAGACAGTTCGACCTCAAATGCGTGACTTTTTTATAATCCTTTTTTCCTCTCTCTCTCTCTCTCTTTTTTTTTTTTTTCTTGTTCTCTACTCCCAAGAGCCTTTAGGAGACAGCTGCATTTGCTGCTAAGACTGGAGGAAGCTTTTTGTGCCCATTTCCCCCTTTCTCTGTGGTACCTAAGGGCATCTGCTTGTTGCTCTTATTCACACCCCTGGGTCTGGGCCACCATGAATCAATCACAAGCTCATGACCAGTTGGTTTGTCTTCTACAGCTTGCTCACTTGTTCTTTATATCGGTCTGTCTCTTCTTGTTATTGCTACTCTTCCACTGTTATCTATACAAAATCCTGGTGTCCTTCCTTCTGTTCCCCTGTGGAACAGCTTGCTGAATGAGTGTGCAAATGCTGCTGTTATTTCCCTCGATTGGGTCAGGTCCCTACCTGTAGCAGCCCAATGCCGTTGCCTTCTGCACTGTTGGCCACACTAAGGCCTTTTTTTTTCAATAACAAGATTTTCTCTCTGTTGTTCCTCTTCTCATTCTTTTTCCTTCATTTTTTTCTTATCAATTTGTATGCCTCACCTAATCCCCTTTTCCTATTTCTATCAAAACTTTCGTGTCTCCAGCACTTATCCCACCCATTGATCCCCAGAGTGGTAACTCTGCTATTTGGGTGGAGCCCATCTGCCGAGAAGAGTCCTGTTCCTGGAAAAGCCTGTTCTTTCAGCAAAAATCTGGCAATGTTAAGTTCATGACCTGCTGACATGAAGGGTGACACATGGGTTTTCCTTCTTCCTGGCTCCTTGAAATAAGTCTCACAGGAACATTTTTCCCTGATGCTGATACTCAGGCATCTACTTGCTTAAAGATCTGAGTGCAGGAATTTTCCTTCCACAGCTTAATCCATTTAACCTTGTTTATCTTTTAACAAATCTCATTTAAGTACTATGCTTTCCATTTCAGCTGTGGCTGCAGAAAAAAAAAAAGAAAAAGAAAAAGAAAAAAAAGAAATTTCATTCAAAGAAAAGTCTCTCTGCTCCCACCAGTGCCTGGTGAGTACCAGCCAGCCCCATCTCCACCCAGCTGGTCATGGGGAACAGGTCTGAGGCCTTGGGCACATTTCCTGAACTCGGTGGGTCATTCTTGGCCCTGAGCCTGCACTGGGTTAAGGACAGCCAGAAGTGGCCCACGTGCTGGCCAGATTGTGGTGCTGGTCCATGTGCAGCCTGAAGTCACATACCTCTGGGAGGCATCCATCCCGAGAGAAAGGACACCATCAGCACGTTCCGGGTTCCTGTTTTCATGTGTACATTAGACAGCGCTGATTGCAAATTAACAGCCTTTTAGGCTACATTAGAGTATTGTCACTAAATAACTGTGCACAGCGTGAAAATTGCCATTGATGGCATGGTGATTGAAGAAAGAAGAAAAGGGCCCTTTGAGACAGGTTAGGCGCAAGGATGTCCTCTGCAAGCTTGACCAGGGCGGCCTGTCCAGTGCAGACAACTGCAGAGAGCAAATCCAGGGCCAGGAGTGAACAGAGCACCTGGTTTGCAACCCCGTTGGGGTGCAACCTGCCATGCCAAAAGGGCAGCTCTGCACCTGGTGTAGGCGCTAGGTATTTTAAAGATGTGGCTCAGTGCTGAGCAGCTCAGACAAAGGTGTTTTGGGCACATTATCACCCTCCAAGTGCACATCACGAGGCGAAAAGGGGGTGGGTTGGAGGCAGAGGAGAAAGGAGCCAGCTGCCTTGCTTATGAAAAGATTTGCCAAGCTCACATAGTTAGATTTAATAGCTGGGTGTTGCAGGCTCTCGAGAACAATGTAATTTATGTCATTACTGTTAAAAGGCTCGTTTGATGGTGAGGGCTTCATTTGAGTTGCCTAAAATGTTAACAAAGGGGAAAGTGAAAACAAACATGAGTGTTGTAATAAAAATGATGAGGATTTTGGGGAGACTGCCAGGCACATTTTTCCAATGGTGCAAAGTTCTCTTATTAAAAGTGGCTCATTTTGCCTGTTTAAACTCTAAGATGTGTAGCTGAAATTAGCAGTGGAAGGAAATAATTAGGCTTTTCTTTAGTGACATAAGTTGTTAGAACATTAGTTAAGTCACCCTGTTGCGCTTGAGTAGCAGAAGTGATACTGAGTTGTTTTTATTTTTCATTCAGACCTGATTTCCTGTTCCTGAAAAATTACTTATTCTAAAAGTATTTTGGAAGTGGAAATGGGAGAGGAGATAGAAAGTGGGTCCACAGGGAGGATGCTGGAGAGGTTGAGTCAAACCCAGATACTGAATATGAAAAAGTGTCTTCACGGAAGCAAAAGCAGTGTGTTCTGCAGACTGGCACCACACAGGCGAGCCAGGGTCTCAGGATGGTGCAACCCACAGCAGAGGGGCTTGCTCTGGGGGCTAACGAGCCACGGGTGCGCCACGCTGGAGCCACTGCACTGGTGGGTTGTGGTAGCCCTCCTGTGACTTCATGAGCGAACATTGTCAGCAAAGGGGAATGTACTACAGACTCCCACTGTAAGCATCTCGCTACTGTGGCCTTTCCACCTGGTTATCTGTTGAACATCTGTACTGATATCCGTAGACCATGCTGTTGACCACACTGTTGGCCATACCGCTCACTGTGCTGTTATCGGCCAAGGCCATCGGTTCTGCTCTGTAACCATGGCCTGGAATTTTCCAAATGGACAATGAACTAAGCCTAGGAAGGACAAAAGAAAGCCAGCAACATACCTTGGCGTGGATTCGGACTCACATGGGCTGGCCTGCGGACCCGACAGCCCACTCATAAATGGGGGCATCCCAGCTGCCAGAGACAACCTGGATCATTCTGGCACAGCTACAGCGCGGTGAGAACAGCCCAGAGAAAATTGCACTGGAGGGGTGGCCCATGAGGACCAGGAAAGGGCAAAAATGATTGTTTGCTGCCAGTGCCAGGGAGGTTGCCCTCCAGGAACACCCAGGTTTGCTTGCCGTTAATCACAGCTGCCTGTGTGCTAATGGACTACTGCTCTGCAAAGCAATTGCCATCAAGCTACTCAGATAATCTACTGCAGCACTTTGAGGGACAGCTGGTGAAGCAAACAGTAACTAGATGGTGAAATTATTTCTTTTTCACTTATGAGCACAGTATTATAATGCAAGACTCAAATGCATCTCTCTGTTTGGTCACACAAGGTCAGTGCTGCCGTATGCGTACAGCATACGCTGGAGTAAGTCCCAGCCTGGCACAGTGTCTCTTATCAAGAAGCTGCTTTTAAAGCTTAGATGCATTTTGCTGCTCTTGTCAGCTCTTATAGAACGTGACAGCAGAGAGTCTGATGCGTGCAAAGGCTTTAACATGTTTAGATGATTTTTAAAAATATTTTATTTTACGTTCCTTGCTCTGAGGCTTGTTACTACCTGCCAAATCCAGTCCGCAAGTTTCCCGTGGCTTGTAATGGCACTAGATGAGAGATGTGCACCCTGGAAAAGCCCAGCAGAGTTCTAGTGTGCTGCATGGCTGGCTTCCCTCCTTTCCCATCGTGTGGCGAGTGCTGCATGATGCTTTCTTACAACGAAAAAAATACACATTTTGTTCAACAAGGTGGGCTTTGGGATCTAGCACTTTGCCTCCATTTTCCTATGCCTCTTCTCCCTTGGCATTGCTATGTGCTCCAGGGTCC
This sequence comes from Tinamus guttatus, assembly GCF_059628265.1. Lineage (NCBI taxonomy): Eukaryota > Metazoa > Chordata > Aves > Tinamiformes > Tinamidae > Tinamus > Tinamus guttatus. The sequence goes on along the minus strand of NW_028288714.1, from coordinate 2,709,538 downwards.
CAATCTCCTCGGAAAATACCCACCGTGGGCAGTTGGCTGGCTCTGAACCCTCTGGTGCACAGAGGGTTGGTGCTCGGGGAAACCCAGTGGCAGGAGGCAAGTGGCATAAGGAGGACACGTCGACGGCAACCGGGATGCCTGGGCACAAGCAACGGGTAGTAATTTGGGGGCTTATACCTTTTTTTTTTTTTTTCTTTTTTTCCTCCACACTTTCTCAATTGAATCATAGTCTAAAGTACTGCATTACATTTCTTAGCACCACCAGTTTCTTGACGGTAGTTATCATATGGAAGAAACCCCCCAGAACAAACACACAGCACATGTGCATGCCTTGCATTTGTGTCATCTCCAGAGCTTTTCCCCCTTGTGCATTGCTGGACTGCTCGGTCTGCTCCTGCTCACTGTCTACCCCTGCCTTTCCTTAATTTCATCTTAACAGTCTCACCTCTGACTTGAATAACACTAATTTTTTCACTCCTGATGTACAGAAGTCTTTGTGTGTCCTTAATCCTTTTCAGTCTTGTCCCTGACTCACTTCGCTGTTTCTGATAAACGTTATGCAACGATGTGCTAATAACTTGGCACAGCATCTCCAGTGAGGGGGTGCAAAAGAGCTGCCGTGAAGCCCAGCAGTTTATTGGCCCTTCCTAGTCCACATTACTGAATACACATGAACTAAGCACCATGATGGCCGGATCAACGTGACATGAATTAGCATCAGACCTAACTTTTAAGACTTTAGACCCTCAGTCTTGCCCAGGACTTACAAAGATAACTCTATAACAGCAAGCTAGCAGCAAGTTTTGTCCTGCACAGCTCTGCAGGACATTAGCAACCCTATTAATCAGCCCAATATGGGCAGCCCAAGAGCTGAGCACATGCTGTTCTTCTTTGCTTCTTGCGGTAGGAAAATGAATCAGTTAGTTAGTTTAGTTTTTCTCCTCTTCTGTCCCCGCCTGTTTTCGCCAATGATCAGAGACATCCTTCGCCTTCAGAAAGCCCCTTCATGAAGCGAGAGGCACTGGCAGCTTTGGCAGCAGGGAGAGGGTGGTGGGAGCCATGGGGCTCTCGCAGAACATCGCGCGACCGCATAGCGGGAAGGCTTTCCTCCTGCCAGTTTTTAGAGTTTCTTTTCCTTGTTTGTTCATTTTCTAAAGAACTCTTCATGGAAGTCTGGGAAAATGCCACTCAGCAAAACAGCAGAAAGGATGGATGTGTTATCCTCGGCCGAGGACTACTCTGAGCTGGTAGCACACCTTGGGACATCCCCAGAAAACCGTCTCCAGAAAGCCATCACAAGCAAACCCTCCCCACTTTTTCCATGATGAAGTCTTTCAAATGACCTGCCACTGTAAGTACTTGGAGAAAGCCAAAGGCAGCAGTTTTGTTGGCTTGTTTTCTGGTTTTCCATGTTTTTAAATTGTTGGTTTTAACCCCAGACCTCCACGGCCACAAGGCAACACCAACACTGTGGATTCCGCTTCTCTTCCTCCCACACCTCTCTCCCACCATGGGAGATGGAAGGGAAAAAATATCGCCTAAAACCCAGATCCTTGCCATCTTTTGCCTTGAAATTTGGGGCCCAATCATTCCTCTGGGCATGGCTTTCGCGGTGAGGAAGAGCATGGTTGAGCGCTGAGCTTCCCATCCCACCTCAGCACACACAGAGGAGAGAGGGCACTTGCCTTTGCTTGTGGGCCATTTCAGGTAAAAATGGGCTTGCTAGAAGGCAGCTGTGTTCTCTTGTCTTGGTTTGTCAAACCAATTTTTAGCAGCTCTAAAACGTGTTTTCCTGACCTGACTACTCCAAGTCACCTCTTAAGGGCCTCCCCCAGAAGCTTGGAGAATGGGTCCGTTTGGATGGGGGCGAGGGGATGTGTCAGCTATTGCCTTTTCTTTCCTCTTTAGAGCACTTTTTGATTGCTGTTGCTTGTGCAGGGGAAGCTTCACACGCTGGCACCTGCCCTATAGCAATTCTCCTATGGCCCCCTTTCCAATTGCAAATTTCTCCATCAATAAAAGTGGTTACTAATACTATAAACTTTAATCTGAGCTTTCTCTGCCTTTTTTTTTTTTCTATGGCACATAAAATCTACGACCGACCGTGTTAGACTTTCCTCAGCCCTGAAACACTCAAGGTGTTTCATGTCCTGGCTGCTTTGCACCTGGTGTGCAGGACCCAAATCTGCATGTGTTAAGGACCATCTCTCCCCTTGCTTTCTCTTTTCCAACTCACCAAGCTAGAACACGAAAATCAAAAAAAAAATGAAATAAAGTCTCATCTCCCACCAGCAATGTACTGTTCTGCTGCTCCACAACACACGCTCAGCCCCTCCTCCCGGGTTTGCAATAGCCCTTTTTGAATAATTCCAGCCACTTTGTTAAGCCTGACCTCTGTTTTTCCAGGAATCATAATGGCTGGCTCTGCTCAGCCTGACCCTTTCCAGGAGATTCCCCATCTGAGCACTTAAAATTCTTTTTGTGTCTTTATCCACAGAAAACACTAAAAAGATCAGCATAGAGTTTATGTTTTCGCAGGCTGTTTTTATAAGTACAAGACCCACAGAGATGCTTGTGCTTTCATAATGATTTTTGAACAAGGGAAGAAAGATTGAAGCTCTGCACTTTCATAAGAAACAAACAAAAATAATAAAAAAGTTAATTTCCTCCCTTGCTGTTATATACTGTCCACATGTTAATATACTTAGAAGTAAGGTGATTCTAAAAACAAAGACTTTTTATGAGCTCTTTTACTTTCTGCATTTTAATTTTTATTTTCTTTATTGCTGCTGCATCTCTACCTATTTCGATTCCAAGACTGGAGCTGGGGGGATCCATCATGCCACGGGCTGCTCCTTTGGGCAAATTCATGGTCTCCAAGGCTTGCTTTCCATAAGGATGGAATGAGAATATTACACATTCATCTTACGGAAGTTTGCAGTTCAGTGTCTAAAAACATGAGGCAAACATGGAGTGCAATTCAGCAAAGAGCAGTCTGAAATGTATGGCTTTTAAAATAAATCTCACTTCAAGAGATTGTTACACTATTAAAGTGAAAGAATGATGGATAAAGGCATAAGTGTCTGGATAAGTTAACAATGGATCTATAAACAGTCTCTCAAGAATCAGAAAAAGAAGGATTTCTGATTCCCAAACTTGGGCAAGGCAACCCAGGCGAGGCCAAGACAGTGAAGTGTCATACTGCCATTAAGGTTTGAAAGGAAGAGTCATCTGAGCTATCCCAGTTTCAGAGTCCTGAGCTTGACTTATCTCCAAGACATTCAGTTGAGAGGAAGGAAAGGCTCATTTTTCCAGAGTCTTTTCACAGTAGTTGCACAAAAGAAAGAAATCTGAAAAAAATAAATTAAAAAATCAGTCTTCATAGCTAGAAACTAAGTTCACTTTAACTGAGGATCAAATATTACCTTCCTAAAAACATTCATCCAGACATTACCAGGGTATTTGATTTTAACAGACTTCTGATATATATATATAACAGACTTCAAAACCTATATAATATATATGTGTGTACATATATACATATATATATATATATTTTTTTCCTCCAGCCATTGGCAGTTCACTGCTCCTGGCAACACATTTCAAATGCTGCTATGCTGCAAGCACTGAATGAGAATCCTCACCAAGCTTCACTCCATCTTAATCCAGCTCTTCTGTAGGAGCCCCCAAAATTCCTGTGGGCTCCAAGGCTGCTCCGCGAAGCGTGGGGAGAGCCCCCGCACTGCCCTCAAGCTCAGCGGTTGGGTCCGGATTAGAATCGCCAACTCTGAGTATGCTGAAAGCCACAGTAATAGAATCACAGAATCACAGAATGCTTAAGGTTGGAAGGGACCTCTAGAGGTCATCTAGTCCAACCCCGTTTGCACAAGCAGGGTCACCTAGAGCACGTGGCACAGGACTGCACCCAAGTGGGTTTGGAAGATTTCCAGAGAAGGAGACTCCACGAGTTCTTTGGCAACCTATTCCAGTGCTCTGTCACCCTCACTGTTAAAAAATTTTTCCTTAAGTTCTTGTGGAATGTTTGGTGCTTCAGTTTGTGGCCATTACCTCTAGTTCTGTCAGTCGCCACCACTGAAAAGAGGCCAGCACCATCCTCCTCACTGCCTCCCTTGAGGTACTTATAGACACTGATTAGATCCCCTCTCAGCCTTCTCTCCTCCAGGCTGAACAGGCCCAGCTCCCTCAGCCTCTCCTCATAGGGCAGATGTTCCAGGCCCCTGATCATCCTTGTAGCCCTGCGCTGGACTCTCTCCAGCAGCTCCACATCCCTCTTGTACTGTGGAGCCCAGAACTGGACACAATACTCCACATGTGGCCTCACCAGGGCTGAGTAGATGGGCAGGATCACCTCCCTCGACCTGCTAGAGACGCTCTTCTTAATGCACCCCAGGATCCCACTGGCCTTCTTGGCTACAAGAGCACACTGCTGCCTCATGGTCAGCTTGTCGTCCACCATGACACCCGGGTCTTTCTCTGCAGAGCTGCCCTCCAGAAGGTCGGTCGCCAGCCTGTACTGGTGTCTGGGGTAACAAGGTGGGAATAGAGCAGATACAGGCAGGAGATACTCCATGCTTGGAAGAGTCTGAGATACGCTGTTAGAGGGACATTCAGCGAAAAGAAATCTACCTTGGCACAAGGCTTGTTCAATCTCCTGTGCCTTTCATGGCTTGCTGGCGGCCAAGCCCTCATGCCACCACTGAAGCAAGGCAGTGCGGGCTTTTTACTGTTGTTTTTCTGAACTTTAGAACTACTGATTCCAGAATATCAGCATATATTTTCACAAACAGTGTCAGCCAAGTGCAAAGCAAGCACAAGAGTAAAGAAACAAACCAACAAACAAACAAAACCCACACAGGTAGTATCTTTTGCCCTAAGGCAAGTAAGCTGTCTGTGCAAAGCCAAACGGCAGAACAGGATTCCCTGAACGGTAGAAGCAGCTTGTCTAGGGGGAAAACCTGTGCACTTTGGTTACAGAAATCTTCCCGCTCACTATCCCTTCTCCACGCTGGCAATATTGCCAGTCAAGAACTGGCAAGTTCTTGACAACTTATTTTTCTGAACAAACCATTCTTTGAAACTCTCCCAGGACAGAGTAAACAATATCTGCTGCTCTTCAGATTTCTTGTGACCATGCAGCCACAAGTGGCTCAGAAAATGAGGATTTTGCTTTAGATCTGAAGAAGAGGTAGGAGGCTCCTTCCTCCCTGTCCTAAGACCTGTCTCTGGGTGGATGTTGTTCAGATGTAGCCTGCTCAGATGAGAATGGAAGGGCACTAGCTCTACTAAATTAAGGATATCCACCTGAGGGGTTACCAGACTTTATAAACAGAGATCAGCAACAACCTGAGTAAATGATCATGCATGTTCACGTATAGCACCACCCTCTCGCTCAAAAGGGGAGCAAATAGACATGCTGTAAATGCCCGCCCACACTTAATGGTCTTAGTTCTCAGGAAAGGCACACAGAGCATCTCCATCCAGAAACAGCACTCAAGTCCACCTCCTTCAGAGGCACCACTTCTGGATTTACTTCTTATGTACTTCTGGAAGGCCTTGCATCTCTGCAAGGATATTTTTTTCCCTAATAAATTAAGCAGAATTATGGGAATTACCTCCACATTGGAAGGCAAATCTGACCGTCAAATCAAATTCAACAGTGCATCCCACTCGTTTTGCGGGTTGCCTTCCCCAAATTTGCAGTAAAGCTACACAGGGAAACTGTACATTTTAGCTAGAGACTGATGATAGAAGCACATAGGTCTTTGCAAAATCCTGCTTCACTATACCCTGCCAGGGACAGCTCTTTTTGAGTCTTTATGGAGAGCTTGAGAAGAGTGTTACTGAAGATTGCATTGAGCGGTCTCAGCCACAACTTTTTAATCAATAGGACGCTTATGTGTCATTAGCTTTGCTTTACAGCATCTCATCCTCTTTGGATTAATTACGTGTGTTCCTGTAATTAAAAGCTCCCACAGTAAATGTAAATGTAAATGTCAACTTATTATTTGTTTAAAGAGAGCAAGACTTGAAAGCAAAAATCTTGCGAACACATTTTGAAAACTTTTCAAGAGTCCCTGTGTTGGTCATGAGCCATCGGGCAGCTTATGATGCTCATGTTGAGAGGGGATCTAATCAGTGTATATAAATACCTCAAGGGAGGGAGTGAAGAGGATGGTGCTGGCCTCTTTTCAGTGGTGGCCACCGACAGAACTAGAGGTAATGGCCACAAACTGAAGCATCAAAAGTTCCACAGGAACTTAAGGAAAAATTCCTTCACAGTGAGGGAGACAGAGCACTGGAATAGGTTGCCAAAGAACTCGTGGAGTCTCCTTCTCTGGAGATCTTCAAGGCCCACTTGGATGCAGTCCTGTGCCACGCGCTCTAGGTGACCCTGCGTGTGCAGGGGGGTTGGACTAGATGACCAACCTGAAGGATTCTGTGATTCTGTGTGTTCAGACCACTCCTCTACCACTGGTGTTAATGAAATCCTCCTCTGAAGCCATTTCTCAAGGATCGAGGATACACGGTCAGCTTGCGATTGCCATTTTTGGACCAAGACGGATAGATACATTAAAATCTATGATCGGGAATCCTCCCTGTTAGACAGTCTCATCCTCCTCCTTCCACCATGACCTAGTGTGTATATCTCTCTAGGTGATAGATAGTTATTGGCCCCCAGCTGCTTCTCTACAGAGACTCTTCAGCCCCAGTAAAAGGCCTGTCCTGACCCTGCCTTGAGTTTTTTCCCCTCAGTTTTCCTCTCCGAGGTCCATCAGCTTTCTGGTGACAGCAGCAGGAGCATCAAGAGCCCAGGAGAGACTTTCGGCTTTGCTTGTTGTGAACACAACAAGCTGGAGGAGGAGAGGAGAATGGGAAGAAACTGGTTGGCTTAGCAGTTACCATCCCAGGTTGAACGATCCCATGCACACGTGAGGACCGTTCCTTGCACGCAGGACTTAACTATGCATTAACTGCAAAGGGCCAAAAGCACATCCAGCAGCATCAGAAGAACCTGGATGTCAACTTCAGCTCTCCCGAGACCGGCTAAGCCACCTCTTCTCATGGGTGGTATCGTGGCCAAGTTGTTGTGTGCTCTGAGAAGGTGTTTTGCAGGGCAATTTCCCTACAGTTCAAACCAGGAGGGTGCCAAATCTTAACAGAGTATTTTCAAGAATTTAGCACATGCGAAATGATGCATATTCCTCTTTTTAAACCTGAGAAACAGCTGATCCATTTAGCTTAATATTAAAAGAAAAAACAAACCTCTCAAATTTGAGACAGATAGGTGCCACTGAGAAAATCTGAGCTCTGTTAGATTGTTTGGAGAATGATAAATAACTGCACACACTGCCTTGCAATGACAAAGCACCAGATAGCCTTTATTCAGTTCTATTACCTATGCTACCTGCAAGAATCGATAGCGAATAGCAAAAAGAAGCTTCTTCAATAAGCAAAACTGTTGTAATCTAATCTATAAACTCAGCAGTGGGGTGCAACTGTGTTGTATGACTGGAGCAATGAGGAGCCATGCCTAAACCATTTGGAGTTGATGTATGTATTTTCATGCACGTCTTTTGGTTATCGAAGTGTACAAAGACTAAAAATTCCCCCAAATATTTAGAATTTCTCCTTTCAACACTTCAAGAGGCAGTTTTTTGCTTCTTTCCTTTGGACTAAAGGTTTTTCTTGTACAAGGCCGCAGTTAAGATTCACTTTTCCAACTGGCCTCCTAAGTCAGAGATAAGATGCGTTTTGATTTGGGAACACCATTAACCTTGGTTAGTGATAAATGCTGCATTTTCCCCAGTCTAGATAATACTCGCCCAGTGCATCATCCTTCCTGGTATACCCCCTTTCTTCTTCAGTAATCTCTCAATTTCAGATTTTCACCTTGCTGCCCAGATCCACCTCCCTTCTTCTCCACTCCAGCCCGTTAACTGCCTCGCTTTTATAAAATGTCCTTCCCCAGGATCACTGTGGGGCTGCTGGCCTTGCAAACACTCCTTGTCAGAGCAGCCCGGCATGTTCCCCGCTTGTCTTCCATGCGGTCACTGTGCCACCAAAACACTGGGAAAACAATGTCTAGTATCTTGGTGATTCCCACACTATTTCAGGTCTGCAAGTCGGTGCGGTTTGTGCCTCAGAGACAGGGCTAGGGCAAGGCCAACTCCTGCTTCCCAGCTGGGCTCTTTCTGCTAGGCAAATCGGCACAAAAATGTAGTAAAAATTCAGATCAAATTCTGAATGCTGTTAGATAGCCCAGTTACAGAGATAGAACTTTTATCGTCACTTTTGAAGCAAAAGCAAAGTTTAAAAATATTAAGGCCCACATAAGCAGGGGCATAGAGGAGTTGAGGTAAAATGCCCCCAAAATAAAAAAAAAAAACCCAAACTCTACTATTTTGAACTATCTTTTTATCCTGAGTGCAATGAAGTAAGAAAAATCTGTCCTGTCAAACAACAGACAGACAAGCAAATCCCAAAGAAATCCAAGTAAGTAACAACCAAACTCTGGATCCAGCTGTATTCACGCAAGGCAGCAGCTGACCTCAGCGTGAAGAAGGACGAGAAAACCACAGTTCAAAATGTCTACAAATTTACAGACTGCATTTAGCATGGGAAAACAGAAAAGGGCCTTCTGTAGGTCCACAGCAAAACAGGAATTATGTAGAGTAAGATGACTGAGTAGAGCAATAAGCTTATCCATACAGAAACACCAGGAGCCTGGAAATTTATATAGAGACTGATCAAGCTGGCAGGCAGATTACTATATTGTTGCTAGACAGAGAGGCCAACAACATAATTTCAAGAAGTTTGCTACCAGGACTTACAGGTACAAACTAAAACACAGGAGGTTCCACCTCCATATGAGGAAGAACTTCTTTCCTGTGAGGGTGACAGAGCCCTGGAACAGGCTGCCCAGAGAGGTTGTGGAGTCTCCTTCTCTGGAGATCTTCCAAACCCGCCTGGATGCCACCCTGTGCCACGTGCTCTGGGTGTCCCTGCTGGGGCTGGGGGGTTGGACTAGATGATCTCTAGAGGCCCCTTCCAGTCTCAACCATTCTGTGATTCTGCGGTTCCGTGACTCGGGAGAAGGACGCTGTTCCAAGAAGGGAGATCGCGCACGGCAGCAGTTCGACTGCAGGAGATGCTCTTGCTTAGGAAGATCTAGGCCAGTGATCGCCCAGTGAAGTGGCGGGAGAGACCAAAATGGTGATGCGGGAGGATGGCTCCCTGGCAGGCCAGATAGCCCAGCGTTAGCACGTTATAAAGCGTTTCTATCAGAGTCAGCAAGTACAGCTAGAAAAAATGGGCGTAGGGAAGATGTTTAAGATTATAATATTCAAAATTCACCAGCTGTTCAGTAGTTGGAAAACAAGTACACAAAACAAGCACCCGTAGCACTGGAGTTTTCCTAAACTGTTCAAAGCAGCCCAAAAAACACCTGTTGTGCCGGTAATGGTATCTTCTTGGGCAACACAAGAGGATATTGCTAAATTAATGGCACTGCAAGAACTCATCAGCAAATGCTCCTCTGGGAACTGGTTTTCGGAATGAATGGGCAAAGTCAAAGACATAAAATTAACAGCATGTGTCAACCTTGGTGCGTAAGATGAGCAAGCCTCAGGCTTCCTGTTTTTTATAGCATACACGGTATGAAAACAAGAGATCAACCGGTAGCCCCTCGTTAATGAGAACACTGCATTTTACAGATACTGGCATGATTAAAACGTTACTGCTGATCAGTGCCAATTATCTAGAATAATCCTGTTAGCATTAGCTCAACTGCTCGTTTATAAATCTCAGCAACGCTAATTGTATTTGAAACTGTTACAAACACAAACTCCTTTTGTGCCCCATGAAAGCCTGCAAAGCCTGGTCCACTGACCAGCTGATACAACAAACAACCCTCATTTTAACTCTTCGCAACCTCAATGTTACCAAAGTGCTGCTGCATATTCAGTATACTGTACTGACAAAGTTAATACATTTTACTTCATTTTGCAGTAAACACTATTCTCCTGCCATAACAAGATATACACCTCAAATACCTATTCTTACTGCTATAAGAAAAAAAAGAAAAAAAAAGATTTGCCATGGTTCTTTATCAAGCCTACAGCTTAAATCACAACACGCATCTGTAAAATGAAACTGCATTTGCTTTTGCCTTACTGCTATTTAATTTGTACTAGAAGAGCAATTAGGGAGCAGACACTTTGCTGAACTCCAAATAACTGACAGAAATGGTGTTTGAAATTACTGGATGGCTCTAGTTGGCTTTGGGCAAACTTTTTTGACCAAATCAAGACAGACAATAGAGGAAATCCAAGGGAGGTTTCATTAAATAAATTTATTTGTTAAAATAATTTAACTCCAAATACAACTGCTGAGTTTGCATTGAGTTCTATGTACAATTCTTGTTTTATTTGAAACATCAAGGTTTAAACAACTGACATTGTTACAAAACAAACTGTTGCCCCCTTTTAAGTTGCCAGTTGCATTAGAGCTCAACAGTTACCTGTGAAATACACTTATCCACCTCTGGGAAACTCCACATCAACGCATCGACAGCGGTGAGGCTGCTTCCAAAACCCCTCTGGTCACTCTTCAAACCCTGATCAAGAATTACAGGTGCACAGCAATGCAGATAAAAGCCCCCTGCAGTTGTCAAACATTTGCTTTTGTCGCGGAGTTTCACAATTAAAGCCTAACCAGTGCGTCGACCCTACACTGGTAACAAAATAAAATAAAAAACAAACATGCACAAAACCCCCCAACCAAATGGCTGACATCTTTAGGCAACATTCTATACAGGAAAGCAAATACCAGTAGTTTTCCCACAGAAAAAGTAATGGCAACTGTAGCACTGGGGTTAGAGAGAGGCTGGAACCAGAACAGAAAAAGTCACCAAAATCTTTTTGATGCTCTTAAGGACAAAGGTAAAGAGAAAGGAGGAAAAGAGGGTTAAAAAAAAAAAAAAGCGCAATTATGCTTAATACTCTTGACCTGATTCTGGCTTGTTTTGCCTAGTTTTGTGTGTCTTTTAAGGGAAGGAGGAAACAGTTGCTATCACTATCATAGCTTAAAAGAATAAAAGTTGCAACACTTAAAAAAAAAGAAAGAAAACAATGAAACCGGAGAGATGCTGTTTTTGTAGAAAAGCACAAAGTTCTACAAGAACAGCCAAAGGAAAAGTGGGTCTTTGGAATAAATCATAATATTTTAAGGCATGTTATAAAAAACTTTCAAATACTATAATCGGTAGTCCTAGCAGGGCACAAATTAAACCACGACCATCGACTCCTACAGGGCTCCTCACGGAGCTACCCCTCCGCCAGCCTCCCGTTTTGAAAAATCTGTCAAGTGCAACTGTCATTGATTCAAGCTCCACTATATTCACATTAGTGGAAATACAAATAGTGCATAACTACTTCCTCAGAATTACACAACGAAAAAACCAACACCTACCGTTCCCCCCCGACCCCGCAGTATCGTGTGGGAGCTTAGATGGCCTAAGCTTTGGAAAATGTAAAAACTACTACGATCTTTTCAGGAATGTTTTCTGTTTGGAGTGTCACCGTGCGATTTTTCCTCTATTAAAGCCCATGTGGTTTACATCGTTAAGTTCACATTAGGCCCTTCACATTGTACGTCGTGCTGTTTTGTTGGGTGTTGTTGAACCATCTGTGAGGTAAGGGTATTTTTTAAAAAAGACTTCTGTAAGTAACGGTGTATTAACACGTACTCCAAACTGTGTTTTAAATTTGGTACTTCTGCATGCTCGTGCAGCGGGTCTCACGCCGACGAGCTATTCCACAGATGGGTTGTACTGCTCAAATGACCCTTTCCCAACCGCGGTATTTCAAAAATTAAGAGATAACTGGTTCAATGTGTCGGATTTTGCTTCCAGGCGGTGGCTGGCACCACGCGGGCAGGCGGGCGAGGGGGAAAGCCGACATTCACACCCCCTGGTTTGGGCTCGCCGGCTAAACGCGGCTCGGAGGAGCCAAGCGAGGAGCCCAGGCTTCCCTGCGAGTCAGTGGAGAGAGGTAGGTGCCTCGGGGAGGGCGGCCGGAGCACCCGGAGCACCCGGAGCGGGCGTTCGGGTGCCAGAAATGAACGGTGCAAACGGCTCCCTGCAGCAGCAGAAGCGCTGCAAGGCAGGCGGGAAGGAGGACTGCGCTAACGCTCTAGTAAGGCTTAATGTTTGTGACATCTAATGCCCTTCGATACATCGGTTATGGAAAGGTTTCGGAGGAGTAAGGGCAGAGATGGCCAGTTCTCTTCCGTTAATGTGATTTTTCTTTAGTTGTTATCCACCTAAATAGTTTTAAAACGTTAAAAAATATTTATGTATGAAAATCTGCCAAGGTGTTTTGTACTCAAGCTTCCTTTGTAGGAGATGAGAGCATTTTCAGGAAGTTCTGCAGATGGAGGCAAAACTCTCGAACCTAACTCCAATTACAGCATTTCTAAGGGCCATATACACGCACATACACCCTCAGCACACACACACACACCCCAGAACCCCTGGGTTCACTCATTTAAACACAAGGAACTACACTGTTACTGCACGAGATTGAAAACTAATAAAAATGCATGATGTCATTTAGACCACAGGCTCAGTGATTTATACGTTTATGGCCAATCTTACCTATAAAAAATCCAGCTCAAAGCAATCTCTCCAGCATTTAAAATCTAAACACTTTGATTGAAATCTTTTCTATACTTTGATTGTAAGACTTCAGAATAGGTATTTCTGTGCCATTAGTCATGCAAATGATAAATACTTCACTGCTATGAAACTAGCAAGTCAGAGCTCGAGCATCCTCTCAAAATAAAATATTTGCTCCCACCATTTAACACTCCAGTAGTTCGGGCAACCTCTGAATAGTGTGACAGGCAATTAAAGAACCATTTCCACGCTCACCTAAGGAATTATAACGGTAACTACTTTACCTCTGAACCGAATGATTTCACATGGTTATTCAATTAACAATGTTTTCAACATTAAAGCTATGAAATAGCAATCTTGATTTTCAAAGGTTAGTTAGGGATCACACCAGAGAACGTAGCCCTTAAAGGCAAGAAAAAGTGTTGTCTAACAAACTTAAAAATGCAGGATGTTCATACTGTCCCACGAGGTTTCTGCAGAAGGGAACATATGGATGCAACATGGCTTAATTTTCCTTACAAGATGGTACTAGTTAATCTATTAAAGTGTTCCTTGTTAGTAAGGCTCAGCATTTTTTTTTCATCACAGTTGCTTCCTCCTGGTTCAGTAAAGTGATAAAGATGCTTCCTGCTTTGTAAACAGAGGGTTTGTTTGGCTTTTTGTCTGACCAAAACCTGAAGAAATCCTCCATTTTCGAGCAGCAAAACAAAAGATTTAAAACATTCCAATGCCACACTTGGTTTCTTCACCCGTCACTCGTTCTCAGCTCTTGCGTCTCGCTTCATACGCCGATGCAATGTTTTCCATTTCAAGACGTGGGATAACGTGTAGAAATAATAGCGTCGATTTTGAAAAAAATCCAAACTAGGTAGGTCTCTGGTAGCCTCTTCCTCTAACACTGTCAGAAGTTCAGGTGAAATCAACAGATCGGAGCAGACGTGGCCACAAGCGGCCATGACGCGCGGTGAGCGGACACTCCGAGACCTGCCTCTCCTCCGGCGCTCATGCCAGGGGCGAGTGCTCTTCACTGATACTCTCTCTTCTGCTTCTGCTTCCTGTCACCAGAAGTTTTCTGACTTCTCAGCGTAATAGCTGCTGCCGGCGCCGTCTCACGTGACAGCGCAAGGAACTCAACGGGAACGACCCTGTAGATCAGTTGGCTGTGCCATAAAGTTGCAGGTGCTCAAGGGGAAAAATGGGTGAGATGTGGTCATTTAACCCAATTGTATTCAGAGTCAGTGATTGACTTCCAATGCTCAGCTCTGAGTTAATGTCGCTACTTCACTACAGATGTACTTCAAGTGACCCACAGACCAGGAAGTGAAGTAGACAGTTTTACCACCTTACAAAATTTCTGCAAATGAGGTCCAGGTTAGGTAATTCTTAATGCTATTGTATATTACATGCAGAACAGCATGGATCATCTTTGTCTGGCTGTGCTGCATAGTTCATCTGTCTGACGATTTCCGCAAAGAGCTCATCCACCATCGTTTTGCTCTTGGCAGAGGTCTCCATGAAGGGGCAGCCCCACTCTTCGGCTAAGGCTCTGCCCTCGTTCGACGACACTTCTCGCTCGCTTTCCAGGTCCACTTTATTACCAACGAGGATTACCGGCACCTTCTCATACCTACATTTAAAGAAAGAAAAGAAAACAGCAATAATGATCTACTTTTAAAATATATCCAAAATATAAACATGTATTTGCAAACAGTACAGACCCAAGAGACAGATACATCCAGATAACCTTAAAAAGTGCTTTAACATTTTTTTCACACCCGGGAGTGTGTTACACATCTCTTTCAGCCTTTTCTTACAGTTTGAATGAATGCTTCTTCCTCCGATTTTTCCCCTCCTCCCCCCACCAGGAAATGTGTCTGGAACACTTCCACACTACAAAAACTGGGAATGTCATATTTGTATCCTAGCAATCTCAATTAGGGGTAAGAACAGGATGGAGGCCCAACCTCCCTCCAACATTACATTCTTTCTCTCTGACAAATCATCCTGCGCTTGCTGCTTGGGATGAGGGAGATGCATCGTTCTCCCTTTCAAGGGTAGATCCACGTTTGGTTAAAATACACAGGACTCACGCAAGAAAAGGGAGAAAACCAAAAGGGAGAAAACTAAAGGGTCACCAAAGTAGCTTGAAATTTCAAGAAGTGCATCTGCTTCAGCCACTGTATATACAAAAATGTTACATGAAAACATGTATTAGCTAATATAGAAGATACAGAGCATCTCCCTGTAGCATTCACATCACTGTGCCAGTTAAACCAGCCGAAAAGCAAAATTTGTAAGTACCAGGCAATACTATCACAGTTCTGCTGCATGATCAACTTGGACAGTAGAAGAGATTATATAAGTTATGAAGGAATTTATCACTTTGCACCTCCCAGGGAGGGGATCCTTGCCAATTTTATTTTTTTTTTAATTAAAATGCCCATCTCTCTTTTTTACTTCCACCCTCACATACATAAACCCCTTCTCTAGATACTGAACTGAACAAGTGTTCACTCAGGTTTTAAATTTACGCATATGCCATAACAGAGAAGAAAACACTGGGCCTAATTCCAAAACGCTCCTGCATGGATTTTCTTATGAAAGCAATAAGGACAAAACAAAAGTGATTAAAGAATTTAGCACTTAAACCAAACCGAGATTTAAGAGAAACAAGATGCCTCCCTGTTCATTTAAACCAAATTCCTACTTTCTATTAGTTTAGCACTCTGTTTTGAGCCAAGTCACTTCAGCAAGACCAAGCTGTGGTCAGACAACGTCCACAGCCAACACGTGCCAGCAGTTTAAGGTGTCACCACCCTCAAGACTCCTCCTTTTTGCCTTTATGCTCCCTTGCGGGAGGGCAGCAGAGCGGAGCTGCTGCGTGTGGCTCCACTGTTCGGGTGCAACATCTGGCAGTGGGGTGTAAACACCAGCAACGGTCACACTAAGCAGTCGAGAGACTCTGCAGGAGCAAGGAACCCACATAATCCCGTTAACTGGGGTTGGTGACTTCCCACTGATTCACAAGGGGACGGCAACTTCTCCAATCGCCTCCGCAACTCTTACACCACCAGAGCAATATCAAAAACAGCAGTGCAACTTAAGTTCTTGACTTTGTTAGGTCCCTGCAATAGCTGTGGGAATGTCACTTATTCCAGAGTCTAAGGCTCTTGTCAATAATCACACCCAGTTCCTCTCATTTCTTCCCCTATAGATAGCTTAGCACAACGAGCAGCAGCCTTTGGGATCTCTTACAAGAGCCAAGTTGCCACTCATTAATTACCAAAATACACAAAAGCATCTTGAAATCTGCCCTTCTGCATTTAAACACACCACGGCATAATCTTTGACTGCATAAAATAGCCAGTGTTGACGAGATGAGACAGTAACTCCATACTTTTTACCTTTGTTACTCAAACGCATGGACCCTATCGGATTTATTGCACAGCACTAGAACTCCTCTGCCAAGGTGGAATCAGGGACACCTTTGGTTTGCTTTGCTCTCCAAGGGCCCCGAACATAAACCTTTCCTAAACCCTTTGTAAACCACTTGAGAAGTGTTCAGTGAAGTAATGGATGAGCCAAAATTTGAATATAGGATCATTGTCTCTCTCCTCAATCTGCAGGATCACTGCAATTTACTGAGAAACATATCGAAGCCCCCCCAGCACCACCACACGCACTCCTGTTGCAGATTTATAGACAGTTCCACTGAGATATTTAAATGCTTTAATAGGTTTAAGAAGGCTGGGCAGCCTTCTTAATATCTTTGGGGATCTGTTTGCAAAGATTACTCTGCATCTTGGGAAATGCATGGGGGAGTAAACATCACTTTCATACTTTGGGACCAAATACAGAATTGATGGGATGATGGGCTGCATGTGAAAAGGCTAATTTAGTTATTTGCACAGTATTACCTAGGAACTGTAAGGCAGAACAGACAGAACCACTTTTCTGTATTGCTTTCCCCTGCCTTAACCTCTTGCTTTTGCATAGTTCACTACAAGCCTTCTCTACCTAAAATCAGACATGAATCCTATAGTCACTAGCCTTCTTCACTTCATAATCCAGATTCACCCGATAACCACTTTTAACATTCAATTTTATGAGATATGTTTCTTCCAAACCTCTAATTAAATCATTTTATCAAATGCTTCCTCCAAGGGCAAAAAAAGGTTGCTCTTGCAAAACACATTTCTGCGCTACCTAATTTTTGAATACTCAACTTTACAAGGCAAGTAATTGCAGGGCTCTTTTATTATATATAAAATAATAACAATAATAATAAAAAGGTAATACAGATTTTGCCTGCATAGAAAAGTCAGTCACCATTATCTAGAATAATGGAGGCTCAAATAAACCTCAAATAGCAGAAAAAAGGCGACAAGCTGTGGGAACAGAGCTGGCTCCAGCTTGGCCCTATTTGCTGCAGTTCAGCACCGGCGCTGCCGGGCGCAAGACGAGGGCTGCACGGAGTGATGCCAGGAGCCTGCGCACTCTGTTCTCCAATGCCAAGACGATGGTCTAGCGACAGCAGACAGCTCCATAGCTGAACTAGTAACGTCTTTGCAGAAGCAATCACGCTGCTGGGATGTGCCCCTTTGGACCCTGAGTGAGACACTACCGCTGCCTTCATGCCCACCCCTGGTTGCCTTCACGCAGAGCCTCTCAGGGCCTCTGCGCTGCACCTCCCACCTCGCTGCTTCTGGCGGCACATCGATTCCTCATCAAAACAGGCTTTGCAAGAGCTGAAGTATCAGTCTGTGCAAGCTCTGACCCTGGAACCAGTACAGCCACACACGACACGCTGGAGCTTATGTGACCTTCCAAACCCAAGCAAACTCCTGGAAGACTTGAGGTTCAGTTTCTCTATTCTTGGCATCATTGGTTTCCTTTCACCAAAAAGGATGTGTTCCCATGCTTTGGTGACACCTTTCTGTGTGACAGACACTGAAAGCC
Source organism: Tinamus guttatus (assembly GCF_059628265.1). Lineage (NCBI taxonomy): Eukaryota > Metazoa > Chordata > Aves > Tinamiformes > Tinamidae > Tinamus > Tinamus guttatus. The sequence goes on along the minus strand of NW_028288714.1, from coordinate 2,691,882 downwards.
CTGTGCTGAGTACAAACACTGTTGAGAAGGTATCGAGGTGGCTCTCCATCCTTATTTCCCAATTCCTGCCTTACACAGGACCCTGGGTGATGGCATCCCGAGCATGGGGGAGCATCAGGCTCACCACTCTCCTCTGCCACTGCTGCTGGTCTCGCAGGAGGCTAATTCTGCCTCCTGCTCCTGGAAGTTTCACTGCTGTTCGGAGCCTTCCACTGTTCACATTTTGGCACACTGCTCCAGTCGCACGCAGCAGCACAGGCCAGGGATGGGAAGGGGTGACTTGTCAGATGTGGCAGAATAACAAGATTTGTCATAAAATTGGAAGGGAAGAAGAACATCTCTTCCCCACAGGTTTTTTAGCTTGTTAAATTTCAGGGACCCAAAATAGAAAAAAAAAAAAAAAAAAAAAAAAGGTGTTGCAGCCTCTTAGAAACAACCACCAAACTAAACCAAAACACCCCCACACCCTGCCAGAGCTGCCTTGCAACTCTCAAGCAGCAATGCAAACTTAACTGCATAATCAGAAAATTAAAGCCTGGCATTCAAATGCCTTCAAGAGCTTCAAATGGGATCTAACCCACTCACAAATAACATTTCTAAGACACAGTGGGCTGTGTCTTAGACTGCATCAGTCTATTAACAAAAGAAGAGAAGCTAAAAACCTGCATCAGAGCCAGAGAGTTCCTGCCATCAGAGGATGCATCAAGTGGGAGCTGGGCAGATCCCTCACCTTGCAGCACAGCCAAGTCCTCCTCCCTGTCCCCTCATAACCTAGAAGGAGCAGAGCCCCTCATCCCTGGAGCAGAAAAACCTAATTTTCTCAGTGCTGCTGAAAGGCTTGGAGCAGCATCAACCTTCTCGAATGAAAAGCAATAGGGCAACCAGCAAATGAGGGCTGCTGCCCGCTGCCCTGCACCGCACAGGGAAATGGGCATTACAGGGCAAAGAAATAAACACGCTGAAAGGCAGCTCTGCAAGACTCGACTTCTCAGCTCCTCTTCAGGAGGAAGCTTTTGCAAGGCTGGTTACACATGTTTGTAGGCATGCTCGCAGAACAAGGTGCTTCAGCCTGTTCAAATGATCTCAGCTTTTCGGGCTCCGATACGATGGATGCTGAGCAGCGACGACTCGAAGACGCAGCATGACTTTATAGTCCCATGGAAGACCCTGGCACAAAGTCATGCTAAAAAAAGTCATCCATCTTCACAAACTTCTGCAACAAGCAGATCACAGTGAATCCTTTGGATTGCCCGAAAAAAATGGACACCAGACCCACAAGAAACCAATAAATACAGAGGTTTTCATGTTTAATGCCCTACTGTCCACATGGCCTTGCACGCCACATGGTCATAAACAGTCTCTGCATTTCACCTTACCTTGCATGGCACGTACACCCACACTTCTGTTTTGATCAATATGTATGCTTTGAATGCCAGCTTAATTAACTTGTTAAACATTTAGAAAGCCTCTAGATGAATGGTATGTAAATGATCTTCAGAGATTTTTAGCTCACATTTTTTTCCACCTTCAATCTTATTCAAAGAGAGAAAACACACAGGCATGGCAATGAAAACAAATATGACATGAAGTAAAAAGAGGAAACAATAAAAATGAAGAATAAGAAAGAGTAAGAATTTAAAAAATGAAGTACACCAAGGCTGATGAACAGATTCAGTTCCCCTAAGCTGTGCTACAGATTGCTGAGTACCCCTACACCAGGGAACAAAAGGAAAGCCAAAAGTGTATTAATGAACTGGATGAGTAGAGCAGAAGACCTTAAAATTACCAGGATTCCTACTTTCTAATGTCCAGGATAGAGTGCATCTTTTCAAGAACTGGTTTTTGCCTGTGCTTCATAGCAAAGTCAAACATGTTCAATCAAAAATGCACAAACTTTCTGTATAATAAAAAAGAACTAAGAACATGTATTCTTAAAGACTATTTTTATGATTAGCCTTGCTGGAGTTTATGGAAAGAAACTAAGATTTCTAGCTTTTACTTGTTACATACTGGGACGACTGACAGACATCTATACCTGTTGTCAATGACAACTGTTCCTACTCATCAAAAGGACTTTCAAGAGGAGCTCTAAACCACCCTTAGTTCTTTCTTTTGGTTGCAGGCTTCTTCGCAGAACGTATTTCCTGTGGACTTTTGATATGTCAAAAAGGAAAGTCATTAAAGGCCTTAAGACCTCAGGAGGGCCAATAATGATACAAACAATATGGGATACACAGGAAAAATCATTATTCTTCACTTAATACTTCTAAAAATTTCTGGCAAGAATCCTAGCAAAGAATGAAAAATTCTAAGCAGAATGAAATAAAGTATCAAAAACAGCTAAAGATGGACAGTTAAATATATACATATGTATTATATATAACAAGTGATAAACCATATTACTAAGCATTATTTAATAATGTAACTTGCATACTTTAATTGCCTAGAGTAAAATCTGTCATAACTTGAACTGGAAGTTTCCTCGCTAGAAAAAAAAACAATTAATTCCCAGTTTAACTACCACGGCTTTCTTATCCCCTTCAAACAACTCATTGGTGTTTAAAGCAAAATCCTCAACAGCTAAAAAGCACATTGTCCTCGAGGGCTAAGACGAGACGCACGGCGTTCTCCAGGCTGACTCTGGGCCTCTCAGGCATTAGGGAGAGAAGCAGTAAAATTACAGATTCCTCAAGCGGAAACAAACTTATCATTTGTTGTAGCTTGCAATTCTTGAACCAAAGCAATAATAAAAGATAAAAATAAAATTAATAAAAAGCCTGTAAAATGATCACTACCTCACTTTAAGAAATTTAAGCACAGAGGACATTTTATTTTGTCTAAATCCTTATTTCTTGTATTTTCGCATTTAATTTTTTTTTTCATGTTATGAACTAAATTAATGGCCGGTTGAAAGTCTGCACAGCTCTACCTTTTTGCTCACAGTCCTGCAAATGCACACCAATAAAGACATGTCTATTCCCTTATATATACACAAAATACATAGACATAAAGAGAGAGAGATCCAAAAACCAACTAGGTTTCTGTCAAGTTCAAGTGGTTTGCTCTTCACGACATGAAAATCTCTCCAGCTTCTCAGGTAAATCCACACAGAACAGATATAAAACACCAAAATCCCACTATTATGACATGAACATGTCACTACAGTTTACCAATTAACTGCATTTAATATTTTGTTTTGTAAGCTATGTTGTGTAAGGATTTAATTAGTTAAGCAACAACTCCCAACTAAAAAGTTTTGAATCATTTTTATAAATGAGAAGTAGTTAAAGAGCTTATTGGCTTATGGGAAGCCCCACTGCAATCGGATGGCTGAGTCATGAATTATTTTGCTATAGAGACTAGCCTGTGGCCTAATTGCAGGACTGCGGATCTAACAATTTATTGCAGGCTTTGACATGACCTCCTTCTTCTGGCCTTTGAGGAAAACTCAGATAGGTAGACTGAGGCACACTTACTCATGGGACATCAAATTAAATAATAATTGTAAAACAACTTCAAGAATAATATTAGTATAATAAATAACAACCAGACCACATGCCTTTCGAAAAGAGCTCAGAACCTATCTAGGAAGTCTCTGGAAATAACCACCTCAAAGTGAATTAAACACTTTAAAGCAAATTCAGTTCTGTGGTTATTATAGTCAGCTTACACTTTCCAGTTTCGGTTTTAGGTCTAGCAAAAGTCATACCCATTGCCAGTTTTGTACAGAAGTTGTTTGGCAGGCTCAGTCTGGTTATGGTGCCTATAAACCATTAGAGGAAACAGCTGTCTTCCAACCAAAAGACCAAGGAATAACAACACCCAACACACTATTCTCAACCCAGAGCACGTTACTTCTAGGCAGCTTTCAGCCAAGAACCTGTGCAAGAGAAATCCTTAACAAGAAGGATGGATGATACTATTTGATGCACACAGTGAAAGACCAAGCTGGTCTGCCAACTTGCCCTATGGGAGAAGGATTCACTATTGACTTGAAGCATCTAACCAGTCCTAAAGAAAAGATGACCACTAATCATCAAGCCCTTAGGGAGGCCTTTCCTCAGCGGGTCAGCAGAACTACCACTCCATGGTACAAACTCCATGTTTGTACCATGTCCAATGACAGTATCAGTTCCATCCACATGAGACTCTGGCATAGGAGGCAACAGGCCAAGAGCACCCTCATCCCTAGGGATGACAACAAGGATCCATGACAGGAGCATTGGCAGTTCTCACCTACTTTAATCCCTTGACAGCCTTAGCAGACAGGAGGCCCAGCTTTCACCTTAGGTATGACACCCTTCCTCTGCTATTTATCATTACAATCGACATCTACAACCGAAGTCTCTAAACACTAAAAAGACTAAGTAGTTTATAATATCCACCCACCTAGCAGCAGGGTTGCCAATCTGACCTCTTGTCTTTAACAACTGAACATCCACAACAAGTGACTGAATCCTGAAGTACTGGCCACATTAAGCACTCAAACACTCTAATTTTCAATCCCATGATATCATTTAAGAAACAATAATCTCAAAAGTTTCAATAAAAAAATGCAAGTGTTGCTACCTGGCTTTTTCATCATGACCAATTCTTATTTCTTACACAATACTTCCAAAGCAACATGAAAGTTAAAACTCTCTGCAAATCTGACACTCTCATAAGAGCATCGATTTTGCTTGGCTCCTCCTTCTACGTTCAACTTGCTTTGAAAGAAATCTAGCTGTCAAGAAAACTATGAACACATTGTGAGGCACAGTGCAGCTGTCTTGCCACAAAGTTTTTGCTCAAAATTTCCAGACCGGATTATCTGAAGCTGGGTATCTGGTTTGTCAAAAACTGCTGCTACTAGCTGTAAGCACAGCACAACTTCTTGAAAATTAGGCTGCATATTTCAATGTGTAAATTTTGGGTCTGTAATTGGAAATTATTCTTAATGATTGCATGAGCTTTCTGACCTCAGAAGTTTTTTGAACTATATGCCATACTAATACATTATAAACAATATACACTGCAGTGAAATGAATGTAATGAATATGTCAAAGCTTCCAGTACCTACCAACAATATATAGAAGACATCAGAATTAAATAAACTACCATCTATTTTTTATTTGTATTTTAAGGGTGCCAGAATGACTTGACATTCTTTAAAATGACTATTTTTTCACCTTAGAGACAAAGATCACTTGGATTTTATCCTTCAGTACTGTGCAGAATGCACATCAAGATTCAAGTGGCAGACGCTGACAAGGGATTTGGGAGGAGTGGGTTCGGTTCCTTACCCAGCCACAGACACCCTGTGTGATTTCTAACGAGTCCCGTAAGCTCCGTGTATCTCTGCTCCCCACTTGGAAATCCAACAGTAGTTGGCCTTAACCTCAGGATGCCTATGACACATGAACACTTCTTAAGGCCTGCCGTCCTTTGAGTTGAGGTAGCCTGAATATCCCCTGAAGAATTTGTTAACAGTTTTAATCTAGTTACAGTGAAGGGGAAGAGAAAGTCCTATATCCTAACTAGTCTCAGCAGAGAGCGAAGAACATGAGCATGGCGACAAAAATCAAGATTGTTACCTCAGGACAACTGCACAGGCTTGGACAGATATTGCAAGGCCTCACAATATCTTCAAACACATGCAGAGAAGAGGGTTTTCTTCTCTGCCTTCCTTTTCCGCACAGAATTTTCACGAGGTCAGATAGTCTGACTGCTCTGCTGATGTGGGTTTGACTATATCTCTTCGTAAGTGCAATGAAATAAAAAAGCTGACACCTAATAAAGGCAAAAGAAGCTCTCATACATCATACAACAAATCTATGGATTCAGATTTTTCTATCTTTGATTTATTAAATTGATGTGTACAATAAAAATTAAGAGTGACCTTAACATGCACTGCCATTTATCTATCAGTCCATGCACTGTCACAAGAAAAAACACATCCTTTCACACATGAACTTTTAGATAAAACACTCTGCAATATTTTAATGATTACCCTAAACAAGGGATCACTGACAAGGAGGGAGAGAAGAACTGACCAAACAGGTTAGCACCAATTCAGATGTATCAAAGTTCACACCTGTAGCTGGATTTATCCACTCTCACAGCACTTACAACATCCTTCTTGCCTACAGTCTGGCTAGAAATTAAATCATCATTTTGCCTTCTAATTCCTGTCGGACTTGGAAGCAAAGCTTCACTTGGGCAGAAAGAGGCCTTGGGAGGTCTCTAGTTCAACCTCCTGATCAGAGCAGGAGCTCTCCACCAGGCTGGTCACTGCCACGTCTAGTTCAAGCCCAAAGCTTAAAATGCTTCAACGGGGCCACAAAAATGCCAAAACTATATCTGTGTCTAGGAACTGACAATCATACTTACACAACTGACTGTAGACATACAGCCTAGAAAGTATTTTCCATGACGAAAATAAAGTAAATATTTTACAGAATTAACTAAAACTCAATGCATAAGTTAATGACAACTTCAATCTCCTTATCCTTGTTTTATTTAAACTTTACAAAGGGGAAATTATTAGTGAATATGCAAAGCAAAAAGTTTGGCTAAACATAAATTGTCAAATGCTTAAGTCCTTTAGAAGGACCAGAAGATTATACTCTTGTAAGAGTATATTATCTCAGTCTTCAAAGTAAAAAAAAAAAAATCTTATAGACCTTTAACCAAATTATAATCACAGGAGGGAAAAAAAAAACACTACAAAACTTATTTAAACTGTTCTAATAGGATTTTCTACAGCTCATTAAAATTACACTTTTACAGGTCTTTAAGAATAGGCCTAACAATTAATTCAAAACCTTCTTAGCAGCATCACCTGCTTCTATGGGATTAGAATAGAGGAACTACCATGTCATGCTGCCCAATTAAAACCACACAAAATATCAGCTTCTTCTCTATATCGAGGTTACAGCCTTGTTACTCTGGTAAGTCAGACCACCTGATTTTCTGCATTATTTACACGCATCCTGCTGAAAACATAGGCAAGCTCGGATGACAAAATTCATCCGGGACAGTTGGATTGCCACTGCCTGAGCTACGTAACCAAGTGCCACACACGGGTATGACCGCATTGCCAGAGTTGCTTGTATTTATTTACTTTTTAAAGAACTTGACCTTTTGCAGCGGGCCTAGCTTCAGGTTATCTAAATTAAAAAAGAGAGGGGATTAAGTGACAAACAATCTGGCATAAATTTCTGCTCTCTCATCAAGCCACTTGTTGGAACTAAGGTAAATAGACACCCGAGTTTATACAATATTGCACAGACTCATGAAAATCGGTCTCTAGTATGAAACAGTTCTTTGTTACCTTAGTAACCACAGAAAAATACAGCTTAACGTCCTTCAAGCTATTAAAAATAGCCTACATGGCTTATAAGAAAACTTTACAGAAAATAAAATGCCCTGAAGGAGATTTTCCTTGCAGGAGTACGGTTAAGTTACAACTCTCTGGGAATTATGCAGAATACAGACTATTTTACATAAACTATAAGGAATGGCAACATTGTTACAGAGATCCGAATTAGGAGACAATTTTAATTCATAGCATTTTTATTTTCTCTTCTATTTAAGAAGCAGTGCTATGGTTTCATACACTCTTTTACCAAACTAAAATTTGTCACTATGAAGAAGTTTGGGAACTTTTGCACTACTACAGGGAGCCTGAAGACCCCCAATCTGTTTCATTAGCGGCTGTGGAAGCCTCTTCTCTCCTGCTGAGTTTCCACTGGAACACTTGATTTGAAACTCAGAAAAAAAAATATCTGCCATGACTTTGGAAAGCTGCTGGACCTTATTTTATAGAACAATTTAATTACTTTTTAGTATAGTTTAAAGAATTTGAACACTGGACTGCTTAGGATGAATAGAGGACCAAGAACGTTTTCTTCCTCGCCCTTTTCTGAAGTAACCTCCATCCTTAGCAATTCAACCTCATAACTCAAGCAATCTGATTCAGAAAGAGCACAGCATTTATTTAAGTCAAATTGTCTTCATATGTAAAGATGAATACACAAAAATAAGAACTCCCCAGATCCTGAATTAATATTTAAGCTTTTGGTTCATCTTTAAGTATGAAATATCCTCCCACTGCCTTGAAGACACGATGGTTTACTGATAATCTCTCCTCTGTATTGACCACAAATATTTTCTTAGGAACTTTCTTCTTCCTCCAAGGGGACAAGTGCCAATTATAGTATTAAAAAGTGAACAAACAAACAACCATCCACAAATAATAGTTTCTTCTAAAACAACATCCTAAATGCACTGTAAGACTTGCAACTAACATCTAACTACTCTAGCTTCCAGAATTCCCCTAGGCAGAAATTAGTGTTTATAAAGAGACAGTAGAGAGAGGGTAAGCAGCACATAAAATGCTAATATCCAGTCTTTTCATTCTTCCTTATATGTGTATACGTATATACCAAAACTAATATTTAAACAACTATTAAAATGAAGTTGGCTAGAATGAGAAATTAAAATTCTCATCATCTCAGATGTTGGACTACTTGTGCTTTATTTTGAGCTGTTCATTTTATTTTACACAAAGAAATTCTCAAGCATTCTCTTGGTTTGGTTCGAGGCTTTAAAACCCACCCTTTTCCAAAGGAATTACCCCTGTAGGAGCAGCGGCCACCCTGCCTTCCCCAGGGCCGCCCCGCTGCCTCCAGACGCCTGGAGGCTCCTCGCTGCGGGCGGCCGGCGCCGCGGGGCCACCAGGGCCGGGCACACGCGGCCGCGCCGGCTGCTGCCACCCGCCATGGTCCCGCCAGGGTGACAAGGTGCTCTCGGGCCGCAAAAATAATGCCTGGGATGCGGAATGGGCAACAAAAGGTTATGCGTGTAAGGGACTGTTTTACAGAGAGAAAAAAAGCCCAAAATGCAAAAAACAGGCCTGCCTAAATAATTTCTTTCAAACGCCGCAAATTCCCACGTGGACACCTTCTATAATGTTGCTTACATTCAGAATATGCTTAAATTCGTCTGAACCGAGATCAAACAATGACTTACACAGGTTTAACTAAACTAATTTAGAAAGTAGTGTAGACTTAGTCTGCACATGGAAATTTCATTGCTATTTTGCACCACTGTAAACAGAACACATTTTAAGAACCTGATGAAATCCACTTTTTTTATGTGTGTCCTTCCTTCTTCCCCCAAACTCCGGAGGTTTGAAAAACCTTTCTACACATACGTTTACGTGTACATTTTAACTGTATTTTGCCTGGGCAAGCTTACTCTTTAGAGCTGAAGCATTTCAGTAAGTAACTGTTTGTGACAGACACTAAATTCTGATGTCTCTTGGAAAAAATATCACCCCAATATTTAAACATCTGTTTGTCACAGTCTAGATACAGAAAGAATGAACACAAGAGTATATTTAACCTTCAAACAACATTAACACTGCTCAGAAAGTATTATTAAAAGAAGTGGGGGTGAGGGATTTCTTTTAAGGCCTGTATTTAAAGGTGCCACACACCCATGGCAACTTCCTTGCCCAGAAGATGTTCCGTGTTGAATCACTAATCGGCAGGCAGCTAGAACTTCCTGAAAACGGCCCGCTAATTATTTTTTCATATTAAGTTGTCCTATGTGGAGAGGCCATTTCAATTAATATGAAGGTGTGTGTGGGGGTGTGAAGGCCAGACTGTTCCCAGTCCTTTTAATCTAACCACACTCCTCGCTGACAGACAGAGTCTTTCAGATTAAGGTGTTTTGATCATCTCTGGGAGCAGAATGAAGACTTCAATTACGGGGCCAATTATCCTGGCGAGCAGAGCAATACGACTGCTTAATTTTAGAGCAATAAGGGACTTGCAAGATGTGTCTTCCTGACTTTCATTCCCAATGGAGCTTTCCATTGCCCCTCTGGCACACTGAGGTAACACCATGGCGGTCACTTCATTTCAGACCAGAAACCACCTGCAGGAGAACTCAACAGGCAATCTGCCCCATCCTCCTTGACTGCCCTCATTTTGATTAAGAGGTGGATTCTTTTTTTGTACAAGGAGCAGATGCCTTTTTGTATACTTTGGGCAAATACAATTTTCTAGGGTCAAAAATAGGAAAACCAAGAAAATCTCAAGATCCTGCAATAAAGATCAAATTGCATTAAATGCTCAAGCTCTTGAGAAGCCATGAAACAAATACTGTTAAACTATTTAAAACAATCCTATTATTCCCATGTTGAGTCTACAAGGTAAGTAACTCTGCAGGGGTGAGAACCTTGTAAGCACAACTTTTTGCCCAGTGTGCCTATATTAGGCCTTGGGTAATGTACAAGTAGTAATCCTTGCAACATATGGCCTGTGCTTTACTCCCCTTCCCCCTTCCTCATGTCTAGAGGAAACTGGATATACTATATTCAAATACACTGATGCCAGTTTGCTGTGCATTTCCCTTTCCTTTTTAGAGCACAGCCACACTGTAAACTTGGATAGGTTAAAAACTGGATTATGTGGATTTGCTTAAGCAGAGAGTTACTGAAGTAGAAAGAGGGAGCATTCAGGAGAAACCACCTTTCCATCACCAGATCGCACTACCATGATGCTGATCTTGAGCCTCCTGTGATAAAATCCTTAAGCATTTCATATTTCAAGCATGTCTGTTATACTTCAGTGGACTCACTGAGGGATTATTCCTCAGAGCTGTTGTTTCACGCTGTCTGTAGGTGTTGCATCTCCTACGAACAATTACAGTTGTCCAGGAGTTGAATTCTGGGCAATCACAAATGCAACTGCCTTAAAACGCAAGGCAGGAAGATGCAATGAACAGTAACGCTGCTGCACGGGGACACTGCCGGTGCCTCTTGCGTCAGTCGCAAACGCATCAATGCATCCCCCAGACACCCAAGACGGCTCTGGAAGGACTGGTGCTGGTAGAGAGCAGCACTGCATTTGCGTGCTGGGGCTCTGGGAAACCAGCCTAACCCAGAGGCAGAGCAAACCCAACAACCCTTCAGTTACTTGGTCAGAAACAAAGCTGAGGAACAGGGCCTGGTGGCAGCAAAACTCATTCCACAATAATGGCAGATTCGAGGGAAACAAAAAGCAGTACTTGGAGTGGTAACATGAACAGCATTTCTTGTTAAAAACTGCCTCAGATTCCTCATCTGATTAATAACAAGCACCTGGATTCGGTCGCTACGAAAGCCAGTTACAGCGAGTACTAGAAATAAAAGGGTCAGAAGATGCTCAGCTAAGAGCTGCTAGATGTCAAGTGATCAGAAATTTTTAGTTATTAGAAAGTGAAAGAGACGCTTCAGCAAGAAGCAACAGAGGCTGGACAAGCCCAGATGAAGAGACTACAACTTACATCGTGTCAGATTTGAGGCAAGACTATGTAACATTTCATACTCAAACAGTCTTGGAAAAATTATGATCTGATCCAACATTTAAAAACAAAACCGTGTCGGAGTTCCCTAAACCTAATTCTAACATAATGTAATCACACATTCACCAGCATCAAAAATAGGCAGCCTAATTTTCCATAACTTGAACAGAATTTGGGACTATTTGAATAGAGTGAAAGTCCGTAACAGCAGAAATGCCTGAATTTTTGGAACACCATCCAGGATCAACTAGCAGAAGTCTATTGTATCTCTCACTTGGCCAACTCATAACAACCACTGGAAAAACAGATGATATTGAGATAACATTAAAAGCTATGGACTCTGAGCAGGCTAAGTGAGGCTGCAGGCAAGGGAGAGATCTCCAGACTTGTGAAGATACAGAAGAGATGCATATGAAAATTAGTATATCACGTTTCTTCCTAGGGGAGAATCTATCATCTTTCAGACAGCTATTTGCACAAGGTGCAGTTAAGGAGATTCTACTCCAAATATAATTTTATAATCAGCAATAAAATATAATTTGTGCACAGAACTTTTTAGAGAAGGGAGACATTAGAGACCTGCTAAATGTATTCTTAACGACCTGATGGAAAGTCAACTTTAGGGACTGACAGTCAAAGCCAGAATTTTCCCTGTCAGTTTTAGGGGCTGACAAGTCACAGAGCAGAAATAGGATTTTCAAAGGAGAGCTTGAACATTGGGACATCCAAAGAGAATGACCTTCCCTGTTTGCATTGGCATGCCTATGAACGGGAATGCCCTGAATATGTGTACTTAAACCTGGACAGACACCTCGCTGGGGGGAGGGTCCACATGGTTCTGCAGAACATGATAACGCGGCACCGCTGAGCGCCTGATCCGCTTCTACTACGAGAGCTGACAAGCCCTGGCAACCTAAGGTTTTTGTTAAAATGACTTAGTTGCCTACGACTGTGCAAAACTATCTGAACCACACAGCGGAGTCCCAGGCAGAGCTGCACACTCTCCTGGGCTTACTAGGGATTTACAGATCAGGCATGGAAGCAACTGAGTCCCTAGGGATGCCTAATTCCCTACACACGCTTCCGTGAGTCTTAGCAACCTACACCGGCAATAATGCAAATAGCAGAAACCACAACCAATATCTCTTTTGGGCATGGGACTGAAAGGATGCAGCAGCAGGGCTGTTTCAGACATTTTACCTAACAGTGCAGTGACTGCAACACTGGTCAAGGAGGGTAGAGACCTGGACCATGCACCTTCCATAGCCACAGGCGTTTTCACATTTGTATTTCTCAGAGGAGTGCCCTAAGCAGCCTAGAAGTAAAGTTGAGAAAACAGCCATCCATCTTCCTGTTGAAGATGAGCCACTGCAAAGGGAAACATGAACATGAATTCAAATTCATAAGCCCAGAGAGAAGAAATAGCTAGGTGCACAAGCCACTGTGGACAGTCACCGAAAGAAAGATATTAAGGACTGAAACTCAGATTTCTCAGGTCTGTCTATCCACTTTAAGTTAAGAATTCTCTGCCAAAATCCAAAATCAACATCCCATGCAGTGAATGGGAACCAGAAGCCTCCTCTAAGTCCAGGTGACCGTTGTATTTCAGATGCACATCAATTGCTGTTTCATGCTGGCAGATTGATGGCTATTTTACTCCCATTCGTTTTAAAACAGGGCAGAAGGGTTGCCTCCCAGGGGAAAGGCGCTACATATGTAACCAAAGGGATGCCTTGGTTTGCTGCAGCCGGACTACCCCCCTCAGAGCAGATTCCTAAAGAACTGTCACAGAAAAGAAACAGCAAGCTCTTTTGCAAGACCCATTTCTTGCTTGAGGCCCCGGAGAGTGGCGGGGCCGAGTGAGATGGAGAGAGAATCTCGTTTTGACATTTTAAAACTGGAATTAAGAACGTGAAACGGACATTTTAAATGGAAAGCTGTTCTTAAGAAAATATTTCATTTATGCACTACTAGACAGGTGTTACAAAAATAATTTTTTCAAAAGAAGTTTACTTGCACCTTTATAAAACATTTGAAGTAAGATTTAGCACAGCAGTTAAAGATTACTGCAATGGGGGGAACCACAACCAAATCTAATTAGAAGTTGATTAGTCCAGTCTCATTCCCTATACGGTAAAATATATTAGGAGTAAGAAGGCAAAGAGCATAAATTTGCTCCTACCCAAAACAAAACTATCTTGTCGCATCAGTTACACACGCAGGCAAGAAGTGATCCATGTAGTTATTTCTTGAATGGATCTTTCTTTTCTTGCAGCTAATCAGAAATGCAGGTCTGAAGCTTTTTTCCTAACATCCTGAGCACTGCGAGTTCAGTGCCCTTATCCAATTCATTTCCAGTTCAAATTGAATTGTGGTCAAGTCGATACTCACATGAGAATCTCAAACACCATTAATCTTTTAGCTAAGGTGACTACCTGTTATCCAGAACAATAACGGGAAGCCACCAAATCATAGCAGAAAGTAAAAAATTATGTTTTATTTTACCACAGACCGCTATGATAAGCTATTACATTCTAATACCTTGAAATACTATTATGTTGTCTGCATCATTAGCCTGACGTTTTACAGAAGATAACGTCTATATTTTAAAAGGAGTCAATGTTCTGTCTACATGATTCAAGCCATGTTTCAAAACACAAGCTAATCAACTCTAAAGATACTTCTCCTTCTTTGTCCTTCACCAGATCTCTCACCTCATCTAGGCCTGACCAAGACAAGAATAAAATACTGGTTACTCATCCATTTTTAAGAAATACAGCACCAACTAACCATGCGGGCTGCATAACATTAATGTTGAGAAAGGATAACGTGCTCCTATCACACCTTTAAGTCTCCTGTCTAGACTAGGACTTAAGGAATCACAGCTGCTCAAATGCAGCCCCAGCGAAGAAGGGAGGAAAGTGTTTGAGCCGCACTCACCACCGTAAACTGCCCAGCCTAGGCTGTTTGCACTACTGCAGCAAAAAAGGAAGACCGTGTCTCTATGAAAAACCTCGAGAAAAGCAGACGCCTAATGAATAAGAACCTGAAGGAGCAGACATCTATGGTTCTTGTTACCCTAATAATCACGTAAATCTTTGTACAAGTCGCTACATGCTAAGATAATTTAGCAGCGCAGCCCCGATTGCTTCCCTATTCTCTCTCCAAACGTTATCATCGCGAACCACCTACGCGGTTTGCCAGCAGAAAAGCTTGGAGCAACACTTGCAATATCTCAGAAGGGAACCCATCAGTAACCCTGCGCCTGCTCTTAGGGGAACATAATTCTGAAACTGCATTATTTAGGGGAAGCTACTAAAGGAAAGGATTTAATTATTTTTATTTTTATTTTTTGCATAGCCATACTCTCAGACACCTCAATTTCCACTCATCTAAAGCCTCTCTCTCAATTGTCAAGGAATATGTACGTTTAAAATTTCAGTCTAAAGAGTACACTTCTAGCAAAAGTATTAATACAATAAGCTGTTATTCAGAATGTTTCATTTATGAGCAACTAACAGAATTTGTTTCTGTTCACATACTGTTGTTTCACATACTACTTAGCTACTCATCATGTTTATTCATGTTTATTTATTGTCTTTTTATTTTAAGTTGCAAGTTACTGCCAACTGTGTTGACTATAAAAATATTTAAGAACTATTGCTTTCTACATGTGAATGCTAAAGCTAACAAATCTTTATGACCACTATTTGATAAAAATTTTCAATTATTCATTGCAAAACCTGTGTCAAAACAGTTCCGTCAAGAGCAAGTTAGAGTATATTCAACCCCAAGCACTACTGCGGTTATACTAAACTATGAAAGTTATTGCAGACTAAACATAAGAGTGACTTTAACACATCAAGGAGCATTTTTCTGACACAATCAAGTAACATTATATGGCTGAAAGCAAATTTAAGAAGCCCTGTTGCATACTGTTCTACTACATGATAATTTTTGCTATCTATATTTACTTGTACATCTCTACAACAACATGAGCTAGAGGAAAAATTAAAACCTGGAAAGAGATGACGACACTAAGCGATACAGGCATCAGGAAAAAAAAAAGTGCTGTACTCTAAACTAGCACAATCCACCTAAACACACATACAAGAGGAGCTGGCCTACCTGGCATTTGCAAAGAAAGTTCAAAGAACACCAGCAGGGGATAAAAAGATCTATTTTCAGTGCCCATGCAAACTGTCATGTTACCTTGGCTCAGTGGGGTAGTGGCGGAGGAGAATCCCAATCTCAAAAGAAATACCTATAGGATTAAGTAGGGAGAAAAAATAGCCAAAAAAGCCATTAGAGGACTCCCTGCTTGTAAGACTTGTTTTTTTGTGGCTTCCATAGGGAAAAAAAAAAAAAAAAAAAAAACACAAAGTAAGATGAATACTTCAGATGTTTAAGAAACTGAGATAGGAAAAAGAAATCCAAGGGAACTCAGCAAATACGGCATTTAATTAAAAGCTTCTATGCAAAAACATTAGAAGGAATAAGTTCCAAAAATGCACTGAGCACCTTGAAACACCTGAGTCTAAGATTAAGTCATGCAACTTTAAAAGGTAATCTTGTATAGCTCAGAATTTCTAGAGGATGGTCTGCATTTCAATTCCATAAACTAATCAAGAAGCCTAGCATTTTGTCTGACAGAATTAGTCCATTAGCTCGCAAATTTAAGGGTAGATTCACTAAAAATACTAATAAAAATAATTCTACAATATTTTTCTGGTTATGTAGAACTTCAAAGCATGAGAACAAAAATAAAAACACTAAAAAAAATAGTCTTCAGGTTTACAATAAGGTCCTATATCCTACAACCTTGTACTTTATTATAGGTGCTTTTTAGATGATCTGCATACGAACCCACCCAAAAGACCTAGGAGATCAGCATATATTCAGTGCTGAAGGCTTCAAAGTAATAAACAAGATCAAGTCGATCAGATTGGCTACTTGCATTTTTCACTTCCTTCCACCTCTACAGATACTTAAAATATTTGCGTTTGTTTCCTGTTAACGCTGTGAAGTTCTCAGCTGAGAGAACTCTCTCCTGCAAGGGTCCCTCGCCACAAACTGAAAGGCTAGAACTGGTCTGCCACTAGATGGAAAATATTTTAACATGATGCCTGATGTCTGCACGAAACATGCCAGAACTCCATCCTGCATCCTCTCTTTTCTTAGAAATAGGCATGAGTTTTTCACGGAATTTATTCATCTGCTCTTGCAATAAAGAGCAATAAACAGAGTTTTATCTGACGAGGGCACAAGAGAGAGGATGGCAGCTTGGCCACGAGGTTGCAATAAGTCCTACAGAGGATGTAGGAAACAAGATTTTGCTTCCTGCCTTGCCCAGGTAAATAAGAGTATTCTAGTCAATCTACTACACTGAATTTTCCACAAGAAATCTTGCTAAAAATGTACGAATACCAGTCTCTTCTTTTTCTGTCATTACTACGTATGTAAAAGCCCCTAGATATTTGTTAACTTTTCACATGCACCACTTCAGAAGGAACAGTATTCTCCAAGTTACACTTCCATTGAATGTTTAGTTTTTTCTTTCTGGCAGGTTTGAACCATGTTTGTTTCTGAATACATCTTATCCTGCATGACAGAGCACTCAAAGATAAAAGATAATATTTTCCCAAATCGAAGTGAAATGAGAAAACCATAAAATTTCAGAGCATCAGTAAATTTAACCTAGTTTACATAGCACCTATTGAACTGAAGAGCTGTAGAACAAATTAAACTATGCCATCTCCTCAAAAGTCTACGTTTACAGTAATTTGTATGGTCCTATTATCCAGTTTTAATTAGGATCAGGACTCCAATGTGCTAAACACTCACTAGATAAAATAGCATTTAGTTTTCATAGTACTTGGAAAGCAACGTACTCAGATATTTGAGCAATTCTGCAATTTCAACTGTAGTTTTCCAGACTTAATCACCACTAAGTTACTAAATACATCAATTATCTTTGACTCGAGATGCTGATTTCAAAATTAATAAATTTCCCTAATTATGTCTCTTGTATGTTTTGAATTACCATGCAGAATCCCTTGACTGGGAGGCAGATTTTCATCTTTAGGGCAAACACCTCTATGAAGAGCATCATCGACTTGGAGACATTTCCATGATATTCTGTCTCTATACACCTGTATTGTTTAATTCACATTTTCAAAGAGTCATGATTAGTTAAGTCTGTTTTTGGCCTTTGTTTCCTAGAGAAAAAGCAATAGATTAACAAAAACTTTATATTTACATTTTTTATTACTTGAGAAAAAGAATTCTCAAGTGTAGAGCTATTTGGAGAACTTGCTATACTGCTTCAAGAGCCCAAGAACAGTCCTGCCTCTAAAGCACTGGCCAGATGTCAACAGCAGATCTTGCAAGTGAGGAACACAATTAACTTTGTCAGTCCTTTATTTGTGCTTTAGTTTTCTGCTTGAATAGAAATAATAATCCTTTTCTATTTCATGGGAACTTGCTAAAAATATCTATGTTAAAGACCGTTGAAGGCAGATTGTGAAATTATGGTACTGGAGCTGCACAAGCACTTAAAATACTTCACCAATGAGGCTTAGACCTCTATGCCTTCAGGATGGGAGGAAGATACTGACAAAGCCGGATCTTATATTAAAGCTCAGCATATGATACACATCAACAGATTCTCTTCAGAGAGCTTTCTAAACATGCAAAGGACAAATACATCAGTGTTAGAAGTTACCTAACTCCCCTCCATAAAAAATAAATAAATAAAAAACTGTACTTTCTAATCTGCACGCTCATTACTTCTTTCCGAGCCTTCATGACTAGCCAGGGTGTATCACTTGCAATCTGTTTCACTTGACAGCTTCTGTTCTTACCTCCCTGCAGACCTTTACTTGCACAGGCCCACTCATCCAGTTTAGCCTCATTCTCACAGCTAAAGGCTTGCTCAGAAAGCTCAGCTTCTTCTGAAACCAGAGTGGGCTATAGCTGCACATAAACAACAGACGTTTCTTTGCTGCTGGGTCTGCAAATCCATTTTGGAGGGAAAGAAGGTCTCAGAATTGCAGCACCTACAAATGCTCAGATAATATATTTTGTATAATCTCTCACCGGAGGCAGCAAAGTAGCACCTCACCCTTCCTGTACACAGAAAGTGCCCTGTGAAGCTACCATGTGAAAAGTACTACATTTATGTACACTCCAGCTTCCCACCACTAAAACCTTTTGGCATTTGGAAGTTCATGTCCTCGAGCATTTGAAGATGCAAGGCTTAGGGAACAGACTTGGCACAAGTGGGATCCAGAAGCTGCTCCTGGGTGCCGAACCGCCAAGATCACGCCAAGACCATGTGGCAGGAACAAGGCACAAGCTTTTGACTGTTCAGAAAGGTAACATAAATGTAAGCTTTCTTAGCTACCATCACCAGCAAACCTAAACATGCATGGAGATGCTCCCCACGGTAAAGGCAACCCCTCTGTCCCTCTCTCCTCCTACTGACATTCCTCATATAGCAAACAAGGCTTCACTCACCTAGGGCACATCCCTTGCCCTCAAACTCCTGCTCCCATATCCTAAAGCACATGCTCCAGATAAGCAGGGCTTACTGCAGGCTCTATAAAGCCTCTGTAGAGTTCAGTGGAGAAGCCACTGCTGCTGCATGAGCTACAGGTCCCGGGGAATGAGCAGAAGCCACTGTGAGCAGCAGCATCTGGAGGAGGAGGAAGAGCAGCTGTGCCTTTGTACCACCATGATCCTGCAGCCTGCGCCGGCGGCACGCTTAGCTGTGGGAATCTTTGGCCTAGAGCAAGGAGCAGGGAGCACATCTCAAACCTCTCCTTCTCCTCCTCAATTTGTGCTTCTGAGAAAACTGCTTGGAGGTGCATCCAGCCGCTCAGGGCTGACAGGACTGCTTTGCTGAAGAAAGATCTAGACAAAATGTTGTATTTGCTTGTAAAAGAGGAACATGGTTTACATTTCAACCGGCATTTCCCAGGAAAGAACACTAATTACCTGCTTAAGGGCTACAGAGGCATTCTCTGCTGTTCTTGTTAATGTGGTGCTCCATGCCTGAAAGGGCTGCAAGGCTCCCTCACTACGCAGTGCAAAAGGAAACTCAACTTTATAGTTTTGCCATTAGGAAAGTCTTCCACAGACTGAGACACGTGGATTTTGGCCCTGTTTCCAGGGTTTGAATATTAAATTGCCAGTGAATGAGAGCAGAAGCTGTACTGGCAGTCACAATCTGAACCCCTTCCCACCAGAGTGACCTAACCACTAGCTCCACAGTAAAAGGTCCATAACACACCCATAAACTATATGGTATACGGCTCTTTTCACCATGTAAACACTACATTCATTCCTATAAAGTGATTCAACTTCACCAGGTGGAATAAAGGGCTCCCTAGCTTACCCTGGCCTTGTACCTGGGTACAGGTTGGACCAGGAAATAGAAGACTCACATTTGAATCTCTCCACCTGAAGAAGGAATTTCATTTTTTTTTCTGTTTCTTGGGAGAATAATTGTAGTCACTCTCTCATTATGTAAGAGATTTTTTCATAACAAAAAATGTAGTGAGGGCAACATCTAAAATGCAAAGATTAGTGCTACCTACAAATATGTTATGTAATAGGCCAGAGACTTCCTCCATCAGTTTCCAGGTATAGCAGAAAGTTGAAGATTTTTCGCTCACTGCTTTGTATCAAGTCCACATAAAACACATACTTGTGGATTTCAGGTACAACTCATGCGAAATCCTTAAGTAAAC
Organism: Tinamus guttatus; assembly: GCF_059628265.1. Classification (NCBI taxonomy): domain Eukaryota; kingdom Metazoa; phylum Chordata; class Aves; order Tinamiformes; family Tinamidae; genus Tinamus; species Tinamus guttatus. The sequence goes on along the minus strand of NW_028288714.1, from coordinate 2,671,795 downwards.
ATCACTATGGTTATTTATCTCAACATGAACCAAGCGCACTTCTGCAACTGTCAATTGCAATTATTTACAACTCATTACCTTGTACAAATACATACAATCTCCGTAAATATGCATTCCTCCAGTTAAGCTTGCACCCTTTCTAATAGTTAATTGAATGGGGCATTGGATCGCACATTGTCTGCAAATGGCTAATTTTGAGTCAGATTACCCTCAAATTTCTCTCTTTTTTTTTTTTCCTTTAAGATACAAGTTGACTAGGGAATATCTATGGCAGTTGCTAAATTACTTTTAATTCACTGCTTAATCCTGCAGGTCAACAACATATCCCTTTCAGCTACAACTCAAAGATTTCGGGATTGGCTAAATCCAGTCTTTCAGCTGTTTTAGAGATTAGATAAGTGCAATTTAATATTAAGGTACTGTGCATGTGTCTTCCACATAGCACCTCACTGAAAACCAGAAGTTGAAATCTTGCAACAAAACGGATAATAGATAACACAGGAAAAACAAGAGTTGCTTTTAGACCTGTGCTCAGCAGTGCTGAGTCAATACAACCATGGACGTAGAAGCCGCTTTCTATTCTTGCTTCATGCGCTGTCGTGTATCCTCCGCTCGGGTCCGAACGCAGACGCTCCGTCACAAGGTACCACGTAAGGTGCAGAAGCCACAGCTAGGCATTCACAGACTGACTGCACTAAAATCACTAATCAAATGCAGGAAAGCAGCAGCCTTAAGGAATAAAGTCCAACTACTAAAAAAAAGCCTCAAATACAGTACTTGTGATCGATAAGGATTGCAGAGGCACTGTAAGTACATTTTTGATATTAAATTCCACTTAATTACGCCAGAAGTGCCCTGTGGAAAGTTTAGGACACAAGAAACACCTACTAGAAGAAACTTGCGAGTCTCCAAAAATACCAGAGCCGTCTCCTCCCTCCTCTGCTCACCCGCCTCTAGTTTTAGCACGCACCTCGGCCAGGCCTCAGCGCCGCTGAGGAGCCCGTTCCCGTCACCCGAGCGGACCTCGCCGGGGCAATAGCGGCAACAGGCCCCGGTGCGCACCGAGACGCGGAGCCCGCGGCCGCGCTCCAGCCCAGCGATCCGCTGGCGCTTCCCCGCGGGGCGCCCAGGCCTCGGCCAGCCGGGGGCCGCACCTCCAGCAGCCCCCGGCGGCAGCCGCGGCCCCCGGCGCGGGGCGGCCTGGCCGGGCGCTCGCCCGTAGGCAGCCCCGCGCCTCGGAGCGCCGCGTCCCGCGCGTGTCCCCCGCCGCCGCGGCCCCACGCAGCAGCAGCAGCAAGGCCCGAGCCCCGGCCGCTGCCCCGACACCCCCTCGAAGCCAAAATCTACGAGCAAAATAGACTTGCGGGGCCAAGGGAGGCGATCGGCTCCTCCTCAGCGCCCGGGCCCGGCCGGGGGGGAGGCCCCGCGGATGCGGGTGGCCCGCGGGCGCCGCGGCTCAAGTCACCTCTTGACGCGGATGATCTGGTCGCGCATGGGCCGGATGTCCTGGAAGCTCTGCTGGTTGACGAGGCTGTAGACGAGGATGAAGCCCTGGCCGTTCTTGATGTAGAGGTCCCGCATGGAGGCGAACTGCTCCGTGCCGGCCGTGTCGAGGATCTCGAGCACGGAGGGCGACGCGTCCACCTCGATCTCCTTGCGGTAGAAGTCCTCGATGGTCGGGTCGTACTTCTCGATGAACGTGCCCGTCACGAACTGCACCGTGAGCGCCGACTTGCCCACCCCGCCCGAGCCCAGCACCACCACCTTGTACTCGCGCATCCTCCCGCCCGCCCCGCCGGCCGGCCCGGCCCGGCCCGGCGCCGCCCGCACCTGCCCGCGGCCCCGCGCGCTCGCTCGCGCGCTCACCCGCCCGCCATGGGCCGGGGCCGCCCGCCCGCCCCGCGCTCCCCGCCCGCCCCCGCCCGCGCGCGCGGCGGCTGCTCCGGCCGCGGCGGCTCCTGGCGGCGGCGCCGCTCCGGGGCTGCGGCGCGGGCGAGGCGCGGCCGCCGCCCCGCCCCCGCCCGCCCCGTCGCCACGGCGACCGCCAATCGGCGCCCGCGACACGCCCGCGCCCGCCCCGTCGCCACGGCGACGGCCAATCGGCGCGCGCGACACGCCCCGCCGCGCCGCGCCGCGGAGGAAGAAAGAGCGGCGGAGAGGACGGGGCGGGGCCACTCGTCACGTGGCGCCTCCCCCACCCCCCCCCAGCCGCCGGCCAATCCGCGAGCGCGGCGAGGGCGCCACGTGATGCCGGCAGCGGCTGCCGCCCGTCTCCTCGGGGCTTGTCGCCAGGGCGACAGCGGCCAAGCCCCGCCCCGAAGCCGCTCCGCGGGAGCCAATGAGCGCCAGCGTGGCCGTGACGCGCCGCGCCACAGCAGCCAATCGCGGCGCGCCTGGGGGGGCGGGGAGAGAAGGAGCAGGGCGGCTGTCTGGCGGCCGGAAGTGGCTGCCCCGGGGCGGCTGTTGGGGCCGTTGGGCCCTGGGGCCGGATGGGGGTGGCCGCCGCCGCCGGGGCAGCGAGGGGCCCGCGTCGGAATCCCGGTGCTGCAATCCCGGTGCTGCAATCCCGGTGCTGCGGCCCGGGGCGCAGCCTGGGCCCTGCTCTGCTATGAGGTCGCCCTTCAAAGAGGAGCTTGTGCGGCGGGGCAGCTGGGGAGGTTCTTGGAAACGAGTGGAGCTTACGCGCAGGTGCGCAGTGGGAGTATTTGTTTAATTAAGCTGCCAAAACCGAACGCGACAGAGGGATGTGGCTGCCTGTAATGAGTAAAGGAGGGCAGAGTCAACGAGTAGGCTTGTAAAGCAGAGAACGGTTTTGAAAGAGGAGCAGGTGTCTGAACTGCCTAGAAGTCTGCGTTGAAAACTAAAGGATAACTCCTGCAACTGGGATTTTCACCTTCCAGTAAGACTAGGGCAAGGCAGAAGTGTCTGAGGGACTATAAAGCATGTTGTGTTTCAGGAGAGGGAGGTGTGCAGTCGTGTACAGGACAGGTTTGAGTGATCTGCGAGGAGGGGAGGAGATGGGGTGTCCCTGTTTACGCATCCTGAGACTAGAGCGATCTCCCCCTGCTCATTACTCCTCAGGAAAAGGGATTGTCAAGTCTGGATGAGTGCCAAGGATGACAATTCAGCAATGAGTGCCTGCACTAAAAGATTTACAAGATGTGCTCACTCACAGGAGCACATGGGGCTGTGCGGGCGATGTCAGTTTTTCTGGCCTCGGGTTTTTATGTGCGCTTGGTTGTTCTCTGCCGAGAACAGTGAAAGAGCAGTGAGTTCCCAGGGAAGGGAAACATCCCTCCTCACGAGGCTGGCACGGACAGGGCCTGAGGAAGCACCTCAGGTTCCAGGGCGGCATCTTGGTCTGCGCGTGACGGGTGGACAAGTTCCCTCCCCAGCGCGATGTCCCCTGTGGCTCCCCCAGGCTGGAGTGGTGGTCCCACTGAACCACACAGCTGAGGCTGCTGCTGCCTCGGATTTAGAGGCCTTCCTTCGCAAGCCTTTCATCTCCTGTGCTGGACTGTCACGTTTCAGACGCCAGCAGCCTGTGGCTAACCGCACTGTGTGGTCATAGGCCGGAGCTCCTCAATAAATGGTGAATTTTATGCTGAAAACAACTGGCGCTTGCGTAATTTTCTTGTTAGCTGCCTCAGCCTCTGGCTATGCAGGGGTCATGTGCCTGAAAGAGGAACGAGGCCTCTCGCATCTTCCCAATCCAAGGTTTGTGAGTTGTGCAGTGTCATTTAAACTGGAGCAAAATGCAGAAAAAAAATTGTAGCCCTGCCTCTGCAAGCAGCTAAGCACGAGAGACTGAGTGGAATAAGGAACCTGCCATCTCCATAAGCTTTGCTCTGGTGTAATTTCGTTTTCTGTGGCCAGGAGTCCTTCTGCTTGGTGTCGTATTGTTACGTTCAGGCGGGCACTGCAGTCCTGGCATCCCACAGACTGCTCCTTCCACTCGCAATTACCTCGGGAACCGTGCACAGCATTAAGGGACAGGCATGACGGATCCAGCGTATATTTAATGTTTCATCTGATATTTCTTGTTACATTCATTGTCTCATTAGGGCTGTTCATTAGGTGGTTACCAAAGTCAGGATGCAGCTAGGCCAGCGAGGGATTGATGTTTGCACCTGATCTTGGCATGCAAACACGTTTTCAGGCGGCCCTGCTGCTTGGGGCTCGTGCCCAGCTGTAGGGGCTGCGCTGCCTCCGAAGGCCAGTGCATGCTCTGGGTGAGCTGATCCCTGCTTCAAGCTTCCCGAAGTCAGGGCATATGGACAAACATGGGAAAAGAGCACTCCAGGGGCCGGCCTGCAGGCACCTGCTCATAGCCTTCACTTAAGCATCTTTGAAGTAATTGTTTGATAATTGCCAGCTGCTGGGGACCACAAGGCAAGAATGGGAGTTAGTTCCATCCTCAGCTCGAGACAGTTTGATCCCACACCTATTGCTCACCCAGGGAGCAACTTGTTTGGTGAAAAAAAACCAAACCAGGGTGGATCCCGGCAGGACTTGATCAAATTAGTGCCTTGCACCTTACAGCCAGAGAGGACAACAGGCATGAGCACAATTACCAATGCTCTGCCAATAAACACTCACTGCGTGGCTCTGTCACCGTCGATCCCGTGCTCCCATCCCTAGGGCTTTTTTAAACAATCAAAACCCGCCTGGATGCCACCCTGTGCCACGTGCTCTAGGTGTCCCTGCTGGAGCAGGGGGGGTTGGACTGGATGATCTCTAGAGGTGTCTTCCAGCCTCAACCGTCCTGTGAGTCTGTGTGGTGCAGGCGCCCCAAAGGCTCAACCACAATGGAATTTTCTAATGGGAAAGGAGCATGCAAGCTTCAGCCCTATGTGTTCTTTTGTTTGTTTGTTTTATTTTTGTTTCCACAGGGTGACTAGGTGAGTACCTCTGCAAATCTGCACTGCTTTTGGTTGTTACCATCTCATTAATGCTCTTTCCTTGAAAATTAACCCCTCAAAGCAAGGGGATCACTCACTGATGGGCAGCTCTGGTGTCTTTTATCCGGTATCTTTTAACTACTTTGTGCAATGGTTCTCCATTCTTGTCAAATAAAAAGTTCATTGTGTTTAATTGAAGATATTGGTTAAATTTAAAAAGAATAATTACTCCTGGCCCCTCTTATATATATATATGTAAATTTGATCACCCAAAGCACCAAGAAATGCAGGTGAAAATATTCTGCTTGAGCTTGTGACCTGTTTTTTATTATTTTAGTGGGGTTTTGCTGGGCTTCTGATTTATTATAGTGTTTCACAACAAAATAAAATGAGAAACCTTGGTAGTGTTACTAATTTTAATGAAAAGCTTCCCCTGCTTATCTAAGTGTTGTAAGAAATACCGATCTGCCAGTGAAGTTAAATAACTGTAGTTCAGATGTAGGTTCAAAACAGGGGAACTTTCAAGATTTAAAAATACAGTGAAATGAACTAAGAGCAGCTAATTTATTAATTTATTTATTAGTCAAATGGAATCATTTGACTCTTTCTTTCTCCTTAGGATGTTCAAAAATCAATCACAAATTTTAAAGAGAAAGCTAAGATAATGGTAGTCTTTTTATTAAGGTACTAAAATCTCAGAATACCTGTCAGAAGTCACATAGCCATATTTTTCTGAATCAGGCTTGTAATGTTTAACTCCTCTTTTTTAACAAGTAGTGTATTAGCATCAGGGCCTTGTATTTCACAGGCATTAGATTTTATAGGTGTCAATAAAAATCTTATATTAGGTATTACAGGTTTTTACATGGTTGGCTACTTTGAGCAAAACATTGGGAACTCAAATTATAAAATTGCTATGAGTTTCAGTGCAAATTAAGCTTTCAAACACATTTTTTTTCTCATATGTGTATTTCTTACATATGCATTTTCCTAACACAAAGTAGTAGTTCACCTTCATCTCCCAGAAACGCTCAAACCAGGCTTTACGTGAGTTGGTGCATGTTTGAGTAGACACATTTGTTCGGGGTGTTTGGATCCCCATCATCTATTCCCGGCAGTTAAAGCGGTTGCTCTGCAGAGTATCCACAGCAAACAATGCAAGACCCCTGAAAGGGCAGTGAAGGGAGGTGGGTTTCAAGGGCAGACTGAGCTGGGGCCGAAAATTGCTTTGTGGGAAGGGAGATCAGGTCCCTTCTGAAAAACTCTCTGCAGCCAATTTGTCTGCAAGCTGGCCACGTGTCCCTGCTACAAATAGATGGACACATGTGCCCAGACCAAGTTAGGGACCCCATCTCCCTCCCTCAGTAAATGTAAATATCTACAGATGAGGTCATTTTGGGTACGGATGTGGGCTAGGAGTCAAGCTTCATGTGTAGAGTTACTCTCTCTTCTTTTAGGGTTGCCACTTCAGGGAACTTGCTGAACTGAACCTCCAACTAGTTGAGCCAGAAGTTTAATTCAGTGCTTCAGAATCCAGTTTTATATATAATATTTATCACTGTAAGCATTGCTAACTACTGGCCTTCAAAGACAAGCAATAAAGGCCTGAAAAGCATGAGGCTTTGGGTATTAACACCAAATACTAAATTCGCCTTTTAGTCCTTATTGCTTCTTTTTGCTACACCCTCATGAATTTGTTTGTTTGTTTTAAACAGAAGCCAGAAGGTTTATGCTCTGTTTGGGTGATCTAATAGTGATTTAAGACCCGGTATCAAAAATCCATGATAAAATCAGAGGTTTTAAGTACAGAGAGAAGAGTCATAAAAAGGGAAGAAAAAAAAAAAAAAAAAAGGGAACAGACCTAGAGAGGGCTGTGAAGCTCTAGCAGGAAGCTCTCTTAAACTCCTTTCTTGAAGCCTTTGGTACTGTGTGAGAATGCTACCCTGTCACTAGCACTTCCTACCGGATTTTCAGAGCTGTATTAAACTGGGAAGTGCAGGCAGGGGAAAAGCATTTGTTAATACAGCAAGAATCAGAGTTCATTTCCTTAAGGAAACTCGCACAAAGAACAAGCCTCAGCCTTGCTTTGGATTTCCTTTCAGTAAAGGATGATTAGGTTGCAAGCAAATTCTTGAAGAATAGTTTGGGAGCAACTTAGAATACACCAAACTATTATTTTAGTTTCAAATACCATTTTCCCAACTCATTCAGGAACTTTCTTAGAGATGTGGTCCCACTGCACAGAGATGAGCTTTATCAGACTTTTGGGAGCAGATTCAAGCAAGATTTCCTAGTAGGTTTGGGACAAATGTAGCAGGCTTTTTAGATGAGAGATGAATCAGCTGGACCTGACCCTTGGTTGTCTTCTCAAGGCTGTGTCAGCTAGTTTCTTCTTATTTCTCCTTTCATCTTCCAAGTCAATGCTCTTATCGCCCTTGGATTTCTTGTCTAGTTACTTAGCAATGCAAGAAAAAAAAAAAACAGAATCTTTTCTGTTTACTTAAATAACAAGTATTACGCCTCAGTGCAAGAAAGATTATCTTGCTTTGTTTGTGGTGTCTTCTTGCTTCTTCACTCTTTGGGAGTCCTGGTTGACAACAGTTAACCATGAGGCAGCAGTGTGCCCTTGTGGCCAAGAGGACCAATGGGATCCTGGCCTGCATCAGGAGGAGCGTTGCCAGCAGGTGGAGGGAGGGGATCCTGCCCCTCTGCTCAGCTCTGGTGAGGCCGCACCTGGAGTATTGGGTGCAGTTCTGGGCTCCCCAGTACAAGAGGGACATGAAGCTTCCAGACAGGATCTAGCGTAGAGCAACGAAGATGATTAAGGGACTGGAGCATCTATCGTATGAGGAAAGACTAAGCGAGCTGGGCCTGTTTAGCCTGGAGAAGAGAAGATCGAGAGGGGGGTCTTATCAACTGCGGGGAGAATGTAGGGAGGATGGGGCCAAACTCTTCTCAGTGGCGGCCAGCAACAGGAGAAGGGGTAATGGGTACAAGATGAAGCACAGAAAGTTCCATCTCCATGTGAGGAAGAACTTCTTTCCTATGAGGGTGACAGAGCCCTGGAACAGGCTGCCCAGAGAGGCTGTGGAGTCTCCTTCTCTGGAGATCTTCCAAACCCGCCTGGATGCCACCCTGTGCCATGTGCTCTGGGTGTCCCTGCTGGAGAAGGGGGGTTGGGCTAGATGATCTCTAGAGGTGCCTTCCAACCTTAACCATTCTGGGATTCTGTGATTTACCTTACTGAAAACTTCTCTTTGTCATGTGATTTCTTGGCCCTTTTTAATCTAGTGTCTTCGTGAGTCATCTTTGCCAAGGCCATATCGTCACGATCCATTAGTTTTGACAGGGACAGTAGGGGACAGGAGTCCTACCATTTCCCCCAGCTACTCCCCATGTCAATCCCCGTGCTTCCTCTCCCATTTGATGCAGAGTCTCAAGGCTCCAACACTTGTCTTTAACGAATTGTAACATATTTTTCATACTACTGTCTTGCAATTTGCCTAGACCATTTTGAATTCTGATTTTGTCCTCCAACATATGTGCAGGTCCTTCCCAGCTTTGTATCATCATCACAGCTAATAATCATTCTCTATTCCATATATAGTCCACTAAGAAGTGTCCAGTTGCTGGATTATGTCCTGGTACAATAAATCTGTATTGCCTTTATTTTTAATTACAGAAGAAACTAGATTTTAGCAAGCTCGGATGCAAGGAGTTATTGTTTGTTATTATCTATTATTATTTATTAAAAACGAAAACTAGTTAATAGTGTACATGGCCAAATAATGTTTTTAAACTTATGGTTAAATCCTTAGGTTTGCATTGTTGCTTTGTCAAGTGTACTCTTTTATCCAAGCTACCATTTGGTTATAAATGAATCATGGAAGTTTAAGAATTGCATCCATACAACTGAAAAAAAATCCTGGTAGAAGATCAGCCATTGCATGTCTAAATAAGGACTTCTGATAAGACGCTCATGTAAGTAAGCTTTTCATTATACTTACTGCAAAATTATTTTTAATTCATTAGAAGCATGTTGAAAAAATCTGTTTCTTATTCTGAGAAGTGATAATGCAATTTGCATGTTTTATGTAAATGTGTGTGTCTATACATTAAATGTATTCTGGGCGTGTGTATGCAGATGTGCACAGGCTCCGACACTGCTGTGTTATATTTAAACCCGGTCATGATCACAACTTTTTATAACGTGGCTTATTCTTGCCTATTTGAACAGGAAATAAATATTGTCTCATATTTAAAATTAGATAGACTTACAGAAAAAAAAATGATATAGTTAAGGCAAAAAACCCCCTATTTTCAAACTGAAGGCAGAGAGGCCTGCTTTGCTTAAACGGACTATTTACAGCTCTTTGCACTCCTTTATTTCCTTTCTATTGTATTTTAGTACTCAAGAAATGGATTGTCCCTCTGATGTTGATATACTGTCATACAGACTCACTTGATACAAACATCTATTTCACACCACCTAAGGGAAATGAAGACCAAGAATAGTCTTAGCTGCAGTGTTTTCCATGGCCTTGCAAACTTTCTGACAGAGCCTCAGCTGCTATAAATTGGCCTAAACTGCAATAACTTAAAGCACATTGGCTTATGTGCCCTGAGGAGATGACCTCTGGGATTTGTGGGGCTACTGTATAAATACTAGTGCCTTCAAACTGCCAGGGTCAGAATAAATGATGCTTTGGTCCAATGCTGGCGCAATGCTTAGAATCATACAATCATAGAATCATAGAATGCTTGAGGATGGAAGGGACCTCTAGAAGTCATCTAGTCCAACCTCCTGCACACGCAGGGTCATTTAGAGCACGTGGCACAGGACTGCATCCAAGCGGGTTTTGAAGATCTCCAGAGGAGACTCCACAACCTCTCTGGGCAGCCTGTTCCAGTGCTCTGTCACCCTCACTGTTAAAAAAAATTTCCTTAAGTTCCTGTGGAACTTTTGGTGCTTCAGCTTGTGGCCATTACCTCTACTTCTGTTGGTGGCTGCCAGTGAAAAGAGGCCAGAACCATCCTCCTCACTCCCACCCTTGAGGTACTCACAGACACTGATCAGATCCCCTCTCAGGCTTCTCTTCTCCAGGCTGAACAGGCCCAGCTCCCTCAGCCTCTCCTCATAGGGCAGATGTTCCAGGCCCCAGATCATCCTTGTGGCCCTGCGCTGGACTCTCTCCAGCAGCTCCACATCCCTCTTGTGCTGTGGAGCCCAGAACAGGACACAATACTCCAGATGCGGCCTCACCAGGGCTGAGTAGAGGGGCAGGATCTCCTCCCTCGACCTTAGGCGTTGCTCCCGGTTTTATGCAGCACCATATAGAGGCAGCAAGCAGGGAAGAGACCCAAAATACACCCAGATGCCCTCCTGAGTGTTGCCATTTTCATCTTGGAGTTGAGAACAACAATGAAGAGAGGGGCCATTCTAAAAACGACGTCTCTTTGTAGCCCACACAGACCAAGGCCAAGCCTTCGGGCACTGAGTCCAGAGTGAAGGACGAGCCCTGCTGCTGGATGGATGACTGCAGAGTAACAATTTTTTCCTCCAAGTCGACCATTCGTCAGCAATCACCTATCTGGACACTGAAATAGTTAGAGAAAGGAGGAGCAAGAGCAGGAGGAACAATAATGTTACTGTCTCCCAAGGCTAAAACTGGAAAAGCCGAGGCTGCTCCTGCAGCGCTGTAGCGCTTACCCGACTCCGGCGCGGGGGCTTCAGCCCCACTGCAGGACAGTGAGGGCAAAACACAACAGTTGTGCGTCCCACCAGCTCCATCTGCAGGGCCCCACATGCAGAGTTGTCACATTTTTTGTCTCTATGTTCTTTTCATCAAAACAAAGGCAAAGTTCACCCCTAAATGGATACAAGTGCTCTGAATGGGTCCTTCAGACCATTCCTAGTACATAAAAGCAAACCCAACCCTCATCACCCTGCGTCTCAAGCCTCCAGGAGGACAGACGTGTGGAGGGAGGGCTTGGCTTGTTAGTGCAGCAGCTGCAGGCTTAGGGCCTAAGGCAGAGGATTGAAGAAATACCAGGAAATGTGATGAGAAGAGACTGAGGAAACCCCAGGGAGAGAAGGAAGCAGAGGCAGGTGTCCAGAAACCTTCCCGTGAAGCAGCAGCCCAGGGACTGTTAATACAGGATCCAAGGTGGGGAGAATTCCATGAAGACCTGGTCCCGCTCTCCCGAAGGAGCGGGAGCCCAAGCATGGCCTCTGCCGTCACCGCAGCCGATGGAGCTGCCCGCACAGAGCAGGCGCCTGCCTCATCGAGCCGCCTCCCACTTGGTCCATGTCTAGTGCCCGCTGGTCTCTGGGTCTCCGACCTGCTTAACTTATTGGTCTAAAACCAGCCTCTTGCTTCTGAAGGGCCTGCAGCTCAGCAGGCCGCCTGGCTGGTTGAACCAGCTCTGTAAAACCTTCCTGTTCCCCCAGATCTGCGAGTGAGCAGCAGGAATAGAGGTATCTACATTTCTCTTTATTGTCCCTCAGTGTTTTGCAAGAAGGGAATATGGCAGAACGAGACGGCTCCAAGGCCAGGCAGCTCCTGGATGCAGCAGGGATATTGCAGTGAGAAATCAGAAGACTCACTGTGGAGGCCCCACGCTTTCCTTTCTCATACCCCAGCTTCTTACAGGGGTCCTCCTATTGCTGACACTGAAGGGGAGAGGACATTGGCGGGTTATTTGGTCCAGCGTTATTTCACCTGTGCGGGAACACTGTACAAGACAGCTGTGGAGGCCACTGCAACTGCAGCAGCTAAACACCCCGAGCCTCTGATGCAAGTTCATTTAATGTATGAAACCATGACAATGTGAAGAGCTTCCTGCGACGCAGCCACCGCAAGATCATTTCACATCGCTGCTTGCCCACTGCAAGCACTCCCAGTTACTGAGTGCTATAAGAAAAATCACATTGTTACTGATTTTTAAAAAACCCAGTACCTCTAAGATTTTTATTGTTACTCGTTTCCGTGTTCCTTCAGCCACGCCAGAACAACTGTGCACTAGCCCTGTTTCTGCAGTGCGGGAGCCAGCAGGGCTCTGAGAACTTTGCCACTTACTTAACGGCACCTTGCAGCGTGGGGACGGAGGGCCCAGGCCGTTACCACAGCAGCAGCGTGCATTGAAATTGCCACATGAGCTCGGGGTGGGCAGGGCTGTGAGATTCCATGTGCGCAAACGCCACCGACACCCTCCTGCTCCCCAGACCTGCTGCTCTCCACACGGAGAGGTTTGGGGACAGGAGGGAGGGAGCCCGGGCTGTGCAGGCCGGCTGTTGTTGCTGCAACAGCAAGGAGGGCCAGCGAGCACTGGCTAGTGGGATAAACTGTTTTATTTGGATAACTGAGGAGATCTTGTAGCAGGGTGTTGCGGATTCCGGGCAGCAAGGGAACACACACTCCATCTCGGGTGCGATATCACACAATTTATTTATATTGCGCAGGAAACCAAGGACTTTCAGGGGTTAGTTAGAGAAAAACAAAGAAACGAGTAAACTAAGCTACAAAGCGCCCTACTGGCTAACCCAAGCGTGGTGACATACCTCGATCACAGGAGGAGAGTGTGAGCATTGGTGACAGGAGGCAGCTGCCTGGGTCCCCACTCAGCAGGGGTCTCAGTTGGGTGTCCCCAACACTGAGGTGGCTCCTTCTCCCCAGTCACCACCGCGTGCGCCTCATTATTATAGGCTGGGATAAAAATAAGCCTACACGGCAGTAATTGCACTTGGGGTGGTCCCATTTGACAAGAGGACGCTTGCTTGGCCAGAGCGGCTCCCCAGTTTCAAATGTCAAGTTCCTCATCTATTATTTTTCACCCATCCACTCCAGACATGATGACTTTGCACATGGCTAAATTAGTTATGTCCCAAAACAGCAGGCGCAAGACAAGGACCCGTGACACCCGATCAGTCAAGCACACCCGTCTGGTACAGATCCACACTTTGCTGATGGCCAGCCAGGCCATCCACGTGCCCACTGTCACAAAGAGACGACGTCTGGCGATGCTGAGAGAGCTCATTACAGCGGGACAGGCTCCACGCTCTCCTCCACCCACCTTGGACGGTTTCCCCTGCGGAGCAGCCCCCTCGTCACCGCTGCAGAGCACAGGCACAAGAACGGGCGCACATGTAACGCGCGCGTCAAGCGCCTCGGCTGCACCTGCAGGTACAGTGAGATTTTTTTAATCCCTGCAAAGCCTCACTGCTGCGGATCTTGCTCTAAGAGCCCAACCACAGGCTCTAAAGTCTCTGACACCACAGCACACAGCTGTAAGTGTGTTAGACTTCACATTGAAACATGTTTCCATCAGTGGGCAGACTACGTTCAGGTTCTGCAAACATCAAATCTCATCAAGCCATTTTCTATTGATCATATTGCAAATGGGTGCGTAGGCTCCTGCAGCATGAAGCATGACCCAGCTACGTCTTAGAAAGAGGCTAAGGGGAGACAGCTGTTTCTCTCTGAAGCTTCTCCATTGTGGTGATAGTAACAATAAGGGAAAATAAAGTGCTTTCATTGTGATATTAAAAAAATAAGGTTTCAGTTGAATATAATATGATCACTGCTGTTAGTCACTTTGACTGAAGTCAGTTTGATTCTGCATAATTTTCTGAACAGAAAGAAAACTGGGTTGAGAGGGAACTCTTGCTTTGTATAGAGAGGTGCTGCTGAGTAGCGCTGCTGGAGTCTTTTATTTAAATAGGAATAATTACATTGCACAGGAAACTTAGATTTGAAAGCAGTTCCTCTGATAGTTACTCCCTAAAAGGAATATATCTGCTGCACTCACCAAAAATTGGAAGGCTGATTACATAGCACAGAGCACTGTCTGCATTGTGGCTAAAATTAAAGCTAGGAGAGAGGAAACAAGCAAACAAACAAACAGAAAAAAGGACATAAACTACCACGTAAGTTCATAAAAAGTAAAAAAAAAAAAAAAAAAGAAAAAAAAAGTTCATTTTACCAATAACAAGTGACTAGTCTCTTACAGTCTCTTAAAGAGGGTGACCAGGAGACGTAGACAGAAGTGAGAGGCAGCAAGGAGAAAATTTGCTTGTTTTCCTTATATGTGTTCACCGAATTCTTGTAGTATGAAGTTCCCTCACTGCTCCGCACCTTCCCTTTTCCTTAGATTTCCACAATACTCTATAGCTCTCATCAGAATATTTCATGTGAATAAAATCCACTGTGGATCATCGCCTATTTTTACCTCAACAAATAATTGCAAGCACAGAGCTGCTCCTGCTTCTGAAGCAGGGTGTATTTGCAGGCAGCTTGGAGCAAAGCCCTCCTGCTCCGTGTTCCCCTTGATCCTGAACTACAGCATCGAGCAGGCAAGACATTGCCTGCATGAAATACAGCTTCCCTCTAGGAAGGGCCTGACCATTCTACCTTCAACACGAAACGAGTCTATAATTAAACATCTGACATACTCAAACGATTGTGGTTTCCTACTGCAGTTGCGAAAATGAATGATTTTCTGGAGTCTGACTGGAAATGACCCGCACGCAGGCTGACAGACGCTTGCAAGAAACTCCTCCACATGGTCCGGAATAGCAGGGCTCTTAATTTGGAGCCCAGGGTCACGAGAAGCAAGTGAAACCAGACAAAAGCCTCTGCACACGGATGAGAACAGCTCAGCTATTAGTTCTCAGTAGCAAAAGAACTTTTTTTTTTTTTTCCAAGGTTCTCTAAGTATCCAAGGGTTCACTTTAATGTGCGAACATAGCGCTCAGGAAAGGTGTTTGATAGCTGAAGAAGGGGTCACTTCTTACAGCTCAGACTTCGCAGACTGTGCGAGCAAGAGAAACCTGCTCATTAGACCCAACGGGCACAAACAATGTGTTAAAGAACTGTGATGGGGGAAGGACCACAACAAGCTCCACGCGAAGGTTAAAAGAAAAAAAGGAAAAACGCCGACATCATTTCAGGCAAGAAAGAGAGAACAAGATGTTTTAAGAATAATAAACTAACCTCAGACAAAAAAAAAAAAAAGCAAAAGCTGGCAGGCAACAACCAGGTTCCCATGGTGTACATATGCTCAGAGGAGAAGCTCGGCTGAAAGTCACACCAAGGAGGATCTGGCTGCACGGGAGGTATGTGGCTACACATCACTGCGGACACCAAGGAGGACATTCACCTTCCACATCTCAGTAGCCGCCGGGCTGCAGAGGCTCCTGTAAAAGGCAGTTCTGCAGAGAAGTTCAAAGTTGTAGCCCTGACTGGCCCTCAGGCAAAACCTCCCTCTCCATCTCCTTATACAGCAAGTCTTTGGCCACATGCTTAAGAGCTACATTTTGGGTGGGTGGTGAAAATATACCTGTTATTCCTCTAACCCACCTTCCACCCAACTTCAGTGGGCCAATATGCAGAAAAAGACACCCCAAAGAAAATTACCACTATTCAGGCAATCCACATAAATATTGTTTACATCTGGCACAGTATTTGCAAGTAAGAAAAGGTAGAGTTGGTTGACAGCTAAACAAGTTGGGCAGAAAAACACCAACCAAAAAAGCTTACACATACCTGCAACTCCAAGTAAGATCAGGACTTCAAGAGGTTCAGCCTCTCCCGGCATCCAATTCAAAGAAGTAAAATTAAAAGTCCTCAAGCCACAGGAGGGATGGGCAGTAAGATCAGCCCAGGGATTTCTCAAGTGATTGGCCTGGGTTAGAATGATGCAGGATTTCCACTTTCAGAGGAGGGCTTGTGCTTTACAGTGTGCTTAAAATCCATCCAAAAAACCCTCTATTGTTAGATTGACAGTCAGACAGAAGTGCGATTCATTGCCTAAAGCCATTTGAGATGCTGCAGAGTATCTGCAGAGAAATAACGCACAGGACTGGCAGACTGAGCGTACGGTCTCTGATCCACCCAGGTCTGTGCTCCTCCAGAGCAGGGGCATTTTCCTTCTTCCCTCCATCCTCCTCCTCGCTAAAAGGAAAGGCATTTTTGGCAAATGGAAACACATGACTATGAGCAGATGAGCTCAGGTGTAGCACAGGCACCTCTCACAGGGATGTGCTTGCTGTGCGCTGCTGTGCTCACACGTGTGGTACCGTCACCCTCTGAGGGGTGACTGTTCAGGCTACACCAAGAGTGTTTTGTGACACAGACAGACTAGGGAGGACACTCACCAAAATCTGTGTTTCTTAAAAGCAGTATCCAAACTCAGCTCTTTGAAGATGAGAGGAGCTTGGTGTCCTTCCTGTACCAGTTTTCCTAAGTTATAAATCTACATTTATTTTTCTCATTGCTGAAAGAACTTTCAATGGATATAATGCAACTGCAAACACAACACTGCCTAAAGCAGATCACATCAATATCTTCTTTCATGTTTTTTTTTTCTTTCTGATGCAGAAAATATTTTCATATAATCTGCAGTTTATTTTCTGCAATTTCTGTAGTTTCTGTAATTGCAGAATTGTAAGAGTAAGAATTTAGAAGACATTTCTACAATTTATTCGTTCACAGATAATCTAGCTATACATATTTTATACCTATCACTATGTGCTCCAATACACTTCATACCAGAAATAGCAACTGCTCTGATGCAACAGCTGTGATGGGTGTTGCTCCACTCCACAGCAGCAATAAAAATCATCCTGAGACGTAAGAAAAGCCATTAGAACTGTCAGTTACGTGACATAAAGGGAGGAGACAGACTTGGACAGAGAAACGTTTTCAGGCATAAAGAGCATGGGATGCATATGATCAGATGCCTAGGAACTTCCAGCATTTCCAGAAGGCGTTTTTTGGGGTGGTTCAATGAGTTCCTGCAATAAATTCCTCTAGCAGAAGCCTCTCGCATGTCCGCACTGTCAAGCACCCTTGCTCCCAAGTCCTTTTCCTCTCATCATCTCCCAATATGTAAGTGTTGGGTTGTTCCCAGACTCTCGTTTGCAGTGAAACAGCAACTTCTCCCTGAAATGAAACCCAGCTGCTGTTTTGGTAACACAGACACTGCCAAAGCGCCACGCGGACAAGGCTGAACCAGTTCTGGCTTCACACAAACATCCAAACCCATCGCAGCAGGCACTGACCCCTCCAACGTCACACGCAGCCTCTCCTTCACGCTACCAGCTCCAGCAGGCTGCAAAATGGCCCTCGCATTATTTTCGGGCTTTGAAACTGAAAACCAAACAAAAGCATATCAAAAATAGTAATTATGGTCATGGCCTCACCATGTGGGGCCAGAGGAGCTACAGAGCCGGATGTGAGGGTGGACCCAGCCAGACTGCTCTCGGGAGGGCTAGGATTAAGCAGTGTGATATTGCTGCATCACTTGCTGCTCCCTGTGGAGATTTGGTGCCTCGGCTGGAGCTCCGGTGCGTGCGTGATGACGTGCAGGCTCCCAGGCCACAGCCATGGCCATCTCTGCCTGCTGGAAATACTAGGACTTTCTACATTTGCACCTCTCGGTGTCCTGCTTGGTTTCTGGAGACCCCGACCTCACCTGAAGGAGGTGCACGAAGCTCTCCTGCTCAGCGTGGCACTCTGGAGCTCGCGGTTCCCACAAGTGCTTCTCAGCTACTGCTGCTGTAAGTGCCCAAGTTGGCAAGAAACAAAGCAATTTTTAGACATGGAAATCAACATGTTCTGACGCTTCTTGGCAGCTGACAACTGCCTAAAAAGTCACTGCAGGGTGTGGCTGCAGTGTAAGAAAGTGTA
This sequence comes from Tinamus guttatus, assembly GCF_059628265.1. NCBI lineage: Eukaryota > Metazoa > Chordata > Aves > Tinamiformes > Tinamidae > Tinamus > Tinamus guttatus. The sequence continues at coordinate 2,654,205 of NW_028288714.1, read as the reverse complement.
AACTGACATATTTCCTGTGCCATCAGGAGATCAATATGAATCTTCTGCTACTTCTTATTTACAAAGCCCTAACTGCCCTCTAATATGCCAGCCCTTCTCTGTCTTTGCAAGTCACCCCTGTAGCTCTTCTCCATCTCACATGTTCGTTCTCAGCAGGTCCCTGGCTCGCTATATTTGTGATAGCTCCAAATTGATGGGTTGACCTGGTGGTTTTCCACATCGCTTGTGACCTTGGACTCTTTCAAAGCAGCCCTGGGCTGTCGCAATGTATACAACTTTGTGACACAAATTCTTCATGATTCACACTCTTAAGGCGACAGGAATTTTACTTCCTTTCTTTGAAGTACTTTTAAAAAAGAGATGATAATAAAAAATGTGCCCGATCAATAGCCACGTGGATTAAGGTTACCTTGGCCAATGGAAGCCGTCCTGCATTTCCAGAAAACTTCAGGTTGTGTCCCCGTCTACAGCTTTTATTGGTGAAAAGGGAGGTCACTGTGTTTGCTGCTCTTCGCTTACGCTCGATACTGTTCAAGAAAGCCTGGCTCCATGGCTCTGAACAGCAGTACACCAGGTTTCCCTACCTGGGTTGGTAGGTTCTCTCCTAGGGTTCTGGCCTGGTGTCAGACACAAGCATCAGGACCATCCTGTGAAGAATTTTCTGGTGCTCTTTTAATCCTTTCTCTGTCGCTAGCTAGCTGGGTGATCTCCGCCCTTAGGCACCAAACTCCTCTGAGACGCTGCTTTCCCAAGAGGGACTAGTAAATAATAGGGATTACTTGTTTGTATAATATTCTCTGAGATGCCAGGGGGAAGAAAAATCAGCATAATGTTCTGGCAAGAATCCCCAACTTCATCTGTGAGGCACACCAGTGAGACAACCACTGTGTGTGCAGAACACGAAGTCACTAAAAAGCTGCTAAACCCTGCTCAGACTCCCTGTCTGACTGTGCCGCGCAGCAGGGCCCGTGCAGGGTAGGCCCGAGGCAGAGAGCTGGAGGAAGGGGGTTCCTCCGAACAGGAACATGGCGAGGGGCCACCCAACCTCTGTCCTGAACAGGCGCTGCTGCTGCCGCTGCAGCAACAGGCCCTCGATCCAGCTCGGAGGGAAGGAGAGCGCGGGCTTCCTCGCCGGACGCCTCCGTGTATCCCGAGCCAGGGATTTGCTGTTAACGTGCCATGAGGCAACCCATCCCAACCCACAACAATCCATCATTTCTGAACTCCCGCTCCGTGTTTGCGCGGTCGGTTTTGATAGGCCCGGGCCCCCTCGCAGAGCAGGGGCACAGCAAAGGAAAGCTCTGATTCTGCTTTCATTTTAAAATGCTCCTTTTTATTTCAGTGGTTGTACATTGGGTGGATGAATTTAACGTCACAACAGAAATAGAATGGCTATTTAACAGAGCACTAGTAGTTATGCTGGGAAAGAGTGAATGGAGGGGCTTACCTGTTACTGAAACATTCACTGTAAGTGTTGTCAATTATTCGGTATGAGAGAGGCAAACAAAAAGGTATTTTGGTGAGGTGCTGTATCTTTTAAAGAAAATAAATACTGAGACATCTCAAGTAACTTGAAATTATATCTCAGCTACAGTATTCACTGTCTCTGTGTTGGCCCATCTCATGGTTCTTTTGGGGGGGTTTATTTGTTTTTATTTTTATTTTTTAATTAAACAAAGCATTTAAAATTTACTCATTTTCATTAGGCTTTTTAAAATATAAACAAAGTTTTGGCAAATAAAATTTATACAGAAAAATAGTTTTAGATCTTCCCAAATTTTGAAATAGTCTATAAAATTACTTTATAAATAAATAAAATGCAGAATCTGTTGTACACGTATTTGCACATGTCTGTAATTGCCTCCTTATTGTTAGCATAGGTTTGCACTTGTACAGCTTTTAGGAATATTACAAAGTCATAAAGTCGGAAAGTGGATCTCTTATTAAAAATACATTTTCTCTTTTTTTTTGTCTGTCAGTTGATCTGGATGAAAGACCTGATGTATCTGAAGCTTCGTCATCCATGGGCAAAAAATAGTAGTATTGGATTAATTGTAAAAAACATAGAATAACAGTTATTTCGAAACATAAAAAGTTCACACAAACAATGTTTTGAAGAGTTATCTACATAAAATATTTAAACAACATGGATAATTTACCATTTAGTATTGTACAATAAGCTACCCAAATGCCTAAATTAACTATTATAAAAAAATAAAAACAACTTTGACAGATATAGGCAAGTTGCAGTGTCAACTACCTAGTTATAATGACTGAGAAAGTCTACAAATATTAGTGTTTAATAGTATATAATGGTGATACCTTAACTGCTAAAGTAACAAGTTAAGATACATTATTTTTCCACAAATTAAAACTAACGCAACGTTACAAGCACTATGTTAATTTTACAATCGAATTGTGATTATTTTTTTCTTTCGGATGATCAAATCTCCAGCTTTATATATAAATAGATAGTAATTAGACATTGGACAAACAAGATTTAGCCCAGAAAATAATCTCCTAGACAAGTAATTATATGGTTAGTGCCTTCAGTCTTTCAGAACAGGCAGTGCTGCCAAAGTTTAAAATAGTTTACAATCAATCTGAAGAGGTTAAGTTAAAATACTGCAATCACTAATAATGTCCACATAGAAAACTTATGCCGCAAACAATTATACATAATATCCACTTATAACAGCTGTCTTGTTTTTTAAACAATAATTTAAAAACTATGTAGTTTATGTGATACATGTGCAACATATAAAATGTGAAATATGAAATATTTGGTACAATAGTGCTTGAAACAAATCTCAAATCAAACAAATGAAATTTTAATTATACATATATAATTACCTTGTAAATCAACAAAGTATTTAAAAAAGTAAACAACATTAAAATCTGCTTCATCCATATATATGTATGTATGTATATATAATATGTATATAACTGTATTAAAGATATCTTCATACTTTTGTGACACAAAATATGTTTTTAAAGAAAAAACAATTAAAAGAACTATTTTTTTTCTTCACTCTAATCTGGTTACAATCTTATGATCCAATTTAAAAAATGCAAATACAGTAATGATTTATGAAACTGAATCTCATCCTACATTCTTAGTGTTCAGTTAATAATCTAGATTAAAGTCACTTACCAAGTTTCAGTGACTAAACTGAATTTTAATTAAATGAGAATATCATACAAATCTCTTCATCTGCACCTTCCTTTTTTGTTTGTTTTCTTTTGTTTGTTTGGTCTTTTGTATGATTTTACATTTAGAGAAGCTGTTTCTAAACAGCTTGCATCTTTTTGGTAACCCGATTACGAGTTGAAAGATTATTCGCTTCCTGTAAGATTAGACTGTTGGCATCAGGCTCACTTTCATCAAGTCTGATGTGACAAAATTTAGGCACTTCTGCAAAGTCTCTTTTAAAAACATTATAAATATACTTGTAAAATAATATTTTCAAGACTTTGTTCTTTTGGGGATTGAAGAGGGGTATGAAGTTCATACTGTGCAAAATTTTTAATTTTCTTCTGCTATTCTGCTATGATTCAAATGCAATTTCTCCATATAAGTCGAAAATCAACTATCTGCATCGACAGAATTTGTGCTTTACTTTGGATTTCTGGCTAAAACGTTTAGATTGGCAGGGTGACGTGCAGGACGCTGGGCTTTGTTTCGTTTCCTTCGTCTTGGAATCAACTCGCGAGGGGAGCAAAACCAAGATTTAGAACCAAGAGGAAGAAACCCATTAATAACTGGGGTTAAAATTAAACCTGCAACTGGAATAAGTTTTTAGCCGATACAAATTAATTATTGCTGAACTTGAAAGATTCATAAACACTGAATCTCACAAGACTAAATTAATTGGACCGTTTGTGTTAGGTTATAGTTATGGAGACAATATTCGCAAGAAGTAAACTATGTTTAGAAAACTTTTAAAACTAAATGTTACCCTTTATGTCTTGAAACATCACAGCTGGTATCAGGTAGTTAACTATTTTAGGTTGGAATATAGTAAGCATACCATATTTAATATTCATATATAACATAGCAGCACTAGCTTTTTTTTTAACTTTTTTTTTTCCTTTAGAGTTTGTGATTTGTCCATCAGAACAAATTCATTACTTAGCATGCAGTTTGTGGCAACTCTAGAGAGGAGGAGACAGGATAGTATGTACAGTAACCGGGTTTTGCCGATCGCAGGGAGGCCTCTTGACATTCCATTCCGCTTCTGCTCATTACTTCAGGATTATCTGTCAACGAAACGAAGACGTCATTGCACTTTTGGGTGGCGGGAGTGGGGCGGTTCGCGTGGCACGGCGCCCGGGGCCCTACTAGGCCCCAGTTTGTATGAGAGAGCGGCCCGCGCTCTTATGCTCAACTTACTTCCACCAACCTGGTCTTTGTCCTCCCACTTACACCTCCTCAAGCGCATGGCCGCGGGCGCGAGGGACGCTCTGCATGGTGAAATGCCAGAGCGGTGCCTACGCGAGGAGCAAAGGCCCTGCAACGGGAGGCCGCTCCTTGGAGGCGCCGGGCACCCGTGGGTGCCAAGCAGGGAGGAAGGGACTCAGTGCCTCTGAGGAGACTTGCAGTTGCATCGGTGTTTGCTGCTCTTGGAAAGCACGAATCCCTCAGCATCAGGAGTGAGGGGGGAAAGCAAGGGTGGAGGCAGAGCTGCTCACCACTCCCAAGCAGAAAAAAAGTACCGGGCCAGATGTTTTCAATAAGCCAAAGCTTCTTTTCTTTCATTTTTAGAAACTGCTGATTTTCCAAAAGATACCTTCAGGTCAATGAAATGAAGAGTTTTCTTCCAACTCCTCATATCAGGAGATCCCAAGGGATATAATCACAGAATCATTATGGTCGGAAAAGACCTTTAAGATCAAGTCCAACCGTAAACCCATCACCACCCTGCCTGCTAAACCATGTCTCTAAGCGTCTCATCTACACGTTTCCTGAACATTGCCAAGGACTGTGACTCCACCACTTCCCAGAGCAGCCTGTTTCAAGGCTTCACCACTCTTTCTGTGTAGAAATTTTTCCTAGTATCTAACCTGAACCTCCCCTGGTGCAGCTTGAGGCCACTGAGGATGATCACAAGGGTACCCCAGTGAGCCTAGCTACTTGCTGACCTTGCTAGTTTACCTTCAGATGTTTCAAACTGAGGGAGAAGACACCATTTTACAGAGGAGAGCTGCTGTGCTTTCAATACTGCAAAGGCAAACAGCAGAGCGCGCCTGGCGCCCTCCAAAAACTAGCATTTCCACAAGCTTGCGGGATCAGAAAGCAGTCTACATCTCTGTCGTCTGCCTGAAAGGGCTCTCGGTGAAGGCAATGTCAGGAGCAGGCGGCGCGGTGTTTCATCACAGCACTGCTGCAGTTGTACTCCAGACTCGAGCACAAGCCGAGGAATCAGACGGAAACACTTGCTTTCACTGTTTAATTTGGCATTCAGCATATTTTTAAATTGCATTTCCAGGTAGTAAGCAAGACAGTCATGACAGTGCTCTGACCTACTTGTGCATTACAGAGACAGACTGCCGCTTAACGCAATCCTTACTTTAAAGGGGGGGAAAAATAGCTTGAAAGTAGCTTTCAGCAACATACTACCTCTGACATACAGGCTGCCAAAAAGAAACACGCTCCCCACTGCGTGGAAGGCACTTGCTCTAGTGATCACATCTGAACACACCTCGCAACCAGAAGCGCCTGCAGCCACTGCATGAGTCACGTCCCGAAACTGCGAGGAATGCTGTGTTTGAGATGCCGTGAAAACAGTTACTCCAGACAACTGCCCGTTCAGTGAAACGATCATCAGTAACAGGAAGCATTTTCAGGAGCTGCACAAATGCAGTGACACCCAGCAGTGTTCTGCAGGAGTCTGGGAAGAGCCCTGGCCTAGAGGTATCACATACTCAACACACGGGAACCCGCTTCCGAAGGCACCTGCGATTTGTCCGTGCTCCTCAAGCCTTGAACAACCCACGCGAGGTCTGTGTTGGAAGCACACCTGTGTTATCAGCCCCAAGAGCCTGGCAACACTCCAAGCCCAACTGTAATGACTGACAATCCGTTGCTGCATATGGCTTAATATTTAAATATATGATGCATACAACAAGGATAGATATTTTTCAATGGCTTCCACTCATGGTGAGTTTTTCTTTTTTTTGTGTGTGTGTGTCTAGACTCTGTTTCTTTTTGAAATAATAAAGAAATATTTTTGCTGAAATAATAAAGCCCCTCCTGTGATAAAATCCTGGCCCATTTACAGCAATGTGACTTGATCATAAGTGCAAAGAATATAGTCATACTGAAAATAAGAAATGACAAAGATTATCAGCACTGTTATTTTTAGCATGTTACAACCCAATATGTCAATGTAATTAATAAAAGCAGCCCTAGCTAGACTGGGTTAACTATAATCACAAAAAGTCTACTTTAATGGAACACAACCTGACACCTACTCAGTTTAAAGAAATTAGAATTCCAAATACTGCAGCTGCCTGCATCCTCTGCCTGTTTTTGAGGGGATTACATTTTCTATAGGTTTTTTCTCTCTGTATCACTGTTTCAGAAATATGGAGAAAATTTAGGCAGAACTCACTGCCCCTTTTGGAGAGATATATTGACAGGTCAAAGCAAGACCGGCCCTCACAATTACCCCCAGACCCATGCCTGAAGGGATAGGGGTCTGA